>NC_079197.1:146507811-147107811 GCF_029499605.1 Hyla sarda
CTGTGGGAAAACCCTAACCCTAACCCTAACCCCTAAACCCTAAACCCTAAACCCTAAACCCTAAACCCTAAACCCTAAACCCTAAACCCTAAACCCTAAACCCTAAACCCTAAACCCTAAACCCTAAACCCTAAACCCTAAACCCTAAACCCTAACCCTAACCCTAACCCCCTGGTACATTTCAACTTAATGAGAGTACCAAAATACATTTAAAATAGTATAAGCCACACAATTGTTCCAAGGGAAAAACCCTACCCAGATACCACATTCCTGGTACATTTCAACTTATGGAGAGCACAAAAATAAATTTAAAATCATATAAGCCACACAACTCTAACGTGGGAAACCAAAACCTTAACCCAACCTACCTGGTACATGTCAACTTAAGGAGAGCACAAAATTACATTTAAAATCGAATAAGCCACACAACTCTTCTGTGGGAAAACCCTAACAACCCTAACCCTAAAACCCTAACCTCCTGGTACATTTCAACTTAATGAGAGAACCAAAATACATTTAAAATAGTATAAGGCACACAATTGTTCGAAGGGAAAACCCTACCCACATACCACATTCTTGGTACATTTCAACTTATGGAGAGCACACAAATATATTGAAAATCGTATAAGCCACACAACTCTAACATGGGAAAACCAAAACCCTAACCCAACCTACCTGGTACATGTCAACTTAAGGAGAGCACCAAATGACATTTAAAATCGAATAAGCCACACAACTCTTCTGTGGAAAAACCCTAACCCTAACCCTAACCCTAACCCTAACCCTAACCCTAACCCTAACCCTAACCCTAACCCTAACCCTAACCCTAACCCTAACCCTAACCCTAACCCTAACCCTAACCCTAACCCTAACCCTAACCCTAACCCTAACCCCCTGGTACATTTCAACTTAATGAGAGTACCAAAATACATTTAAAATAGTATAAGCCCCACATTTGTTCCAAGGGAAAAACCCTACCCAGATACCACATTCCTGGTACATTTCAACTTATGGAGAGCACAAAAATAAATTTAAAATCATATAAGCCACACAACTCTAACGTGGGAAACCAAAACCTTAACCCAACCTACCTGGTACATGTCAACTTAAGGAGAGCACAAAATTACATTTAAAATCGAATAAGCCACACAACTCTTCTGTGGGAAAACCCTAACAACCCTAACCCTAAAACCCTAACCTCCTGGTACATTTCAACTTAATGAGAGAACCAAAATACATTTAAAATAGTATAAGGCACACAATTGTTCGAAGGGAAAACCATACCCACATACCACATTCTTGGTACATTTCAACTTATGGAGAGCACACAAATATATTGAAAATCGTATAAGCCACACAACTCTAACATGGGAAAACCAAAACCCTAACCCAACCTACCTGGTACATGTCAACTTAAGGAGAGCACCAAATGACATTTAAAATCGAATAAGCCACACAACTCTTCTGTGGAAAAACCCTAACCCTAACCCTAACCCTAACCCTAACCCTAACCCTAACCCTAACCCTAACCCTAACCCTAACCCTAACCCTAACCCTAACCCTAACCCTAACCCTAACCCTAACCCTAACCCTAACCCTAACCCCCTGGTACATTTCAACTTAATGAGAGTACCAAAATACATTTAAAATAGTATAAGCCACACAATTGTTCCAAGGGAAAAACCCTACCCAGATACCACATTCCTGGTACATTTCAACTTATGGAGAGCACAAAAATAAATTTAAAATCATATAAGCCACACAACTCTAACGTGGGAAACCAAAACCTTAACCCAACCTACCTGGTACATGTCAACTTAAGGAGAGCACAAAATTACATTTAAAATCGAATAAGCCACACAACTCTTCTGTGGGAAAACCCTAACAACCCTAACCCTAAAACCCTAACCTCCTGGTACATTTCAACTTAATGAGAGAACCAAAATACATTTAAAATAGTATAAGGCACACAATTGTTCGAAGGGAAAACCCTACCCACATACCACATTCTTGGTACATTTCAACTTATGGAGAGCACACAAATATATTGAAAATCGTATAAGCCACACAACTCTAACATGGGAAAACCAAAACCCTAACCCAACCTACCTGGTACATGTCAACTTAAGGAGAGCACCAAATGACATTTAAAATCGAATAAGCCACACAACTCTTCTGTGGAAAAACCCTAACCCTAACCCTAACCCTAACCCTAACCCTAACCCTAACCCTAACCCTAACCCTAACCCTAACCCTAACCCTAACCCTAACCCTAACCCTAACCCTAACCCTAACCCTAACCCTAACCCTAACCCTAACCCTAACCCTAACCCTAACTTCCTGGTACATTTCAACTTAATGAGAGTACCAAAATACATTTAAAATAGTATAAGCCACACAATTGTTCCAAGGGAAAAACCCTACCCAGATACCACATTCCTGGTACATTTCAACTTAAGGAGAGCTCCAATTGACTTTTAAAATCGCATAAGCCACACAACTCTTCTGTGGGAAAACCCTAACCCTAACCCTTTGGTACATTTCAACTTAATGAGAGCACCAAATGACATTTAAAATCGAATAAGCCACACAACTCTTCTGTGGGAAAACCCTAAAACCCTAAAACCCTAAAAACTTCCGGGTACATTTCAACTTAATGAGAGCACCAAAATACATTTAAAATAATATAAGACACACAATTGTTCCAAGGGAAAATCCCTACCCAGATACCACATTCCTGTTACATTTCAACTTATGGAGAGCACAAAAATATATTTGAAATCGTATAAGCCACACAACTCTAACATGGGAAAACCAAAACCCTAACCCAACCTACCTGGTACATGTCAACTTAAGGAGAGCACCAAATAACATTTAAAATCGAATAAGCCACACAACTCTTCTGTGGGAAAACCCTAACCCTAACCCTAACCCTAACCCTAACCCTAACCCTAACCCTAACCCTAACCCTAACCCTAACCCTAACCCTAACCCTAACCCTAACCCTAACCCTAACCCTAACCCTAACCCTAACCCTAACCCTAACTTCCTGGTACATTTCAACTTAATGAGAGTACCAAAATACATTTAAAATAGTATAAGCCACACAATTGTTCCAAGGGAAAGACCCTACCCAGATACCACATTCCTGGTACATTTCAACTTAAGGAGAGCTCCAATTGACATTTAAAATTGCATAAGCCACACAACTCTCCTGTGGGAAAACCCTAACCCTAACCCTAACCCTTACCCTTACCCTAACCCTAACCCTAACCTCCTGGTACATTTCAACTTAATGAGAGTACTAAAATACATTTAAAATAATATAAGCCACACAATTGTTCCAAGGGAAAAACCCTACCCAGATACCACATTCCTGGTACATTTCAACTTATGGAGAGCACCAAAATATATTTAAAATCGTATAAGCCACACAACTCTAACATGGGGAAACCAAAACCCTAACTCAACCTACCTGGTACTTTTAACTTAAGGAGAGCACCAAATGACATTTAAAATCGCATAAGCCACACAGCTCTTCTATGGGAAAAACCCTACCCAGATACCACATTCCTGGTACATTTCAACTTATGGAGAGCACAAAAATAAATTTAAAATCATATAAGCCACACAACTCTAACATGGGAAAACCAAAACCCTAACCCAACCTACCTGGTACATGTCAACTTAAGGAAAGCACCAAATGACATTTAAAATCGAATAAGCCACACAACTCTTCTGTGGGAAAACCCTAACCCTAACCCTAACCCTAACCCTAACCCTAACCCTAACCCTAACCCTAACCCTAACCCTAACCCCCTGGTACATTTCAACTTAATGAGAGTACCAAAATACATTTAAAATCGAATAAGCCACACAACTCTTCTGTGGGAAAACCCTAACCCTAACCCTAACCCTCTGGTACATTTCAACTTAATGAGAGTACCAAAATACATTTAAAATAGTATAAGCCACACAATTGTTCCAAGGGAAAAACCCTACCCAGATACCACATTCCTGGTACATTTCAACTTATGGAGAGCACAAAAATATATTTGAAATCGTATAAGCCACACAACTCTAACATGGGAAAACCAAAACCCTAACCCAACCTACCTGGTACATGTCAACTTAAGGAGAACACCAAATAACATTTAAAATCGAATAAGCCACACAACTCTTCTGTGGGAAAATAACCCTAACCCTAACCCTAACCCTAACCCTAACCCTAACCCTAACCCTAACCCTAACCCTAACCCTAACCCTAACCCTAACCCTAACCCTAACCCTAACCCTAACCCTAACCCTAACCCTAACCCTAACCCTAACCCTAACCCACATTTTAACTTAATGAGAGTACCAAAATACATTTAAAATAGTATAAGCCACACAATTGTTCCGAGGGAAATACCCTACCCAGATACCACATTCCTGGTACATTTCAACTTGTGGAGAGCACAAAATATATTTAACCCCTTCATGACCCAGCCCATTTTCACCTTCAGGACCTGGGCATTTTTTGAAAATCTGACCACTGTCACTTTAAGCATTAATAACTCTGGAATGCTTTTCCTTATCATTCTGATTCCAAGATTGTTTTTTCGTGACATATTCTACGTTATGTTTTTTGTAAAATTTCACTGATATTTGCATCCTTTCTTGGTAAAAAATCTAAAAATGTCATGAAAATTTTGCATTTTTCTAACTTTGAAAGTCTCTGCTTGAAAGGAAAATGGATATTCCAAATAAATTACATATTGATTCACATATACAATATGTCTACTTTATGTTTGCATAAAAAAATTGACAAGTTTTTACTTTTGGAAGACACCAGAGGGCTTCAAAGTTCCGCAGCAATTTTCCAATTTTTCTCAAAATTTTAAAAATCGTAATTTTTCAGGGCCCAGTTCAGGTTGGAAGTGGATTTTAAGGGTCTTTTTATTAGAAATATCACATAAATGACCCCATTATAAAAACCGCACCCCCCAAAGTATTCAAAATGACATTCAGTAAGTGTTTTAACCCTTTAGGTGTTTCACAGGAATAGCAGCAAAGTGAAGGAGAAAATTCTAAATCTTAATTTTTTACACTTGCATGTTCTTGTAGACCCAATTTTTGAATTTTTACGAGGGGTAAAAGGAGAGAAATCACCTTAAAATTTGTAACCCAATTTTTCTCGAGTAAGGAAATACCTCATATGCATATGTAAAGTGTTCGGCGGGCGCAGTAGAGGGCTCAGAAAGGAAGGAGCGACTATGGGATTTTGGAGAGTGAGTTTTTCTGAAAGTGTTTTTCGGGGGCATGTCCCATTTAGGAAGCCCCTATGGTGCCAGAACAGTGGACCCCCCACATGTGACCCCTTTTTGGAAACTATACCCCTCATGGAATTTAATAAGGGGTGCAGTGAGCATTTACACCCCACTGGCGTTTGACAGATATTTGAAACAGTGTACTGTTCAAATGAAAAATTTTATTTTTCATTTTCACAGACCACTGTTCCAAAAATCTGTCATACACCAGTGGGGTGTAAATGCTCACTGCACCCCTTATTACATTCCGTGAGGGGTGTAGTTTCCAAAATGGGATCACATATAGATATTTATTGTTTTGCGTTTGTCAGAACTGCTGTAACAATCAGCCACCCCTGTGCAAATCACCTCAAATGTACATGGTGCACTCTCCCTTCTGGGCCTTGTTGTGCGCCCCCAGAGAACTTTGCGCCCACATATGGGGTATCTCCGTACTCGGGAGAAATTGCATTACAAATTTAGAGGGTCTTTTTTCCCTTTTACCTCTTGTGAAAATGAAAAGTATAGGGCCAAAGAAGAAAAAGCCCCCCAAAATTTGTAAGGCAATTTCTCCCGAGTACGGTGATACCCCATATGTGTCCCAAAACTGTTGCCCTGAAATACGACAGGGCTCCAAAGTGAGAGAGCGCCATGCGCATTTGAGGCCTGAATTAGGGATTTGAATAGGGGTGGACATAGTGGTATTCTATGCCAATGATTCCCAAACAGGGTGCCTCCAGCTGTTGCAAAACTCCCAGCATGCCTGAACAGTCAATGGCTGTCCGGCAATACTGGGAGTTATTATTTTGTAACAGCTGGAGGCTCCGTTTTGGAAACAGTAGCGTACCAGACGTTTTTCATTTTTTTGGGGAGGGGGGCTGTGGGGAAGGATATGTGTATATGCAGTGTTTTTTACTTTTTATTTTAGGTTAGTGTTAGTGTAGTGTAGTGTTTTTAGGGTACAGTCACATGGGCAGAGGTTCACAGCAAGTTTGCCGCTGGGAATTAGAGCTGCAGCGCAAAATTTGCGCCATCTCAAGCTTGCAGCACTCACTGTAAACCTGAAACCCCCCGTGGTTGCATGGTAAGATGGCTGGCTATCAGTGATAACCACCATCTGACCGGGCGCTGTGGGATGCCGCTAGTAGCGGCAAAAATGTTCATGATGTACCTGTATGTCATGGGTCGGGAACACTTTGCCACCCATGACGTACAGGTATGTCATAGGTCGGGAAGGGGTTAAAATCGTATAAGCCACACAACTCTAACATGGGGAAACCAAAACCCTAACCCAACCTACCTGGTACGTTTTAATTTAAGGAGAGCACCAAATGACATTTAAAATTGTATAAGCAACACAACTCTTCTGTGGGAAAACCCTCACTCTCACTTCCTGGTTCATGTTAACTTAAGGAGAGGACCAAATGACATTTAAAATCGCATAAGCCACACAACTCTTCTGTGGGAAAACCCTAACCCTAACCCTAACCCTAACCCTAACCCTAACCCTAACCCTAACCCTAACCCTAACCCTAACCCTAACCCTAACCCTAACCCTAACCCTAACCCTAACCCTAACCCTAACCCTAACCCTAACCCTAACCCTAACCCTAACCCCCTGGTACATTTCAACTTAATGAGAGTACCAAAATACATTTAAAATAGTATAAGCCACACAATTGTTCCAAGGGAAAAACCTTACCCAGATACCACATTCTTGGTACATTTCAACTTATGGAGAGCACAAAAATATATTTAAAATCATATAAGCCACACAACTCTAACATGGGGAAACCAAAACCCTAACCCAACCTACCTGGTACATTTTAACTTAAGGAGAGCAACAAATGACATTTAAAATCGTATAAGCAACACAACTCTTCTGTGGGAAAACCCTCACCCTCACCCTCACTTCCTGGTTCATGTCAACTTAAGGAGAGCATCAAATGACATTTAAAATCGCATAAGTCACACAACTCTTCTGTGGGAAAACCCTAAAAACCCTAACCTAACCCTAACTTCCTGATATGATTCAACTTAATGACAGTACCAAAATACATTTAAAATAGTATAAGCCACGCAATTGTTCCATGGGGGGGGGGGGGGGGGGGGAACCCTACCCAGGTACCACATTCCTGTTACACTTCAACTTATGGAGAGCACACAAATATATTTAAAATTGTATAAGCCACACAACTCTAACATGGGAAAACCAAAACCCTGACCCTAACCCTGACCCTAACCCTAACTTCCTGGTACATTTCAACTTAATTTGATTGAAAGAGCTTTATTTTCCGTTCAGTCATTACAAGTCATACAATAAATTACAGTCACACAAAGCATTACAGTACAATACACAGCAAAGGTTCCCTAAGCTATACATCGCACATCATGCTACTCTAACACTCAGCTCAATCCTGTAATAGAAAGGCACAATACAATCTGTGATCGGGGTAGGCGTGTGGGTGACTATGCGGGGGTGGGGAGGGGGCGGATCACAGGGCCAAACTGCTGGGCTGTATCTTCAGGGAGACATGGGAGAAGGAGAGGGGTGTTCACTCCTTTTCTTCCTCATGAACGGCCGAGCTGTCCAAGATGGAATAGTCTCTAAGCAGGTTCTTGATGAACCTGCGGCAGTCCCGGACGGACATGTTTTCCCTGTTGATCACGAGGCGGTTCCTGGCAAGCCACACTGCGTCCTTAAAACAGTTCATAAGGCGCCAGGCCTCCTGGATGGCCTCCACGTCGTGGGTCCCAGGGAACAGGCCGTAAAGCACCGAATGGTACGATAGGCAGCTCCTGGGCACTGAGTCTCTGAGTTCATGTTCTAGGGCGTCCAACAAACCCTGTGCAAAGGGGCACTGCCAAAACACGTGGAAAGATGTTTCCTCCACGTAGGGGCACCGGGGGCAGTACCGGGTCTTGCACAGGTCGCGGGCATGCATGAATGACCTGAGAGAGAGACCTCCCATGACAGCCATCCACGACAAGTGCTTGTGTCCATTGGTAAGCCGCTTTGAGGCCACATTGTTCCAAACTGTCTCTGCAGTGGCTGCGGGGAGTCCCGGAACCAGCTCGGTCAAGTCCTTAGCTCGGATGAGCTTGTGGATTGTCTTCGGCTTCAATAGGTCGGGTTTCAGTCCTTCCAGCTGGTGCTCCCTCACAAACCGGACAACATCCCCATAGAACCAGGGAGTGTTCCAGTTGTAAGGGATGGAGCCAGTCTTTTCAACAGGAGGCCCTCAGCAGAGTGGGGATGTCGGGTATTCCCTTCCTACCCTTGCGGGGCTCCTTGTACATCACGGTCCTCTTGAGTCTGTCCATTTTGCCCCAGACGAAGCCAAACACTGTCCGGGTGATGGCCTTGCAAACGGTGGTATGGGGAGGCCAGGCCTGTGCGGTATATTGGAGCACAGGCAAAACTTCACTCCGCAGGACAAGTGCCTTGCCTTCCATCGAGAGCTTTCTGGAGCTCCACAGTCCGATCTTCGAGTTTATCCTTCCTAGTCGGTCTTGCCAAGACTTAAGGGCCGCTCCCTCCTTCCCGAACCAGACTCCAAGAATTTGAATGAAGTCCGGCTTAATGGTGAAGGGGAAGGGGGCGGAAGAAGCCAGGTGCCACTCCCTGAAGAGCATGGCCTCCGACTTCCCGCAGTTGACTTTTGCCCTGGAAGCTCTGCCGAAGTCCTCGCAGGTCTGGACGAGCGCAGTCACCGAACGATGGTCAGCGCAGAAGACAGTCACGTCGTCCATGTAGAGCGAGCACTTGACCTCGTGGCGATCTGGTCCTGGTGCGGTGATCCCTCTGATCTCTCCATTCTGCCGGATAGTCTCAGCGAAGAGCTCTATAACACAAACAAAAAGAAGAGGTGAAAGAGGGCAGCCTTGTCTAACCCCTGAAAGAATAGGAAAGGGGTCAGTCTTCCAGCCGTTCACCAACACCGTGCTGTAAATGTCAAAATATATAACGTTAACAAAAGAGCAAAACATCTTCCCCAGACCCAGCCCGCGCAAAACCCTGTCTATGAATGCGTGGGAGACACGGTCGAACGCCTTCTCCTGATCTAAGCTGACCAGGGCGGCGCGGCCCCCGCGGTCCTGGATGTAATGGACCGTGTCTCTCACAAGGGCAAGGCTGTCAGCAATCCTGCGGCCAGGAATGCCGCAGGTCTGGTCCGGATGGACGATCTGCCCCATGACAGGTTTCAGCCTGTTGGCCAGCACCTTGGCGAGGATCTTGTAGTCCACGTTCAGGAGAGAGATGGGACGCCAGATTTTCAGGTCACATCTCTCCCCCTTCCGCTTATACAAGATCGTGATCATCCCTTCCCTCAACGACGGAGGCATTCTGCCCCCCACCACCATCTCCTCGTACACCTCCAACAGGTCCAGACAGATCAGGTCACCGAGCGCTACGTAGAGCTCGGCCGGGAGACCGTCACTGCCCGAGGTCCTGCCGGGCTTAAAGGATTTAGCGGCAGAGAGCAGCTCCCCCACCGTCAAGGGATCGTCCATAGCCGCCGCACCTGCGGGTTCAACAACGTTAGTGATACCTGACATGAACCTCTCGGCGGATTTGGGGTCGGATGACTTTGGGGCGTAGAGGTTGCTGTAGAAGTCGGAGACGACCCCCATCACTTCCTCCTTGCCACTCCTCATGTGTCCGGTCTCATCTCGTAGCTCAGTCAGGGGCGTGTGGCCGGCATGGAGCTTCCTGAAAAAGAAAGAGTTACATTTCTCACCCTTCTCCAGGTTCTCCACCTTGGAATGAAAGACGATTCGCTTGAATTCCTCCTCAAAGTGCCTTTTCAAGCTCTTTTTGGTCTCCTCCAGCTCCTCCCTGACGTCCCAGCCACACTGGAGCAGGTCCTGCAGGGACCGCAGCTCGCACTGCAGTTTCATGAAGTCCCACTTCTTCGCACACGCCTGTTGTCTGCCTTTTGCCTGAAATAAACAACGGAATTCGACTTTAACACATTCCCACCAATCGCTGATGCACTTAAACAGACATTTGTCATTTTGCCATACAAGGTACGCATCCCTAAGTTCCTCCGTGACCTCCCTCTGCTCCAACAGGGCACAATTCAACTTCCAGGAGCCTGGGCCAGGTGGGAATCCATGGCCCAGAGTCCCCCGGAATTGAATGGCCCTGTGGTCAGAGAAGAAGCAGGGGAACATAGAGTACGACACCTTTCTGACTGCTCTCGAAGTGAAGATGAAGTCTATCCGAGAACGGAGCGAGCCATCGGGGCGGCTCCACGTATAGTTCACGGAGCCATTCCCGATGGACCCAACAACGTCCTGCAAGGATGCCTCTGTCACCATCTCAATCAGCAGTTTCGACGTCACATCCAGGTTGGCGGATGTGCCAGAACTGCGCCCATCCACCTCAATGGGGCAGTTGAAGTCACCACCCAACACTACTGCCCTAGTGGTGGCGAGTTCAGCCCGCAGGGCCTGGAGAACCTCCAGTCGGACATCCCTCTCAGGGGAGGCATACACGCTGATGAGCCGCATGGGCTCACCCGCCCAGGAACCGTCTGCGACAAGTAGTCTGCCACAGACGAGCTCCCGGACGGAATCAAGTGCAAAGTTACCTCCCCTGATCAGGATGGCCACCCCTGCAGACCTATTGTCGCCCCCACCAGACCAGTAGGAAGGGCCGTGAGGCCACTGCCTGGCCAGATGGTTGTAAGACCTAGAAGCAGACAAAGCACATTCCTGCAGCATGTAAACATCACACCTCTGGGAATCTAAGAACGTAAGGACAGTCTGAAATCTAAACCAAGCTCTAATACTCCTCACATTAATGCAGAAGATGTTGAGATCAGCCATGGGAATAAAAAGAGAGGTTAGTTCAGATACTAGTTACCACTCTGGTCGGGCGGGTCCTCTTCTCTGGCGCCTGTCGGCTCCTGTGGCTTCTCGTAGCGCCCTTACAAGAACTCGTCGTAGACCATGTTGGCTGGAGTGTCCAGGATTTTCTTGACCTCTGGGTCCTGCAGCAGCTTCTCCATAGATTGAGCTTTGACTGGCTCTGCTTGGGCCTGCTCCATCTCCTCCTCTCCCTCTGAAGCTTCAAGGCTCTCGCAGACCTGCTCCATCTCCTCCTCCTCATCTGAAGCTTGAGGGGTCTCGCAGGTCTCGATAATCTTTCTTTTGTGGGACTCTTCTGATGCATTGTCCCTTCCTTTCCTCTTCCTCTGTATGGTACCTGGGGGAGGAATCACAGGAAAGTCCTCCGAAGGGCGGGCACCAGCAGCTGTAGGGGGGTTAGGTGCTGCTGGGCCAGGAGAGAAAGGAGGCTGGGTGGGGAGGACGGGGCAGGGGTGGGACGGGATGGGGCAGGAGGAGCAGGGGAGGGGCAGGGGTGGGGCGGGAGGGGCAGGGGTGGGGCGGGAGGGGCAGGGGTGGGATGGGGCAGGAGGGGCAGGGGTGGGATGGGATGGGGCAGGAGGGGCAGGGGTGGGACGGGATGGGGCAGGAGGGGCAGGGGCAGGAGGGGCAGGGGCGGGAGGGGCATAGGAGGGACGAGGCGGGGGTGGTGGCTTTCGTCTTCTTACCCTCATTGGTCGGCTTGGCCATCCGCGCTGCTGGCTCCGGAGCTGGGGCTGGCTTCGGTGCTCTCGCTGCCACAGATGCCTGGGTTCTCTCCCTCTGGGGGCAGTCCTTGTAGCTGTGGGCTGCCAATCCACAGAGGTTGCAGGTCTTGCTCTTGGGGCAGTCCTTGGTCATGTGACCTGTCACTCGGCAAAACCTGCAGGCATTCTCCTTACAGTCCTTGCCCTCGTGGCCCATCTTGCCACATCTCCTGCAGGTCTGCGGCATGTCCGGGTAGAAGATAAGTCCTGTGGAGTTGCCCAAGGAAAATGTCGTTGGCAGGTGCTGTAGTCCGTCTGGAGAGGCAAGGTTCTTGTTTAGTCTGACGACCACACACCACTTGAAGGTCCAGTATCCGAGTGAGTTCAGGATGCGGGTGGGCTCCCTCACCACGGTGCAGAAGCGCTTCAGGAAGGTCGAGATGTCCGTGCCTGGGGTGTGTGGGTTCCGCATTGAGACCGTCACCTGCCTCTCCTCTCTTTGAATAGGGCAGTTGCCCACAAAGTGAGAGAAAGGGGATTCGAGACTCGCCGCTTTCACCGCCTCCCAGTATCTTCTACAGGTCCCAATGGTGGCAAAGGTGATGTAGAAGATTCCCGAAAAGAAGGTTGCTATTCCCTGGGTGTCAGCCGTGGAGAAGCCTTGATCTGCCAGCATCTTCTTGCGGAACACGTCCGGCACCCTTCCGTCCACAGGCTTGAGCTTCAAGGCAACAGTCTGCCTCATCCAGGGCTCCAGGGTTGGAGCTTCCAGGTTGGGAATTCTGCCGCCCTTCTGCCTTGCTGTGGTTGGGGTTGGACCTCCAGGCCTTGCCCTGCAGCCTCCTGGGTGGACTTGCTGGTTGAGGCCATGGCTTCTTCCAGCAGGCTCTTTTCCGCTTCCTTGCTTGTGGAGAGAGGCTTCGCAAAGTCTTCTTTCCCGGGTGGGAGGAGCTATGCAGATCTGGCCCCGGTGGGAGGAGCTATGCAAATACTTCTCCAGAGGCAGCGAGTTTCTTCGAAAAGATTCTGCGCCGCCTTCGTTTTCGCCTCTGTTCCGGAATTCACCACCGATTCCCTTCTTCGTCGGCTTCTTCCGGAGCTGCAGTCTTCAAGATCTTCTCCTTCTTCAGATGTTCCGAGGCAGGCAGGAGAAGATCTTTAGGTGGTATGCTCTTGAGAATTGCGGTTCTCATAAGAACAAAAAGTACTGCAATCGTACTACGCAAAATCTCTACCACAATGCTTGGAGTTCTTCAGACCGTAGCGATCATGGTATCTCCCCTGCCAGGTAAGAAACTGATAAGAACAGATACTACACTTGATCTTAGCCAAGGAGAGCATCAAATGATATTTTAAATTGTATGACCAACACAACTGTTCTACAACCCTAAAGAGCTTTATTGTTTATTTGAAAGAGCTTTATTGTCTGTTCAGTCATTACAAGTCACACAATAAATTACAGTCACACAAAGCATGACAGTACAATACACAGCAAAGGTTCCCTAAGCTATACATCGCACATCATGCTACTCTAACACTCCGCTCAATCCTGTAATAGAAAAGCACAAAAGATCGAACAACAAAACAATACAATCTGTGATCGGGGTAGGGGTGTGGGCGACTATGTGAGGGGGGGGGGCGGATCACAGGGCCTAACTGCTGGGCTATATCTTCAGGGAGACATGGGAGAAGGAGAGGGGTCTTCGCTCCTCTTCTTCCTCATCAACGGCCGGGCTGTCCAAGATGGAATAGTCTCTAAGCAGGCTCTTGATGAACCTGTGGCAGTCCCGGACGGACATGTTTTCCCTGTTGATCACGAGGCGGTTCCTGGCAAGCCACACTGCGTCCTTAAAACAGTTCATAAGGCGCCAGGCCTCCTGGATGGCCTCCACATCGTGGGTCCCAGGGAACAGACCGTAAAGCACCGAATGGTACAATAGGCAGCTCCTGGGTACAGAGTCTCTGAGTTCATGTTCCAGGGCATTCAACAGACCCTGTGCAAAGGGGCACTGCCAAAACACGTGAAAAGATGTTTCCTCCACGTAGGGGCACCGGGGGCAGTACCGGTTCTTGCACAGGTCGCGGGCATGCATGAATGACCTGAGAAAGAGTCCTCCCTTGACGGCCATCCACGACAAGTCCTTGTGTCCATTGGTAAGCCGCTTTGAGGCCACATTAGTCCAAACTGTCTCTGCAGTGGCTGCGGGGAGTCCCGGAACCAGCTCGGTCAAGTCCTTAGCTCGGATGAACTTGTAGATTGTCTTCGGCTTCCATAGGTCGGGTTTCAGTCCTTCCAGCTGGTGCTCCCTCACAAACCGGACAACATCCCCATAGAACCAGGGAGTGTTCCAGTTGTAAGGGATGGAGCTGTCCCACTTGTCCCAGCCCAGCTGTCTCCAGAGGGGCAGGAGAAACAAGCGAGACATGGACCTGCCTGCTGAGCCAGTCTTTTCAACAAGAGTCCGCTGCACGGTGACACATGCAAAGGAGGCCCTCAGCAGAGTGGGGATATCGGGTATTCCCTTCCCACCCTTGCGGGGCTCCTTGTACATCACAGTCCTCTTGACTCTGTCCATTTTTTCCCAGATGAAGCAAAACACTGTCCGGGTGATGGCCTTGCAAATGGTGGTATGGGGAGGCCAGGCCTGTGCGGTGTACTGGAGCACAGGCAAAACTTCACTCCACAGGACAAGTGCCTTGCCTTCAATCGAGAGCTTTCTGGAGCTCCACAGTCTGATCTTAGAGTTCATCTTTCCTAGTCGGTCTTGCCAAGACTTAAGGGCCGCTCCTTCCTTCCCGAACCAGACTCCAAGAATTTGAATGAAGTCCGGCTTAACAGTAAAGGGGAAGGGGCGGAAGAAGCCAGGTGCCATTCCCCGAAGAACATGGCCTCCGACTTCCCGCAGTTGACTTTTGCCCCCGAAGCTCTGCCGAAGTCTTTGCAGGTCTGGACAAGTGCAGTCACCGAACGCTGGTAAGCGCAGAAGATGGTCACGTCGTCCATGTAGAGTGAGCACTTGACCTCGTAGCGATCTGGTCCTGGTGCGGTGATCCCTCTGATCTCTCCATTCTGCCGGATAGTCTCAGCGAAGAGCTCTATAACACAAACAAAAAGAAGAGGTGAAAGAGGGCAGCCTTGTCTAACCCCTGAAAGGATGGGAAAGGGGTCAGTCTTCCAGCCATTCACCAACACCGTGCTGTAAATGTCAAAATACAAGCTTTTTTTGGTCTCCTCCAGCTCCTCCCTGACCTCCCAGCAGCACTGGAGCAGGTCTTCCAGTGACTGCAGCTCGCACTGCAGCCTCCTGACGTCCCACTTCTTCGCACACGCCTGTTGTCTGCCTTTTGCCTGAAGGAAACAACAAAACTCGACTCCCTGGTTGGACTTGATGGACGTATGTCTTTTTTCAACCGTACTAACTATGTAACATATTCCCACCAATCGCTGATGCAGTTAAACAGACATTTGTCATTACGCCATACAAGGTACGCATCCCTAAGTTCCTCCATGACCTCTTTCTGCTCCAACTGGGCACAATTCAACTTCCAGGAGCTTGGGCCAGGTGGGAATCCATGGCCCAGAGTACCCCAAAATCGAATGGCCCCGTGGTCAGAGAAGAAGCAGGGGACCATAGAGTACAACAGCTTTCTGACTGCTATCAAAGTGAAGATGAAGTCTATCCGAGAACAGAGCGAGCCATCGTGGCGGCTCCGCGTATAGTTTAAGGAGCCGTTCCCAATGGACCCAACAACGTCCTGCAAGAATGCCTCTGTCACCATCTCGATCAGCAGCTTAGACGTCATCTCAAGATTGGCGGATGTGCCAGAACTGCCCCCCTCCACCTCAATGGGGCAGTTGAAGTCACCACCCAACACTACTGCCCTAGTGGTGGTGAGCTGAGCCCGCAGGGCCTGGAGAACCTCCAGTGGGACATCCTTCTCAGGGGAGGCATACACGTTGATGAGCCGCATGGGCTCATCCGCCAAGGAACCATCTGCGACAATAAGTCTGCCACAGACGAGCTCCCGGATGGAAGCAAGTGCAACGTTTCCTCCCCTGATCAGGATGGCCACCCCCGCAGACCTACAGTCACCCCCACCAGACCAGTAGGAAGGGCCGTGAGACCACCGCCTGGCCAGATGGTTGTAAGACCTAGAAGAAGACAAAGCACATTCCTGCAGCATGTAAACATCACACCTCTGAGAATCTAAGAACGTAAGAACAGTCTGAAATCTCTAATACTCCTCACATTAATGCTAAAGATGTTAAGATCAGCCATAGGAATAAAAAAAGAGGTTAGTTAAGATATTAGTTACCACTCCGGTCGGGCGGATCCTCTTCTTTGGTGCCTGTCAGCTCCTGTGGCTTCTCATGGCATCCTTCCAAGAACACGTCGTAGGCTGGATTGGCCAGTGTGTCCAAGATTTCCTTGGTCTCTGGGTCCTGCAGCAGCTCCTCCATAGACTGTGCTTGGACTTGCTCCACTTGAGCCTGTTCCATCTCCTCCTTTTCATCTGAAGCTTGAGGGTTCTCGCAGGCCTCAATGATCATTCTCTTGTAGGACTCAGCTGATGCATTGTCCTTTCCTTTCCTCTGTATGGTACCAGGGGGAGGAAGCACAGGAAAATCCTCCAAAGGGCGGGCACCAGCAGCTGGAGGGAGGTTAGGTGCTGCTGGGCCAGCAGAGAAAGAAGGCTGGGTGGGACGAGCAGGGGTGACTGGGGCAGAGGTGGGCAGGGATGGGGCATGGGGGGCGGCTTTCGCTTCTTACCCTCATTGGTCGGCTTGGCCATCTGTGCTGCTGGCTCCGGAGCTGGGGCTGGCTTTGGTGCTTTCGTTGCCACAGATGCCCATGTTCTCTCCCTCTGGGGGCAGTCCTTGTAGCTGTGGGCCGCCAGTCCGCAGAGGTTGCAGGTCTTGCTCTTGGGGCAATCCTTGGTCGTGTGACCTGTCACTCGGCAAAACCTGCAGGCATCTTCCTTACAGTCCTTACCCTCGTGGCCCATCTTGCCACATCTCCTGCAGGTCTGCGGCATGTCCGGGTAGAAGATAAGTCCTGTGGAGTTACCCAAGGAGAATTTCGGTGGCAGGTGCTGTAGTTCATCTGGAGAGGCAAGGTTCTTGTTCAGTTTGGCACAGACCACTTGCAGTTTGGCACAGACCACTTGCAGGTCCAGTATCCGAGAGAGTTCAGGAATGCGGGTGGGCTCCCTCACCACAGTGCAGGTGCGCTTCAGGAATGCCGAGATGTCCTTGCCTGGGGTTTGTGGGTTCCGCATTGAGACTGTCACCCGCCTCTCCTCTCTTTGAATAGGGCAGTTGCCCACAAAGCGAGAGAAGGGGGATTCGGGACTCGCAGTTTTTACCGCCTCCCAGTATCTTCTACAGGTTCCAATGGTGGCAAAGGTGATGTAGAAGATTCCAGACATGAAGGTTGCAATTCCAAGGGTGTCAGCCGAGGAGAAGCCTTGATCCGCCAGCATCATCTTGCAGAACACATCATGGGACATGTCCGGCACCCTTCCGTCCACAGCCTTCAGCTTCAAGGCAAGAGTCTGCCTCATCCAGGGCTCCAGCGCTGGAGCTTTTTTTTATGTTAGGGGATTCTGCCACCCTTCTACCTTGCTGTGGTGGAGGTTGAAGCTTGCTGTGGTTGGGGCTGGACCTCATGGCCTTGCCCTGCAGCTTCCTTGGTTGACTTGCTGGTTGAGGCCATGGCTTCTTCCAGCAGGCTCTTTTCCGCTTCCTTGTTTGTGGAAAGTCTTCTTTCCCAGGTGGGAGGGGCTATGCAAATCTTCTCCAAAGGCAGCGAGCTTCTCCGAGAAGATTCAGATTTTTTATTCAAACCTTACCTTTCAATGTCCCTTTTCACCGAAGCTACTAAGGGACCGAAGGTGTTCCAGGTGGACAACTATGCGTTAACCAGGTTGTCACCAAGGAACCAGTAAAACCGGCTTGGCATCCTGCCGAAGCAAGGATGCCATGGGGTATAGCAGGGAGGTGAGGAACCTGATGGCCACACACACACACACACACACACCTCCCCTAGACAGGAGGGACACCCTACCAAATCCTAGTGAACAAACAGAACACAAAAAGGTGGACACAGTAACAAAAATAATAAATAAATAAATAAGTGGATGTGAGCAGTGTGTAATACTGCTTGGACATCCGACTGGCGATACATTTCAACTTAAAGAAATTTAAGTATCTCATCCTGATCATGTACATGTACTTTGTATGTGTCTGTGACCTACATTTCTCTCAGAATTAGCTTTATTTCTGAAATACCTTAATTTTATCTACCAGAAGCAGGGGGGCGGGTACTCACTGTGATAACCACTCCCCCTCCTCCCCTCCCTCTCCTCAGTCCAGTGCTTCCCAACCAGGGTGCCTCCAGCTCTTGCAAAACTACAGCTCCCAGCATGCCCACACATCATTTGGCTGTGCGGGCATGCTGGGAGTTTTAGTTTTGAAACAGCTGGAGGATATGATTGTAGTGCCCCTTTATCACTCACACACACACACACTCACACACACACACACACACATACATACATACATACATACATGCTTGGACACTTACTTTTTCATCTGCAATGCATGTTTCTGCCTCTCTCATTGATGTCTGCTGTGTGAGAGCCGGCAGCAGGCTTCCTGCCCATCCCCCTCTCCTTCTCTTCACATGAGTCTCTGCAGTGTGTACAGCCCCTCCCCCCTCCAAAACATCCCGGAGTCCAGGACGAAACAGTGTTCACAGAAGCACTGAATGCATTCCAGGAGGCAGAGGGGGCAGCTCTTCTGACTGGCTTTTTCAGTATTAAATACTGAAAATTTTCTAATGAAAGTCATTGCAAAACCTATTGTTTTTGCATGCTTTACAACATATCAAAAGTTTTTATATCTGACAGTGCCTATTTAAGCATTAATAACTCTGGGATTCTTCTTTATGTTAGTGGTAACATTTTGTCAATACCTGCATTATTTCTTGGTGAAAAAATCAAAAATTTGATGAAAAAATTGAAAATTTTGCATTTTTCTATCTTTGAAGCTCTCTGCTTATAAGGAAAATAGACATTCCATATAAATTATAAATTGATTCACAAATACAATATGTCTACTTTATATTTTCATCGTAAAGTTGACATGTTTTTACTTTTGGAAAACATCAGAGGGCTTCAAACTTTAGCAGCAATTTTCCAATTTTTCACAAAATTTTCAAATTCAGAATTTTTCAAGGACCAGTTCAGTTTTGAAGTGGATTTGAAGAGCCTTCATATTAGAAATACCCCATAAATGACCCCATTATAAAAACTGCACCCCCCAAAGTATTCAAAATGACATTCAGAAAGTTTGTTAACCCTTTAGGTGTTTCACAGGAATAGCAGCAAAGTGAAGGAGAAAATTCAAAATCTTCATTCCTGGACGTCCTCCAGCAGCACAGTATGGGTTAAACTTGTTTCCCTGAACTTGCCAGAAGATATATTTAGCATATAATTAAAACATTAGCATAATTAATGGTCCCCTCCCCCATAGTATAAATACCCCAAAGAGACCACACACCACATAGTTTTTTTTCCCTTCTGCTTAGGAGAGATAGGTTTTTCTATTCCTGTGGGAATATAGTTGTATTAGGTAACTAATGATAAATTTATTTTTCTTTCTTTTCAGATAGACTTATATAGAGCTGCTGTGAAGTACCTATAGTAGACTACAGATAGCATACTGTGAAGTGCTCATAGGTAGTCTCAGAAGAGGTTATATAGGCTTTGCAAAACTCTGAAGCGCTGGAGGACCCCTAAAGTAAGCACTGTGAAGTGCTTAGTATTAAGAACTTACAGAGTCTGGAGCTCCTGCAGGAGGCCGAGGACACCGATGCCGCCAAGCCACGCCGTGCAGGCGAATATTCTGATCGCAGTACGGGATGCACCGGAACCCAGAAGTGGGCAGAGCTTAGCACAGTGTGCGGCTCAGTGCAAACAACTTAAAGGCATGGCAGGCCAGGTTCTGCTGCCTGGAAAACGCTGTATCAGGGCAGCAGGACTACTGGAGAGTAAAAGTAAGTGTATTTCCTTTGGCAATTTCACGGTTACTGTGAAGAAGTATGATATATGATGGGCAGTTACCGTTAGTATAAAGCCTCTGTATAGTTTTATATATATATATAGAGATATATATATATATATATATATATATGCATATGGGAGCTGGAGTCTGTATGAGCTTACTGTGAAGTAGCCATTGTTGTCTATTGCACCTATGCACATTCTGCGATATGGGTTACTGTGAAGTCCCTGTGAGCAGGCAGGATGACATATAACTGTGGTGGCCTGGTATCGTATTACATACCGTACCTAGTGTAGAGGTCCCCAAAGTCAGAGTAACTACGCTCAGGTAGGGTCCCTCAGGTGGGACAACCCCTAGTCACCTCTTCTTAAGTCTAATTGTCTAATGTTAATATATGTATATATTTAATAATAGTATATATTTAGGATAATGTATAGTACTTACCTTGTTTAGCGTCACAGGACCTTCGGTCATGTGACCATGTTAATCTCCTCTATGGAATGTTGGAGGACCTTAGGAGATCCTTGGGTCACGTGTTACCCACAAATCTTTGTAATGGTGATTGACATCAGTAATGGACCAATTAGCACTAGTCCAGCCCCTGCCCATATAAGGGAGCTGTAGCCAGTGATCGCTCTCTTGGGTTGCTGCTCTTGTGGATGCCGGACTAGCAGGACGGATCTGCGCAACTATCACAGGCACGCTAGGCCTGAAAAACCTACCGGCCTCAGCAGAACTAAAACCGTGAGTTCTAAACTATCCCCGCTAATGCTAGTGTGACTACTGGACCGCAACTAATCCCCTAAATCCAGTGGAACAGCGCATAATACTTAAAGACTCTAACTTGCTAAAGTCCCAACCTTTGTCAATCTCCAAAGAAAGCAGTTATATGCTTAAGAGACTGTTCCGTTATTGAAGCTTGCAGAAAATCTTCAGTAAAAGTTATACCTGTTTCAGAAAACGCTCCGGTTGTGGATATTCTATTATTATCTACCTCCCTATCGCTCTTGGGAAGGGTGGCGGTAGGACAAGTATTACTGAGGAGCCCTCAACCTGGCGTCATGAATAGCAAGGGTTAACAAGCACCCTTTAACTACCGCACAGCTACACTCCCCACACCCTACATCCCCCAGGCTATCACATAACCATAATGATGTCACTTACTAGATGTTTAATTATTGCCGTGTCTGGGGTTTTAGTTCAGAGACTATGTCAAATTCTCATTATTCTTAGATGTCTGATGCCCCAATTAGGAAGAGAACCAAAAAATGAAGACACAGACAATGCAGGTCTTGTTCCCAGCCTTTAGTGGAGAATGTTGAGTTTGATTTCTGTGAAGAATGCTCACTACAATCACGTCCTAGGGAAGATGAACAGAGTTTCGGGAATGAAGCTAGTTAATTTTTTTCATGGTTCAAATAACGCATCTCATTATTTTTACCTGAGGATGCACCCCCGGCAAAAAGACGGAGGTTAAGGCATAGAGCTGTGTCACCATTAGATTCTGATGTGTCTAAATCATATTCTTCAGCAGAATCTATGGATTCTCCGGAAGATTATTATATCCTTCATAAAGACGATGCACATGATTTGATAAAAGCTGTCAAGCATGTCCTGCAGTCTGACCGGTCTACTGAGGGGAAAATACCGAGAGAAATATACTATTTTCTGGTTTCTAATGAAAAAGTGTTACCCTCTCACCCGTCAGTTATCAAATGGTTTAAAGCCAACTGGGAGAAACCAGAAAAAAGGGTAGACTTTGGGCCTCGATTTAAATCAGTGTATAGGCTTGATTCAGGAGCCTCTTCTTCTTGGTATAATCCACCTAAGGTGGATTTGCCGGTGGCTAAACTGGTAAAGAAATCTTACTTCCCTTCAGAAGATACGTATCTGTTAGCTAACCCGATGGACAAAACAGCAGATTCGCTGGCAAAGAAAGCGCATGCCATGGCGGCTGCAGTATCTAAGACTGGCATGGCAGCTCTGCCGGTGGCAAGAGCACTTAGGGTTTGACTTAGCCAAATGACTAAGGATTTGCAAGAAGGGGTACCCAGAGACCATATACTAAGGAAGATACCGGTCATGAAATCAGCAGCTGAATTTCTATGTGATGCTCCATTAGACACACTTCGCCTGTCATGACAAAATATTTTTCCAGTTTGGGAAAAGACAATGGAGGACAGGTGGGTCCGATCAGTCATAAAGAAGGGCTACATTCTGGAACTTCTGACCCAACCTCCAGAAATGTTATTTCTCAACAACCGACAAGACAGCAAATTGCTACCTCTAATGTTGGATTTTGTTGCAAAAAATGCCGTAGATTGGGTACCAAGACAAGAATGGGGTACAGGCATATATTCAAGAATTTTTGCAGTGCCGAAGTCAAATGGCAAATGGAGGCTTGTAATAGATTTGACATACCTGAACAAATTCATACAGAAGAAGCATTTCAAGATGGAAAACATCAGGTCAGTGATCCCTATGCTGAACCAGGGAGATTTCATGGTGACACTGGACTTGTCCGACGCATACCTACATATATCAATACATCCCCTCTCCAGGAAGTTCCTAAGAGTGGCACTCAGAGTAGGGGATGTGGTGTGGCACCTACAGTTCACATGTCTTCCATTCAGCCTAAGCTCATCCCACGAGAGTATTCATGAAAGGGGTAAGAGTTCTGGCAGCAGCACTTCACACTCAAGGGATAAATATAGTACCGTATATAGACGATTGGTGGATAAAAGAAAAATCAGGAGAACATCTGACGATTCAGGTAACCAAGACAATAGAGTTCCTCCAAGCGCACGGATTTATTATCAACAAAGAAAAATCGCAACTGGTTCCATCCCAGAGGATCCGATTCTTGGGATTCATTATAAATTCAGTGACCATGAAAATTTCCATATCTCAAGAAAGAGAAAAGAATTTGAAGCAACAGATCAAATGGTTTTTGATGAACAGAGTTGTCTTGATTCGACAGGCATTGAAAGTCCTGGGCAGTCTAACATCAACAATAGACAGTTCAATGGGCAAAAGCGCATATGAGAACCCTGCAATCGAGGGTACTAGCCTCATGGAACAGATCACAGACAACCCTGGAAAAATTCATCTGGATTCCAACATTTCTGTGCCAGGACCTGCATTGGTGGCTTGCTCCAAACAGGTTTTTAACAGGAAAATCATTGCTGCCAGCCCGTGAACGGCAACGGTGACAACAGATGCCTCAGCACACGGATGGGGAGCGTTCGTTGGACATCAGTGGTTTCAAGGAACATGGTCCCAATCAGAAAGAAGTCTCTCTTCAAACATGAAGGAGCTAAGAGCAGTGTATCTGGCTCTGCTGCATTTCGCTCCTGCCTTATCAGGCAAAGACATCATAATACGGTCAGACAATCTGCCTACAGTGTTTTATCTAAACAAACAAGGACGAACAAGGTGCACAGCACTCATGAAGCAATGTGCAGAAGTATTTCATTGGGCAGAGAACAACGTCGAGAACTTGACAGCAGTTCATCTCAAAGGGACGCTAAACATAAAAGCGGACCTCCTAAGCCGGAAGACATTACAACCAGGAGAGTGGGAGTTGAACCAAGAAGTGTTCCGGCAACTCACGGAAAAGTTCGTAAGGCCGGAACTGGATGTGTTTGCAACAAAACAGACTGCCAAGCTGAGGAGGTTCTGCTCCCTATCTCTATTGGACAAGCCAACACATGTGGACAGCCTTTCAATATCATGGTAGAAGACATTTGTGTATCTCTTTCCTCCTCCAGCTCTGATCCAAAGGACGTTGTGGAAGATCAAGAGGGACAGGCCCAGGGCAATAGTGATCTTGCCATATTGGCCAAGAAGGGCCTGGTTCTCATTAATCAGAGAACTAGCACAGAATCAATTCTGGCAACTTCCCAAAAGGAATGACCTGTTGAAACAAAGAGGGATATATCATCAGGATTTGAACACCATACAACTGACAGCATGAATGGTGAATTGACAGTACTTCATACAATAGGACTTACGGAGGAAGTAATTTCAACTTTATAGAACGCAAGTAAACCCGGTACAATGAAGTGTTATGGAAGGGTGTGGAAGTTGTTTCGGTCAATGTTTCCAGGTCAGGAGATTACAGTGCCCCTAGTCCTGAAATTTCTACAGCAAGGTCTAGATAAAGGGCTGAAGCAGTCTACATTGAAGGTGCAGTTTGCGGCCATAAATTATTTCCTAACAGGAACATTTTCCAATGACACTCTTATCAAGAGATTCTTCAAGGGGGTCAAGAATTTATGTCCAAGGGTAAACAGGCCAATTCTTTCTTGGGATCTACCGAAGGTACTCAGATGTTTAACATCGGAACCCTTTGAACCTATAGAGAAGATTGATCTGCAGTGGCTCACATGGAAGGCATGTTTTTCGGTGGCCATTGCATCAGCTAGACGTGTGAGTGAGATTCAGGCCCTGTCATGTCGAGAACCTTACCTTAGGGATCTGGGGAATGTCCCACAATACCAGGTTTTATTCCCAAGATTCACTTGGCCAACAATATGCATGAAGAGATTATTCTACCAACTTTTTCTGAAAACGAAGATATATCCAAGCTTGACGTAAGAAGAGCGGTCTTACAATACATTGCTAGAACAGAGCCATTCAGAGTATCCGAGCATTTGTTCATACAATTCGGGGCGAAATCCAAAGGTTCTAAAGCGGCAATATCGACGATCACAAACTGGATAAAAAATACAATAAATTTCTGCTTCCAAAAGGAAGGGTTAGATCCACCAAAGGATCTCAAGGCGCACTCAACAAGAGCAGCCACAACTTCCTGGGCAGAAGTAGCATATGTGTCATTGCAGAAAATATGCAGAGCAGCTACATGGGCAACACCAATGATGTTTATTCAACACTACTGTCTAGACCATTCCAGTAGTCCGGCCTTAGGTAAATCAGTGTTGGAAGAAGTGTTTAAGAAATAATGCCCGCCCTTTGTTATTTTTTGCTACTTAAATCCCATACTGTGCTGCCGTAGGACGTCCAGGAATGACTTAAGTTTTTCTTACCTGAAAATTTCAATTTCTTGAGTCCGTAGGCAGCACTGGGTTCCCGCCCAAATAAAAAGCATGCTATAAACTAAGCTAAGCTCTGCCCACTTCTGGATTCCGGCGCATCGCGTACTGCAATCAGAATGTTCGCCTGCACGGCGTGGCTTGGCGGCATCGGCGTCCTCGGCCTCCTGCAGGAGCTCCAGACCCCGTAAGTTCTTAATACTAAGCACTTCACAGTGCTTACTTTAGGGGTCCTCCAGCGCTTCAGAGTTTTGCAAAGCCTATATAACCTCTTCTGAGACTACCTATGAGCACTTCACAGTATACTATCTGTGGTCTACTATAGGCACTTCACAGCAGCTCTATATAAGTCTATCTGAAAAGAAAGAAAAATAAATTTATCATTAGTTACCTAATACAACTATATTCCCACAGGAATAGAAAAACCTATCTCTCCTAAGCGGAAGTAAAAAAAAACTCTGTGGCGTGTGGTCTCTTTGGGGTATTTATACTATGGGGGAGGGGACCATTAACTATGCTAATGTTTTAATTATATGCTAACTATCTCTTCTGGCAAGTTCAGGGAAACAAGTTTAACCCATACTGTGCAGCCTACGGACTCCAGGAATTGAAATTTTCAGGTAAGCAAAATGTCATTTTTTATACTCGCATATTCTTGTAGACCCAGTTTTTTAATTTTTACAAGGTGTAATAGGAGAAAAAGCCCCCAAAATTTGTAACTCAATTTCTCTCGAGTAAGGAAATCCCTCATATGTGTATGTCAAGTGTTCGGCAGGCACAGTAGAGGGCTCAGAAGGGAAGGAGCAACAATAGGATTTTTGATAGTGAATTTTTCTGAAATGGTTTTTGAGGGGCATGTCACATTTAGGAAGCCCCTATGGTGCCAGAACAGCAAAAAAAAAAAAAAAAAACACATGGCATACTATTTTGGAAACTACACCCCTCAAGGCACGTAACAAGGGGTCCAGTGAGCCTTAACACCCCACAGGTGTTTGACGACTTTTCATTAAAGTTGTATGTGTAACTGAAAAAAAAAAATTCTCACTAAAGTGCATTTTTTCCCCCAAATTTACAATTTTTACAAATATGCCTTTATATACTGGCTCCCTTTAGGGTGTGTTGCCTTACCTTCTTTTTTTTCTTACCTCCTTGCATTATTATTTTTTGTTTTCATTTTTCTGCTTATTGTTTCCATCTTTTTTGTTTCTGCTGTCTCTTCTTTGCCTATGGCAAGCATAGCCGGTTTAGCCGACGTAACTGTTTGCAGGAAAGTATCCTGCAAACCCCCTTAAGGGTTTAGAGTTTAAACCCAGATTTGTCTGAGTAAAAGTAGGAATGTTGTTGAATAAAGAAATTTTGAATGAAAGTTTGCAAGTTGGGTTGTATGTATTATTGATGCTCTTTCTCTCCCCTGATCTAGAATTACAGTTGGTGGAAAGCTCCAATATGATTAATGAAAGAATAGAACTGTCCCAACAGATTGAAACCCTGAAAGGTAACGATGTTAAAATTGGTTTCACTAAACTGTAGGGGGTTGAACTCTCCATACAAAAGAAATTTGGTTTGGGAAGAGGCCGAAAGCTTAAAAGCGGACATCATCTGTCTCCAGGAAACCCACCTGAGGGCGGAGGATGCCCATAGATTACAGCATAAGAACTACCCCCTCATTATACAGGCTCATGCACCGGCAAAAAGGAGAGGTTGGGTAGCCTTATAGTTAATACAAGGGTAAATGTTGTAATCTTGGCCAGGGAAGAGGACCCAGAGGGGAAATACTTAATAGTAAGATTCAAAATAAGGGGGACCCCTCTGGTACTGATTGGAATATATGCCACTAATAATAAACAAAATCAGTTTTTACACAAAGTTTTGAGTAAGGCGTCATTCTCACCTGAGGAGAAAGTCGTAGTCATGGGGGATTTTAACCTTGTGATTTGGCCATCAATGGACTCAACTTCCCAAGTAAAACATACAGAACCAACACCAATTTCCCGCACAATTTCACATTTTAACCTTTACGATGTTTGGAGAGTTCAGCACCCTACTGAGACAGACTACACCTTTTACTCAGCCCCCCATAAAACTTACAGACGTATTGATTATTTTCTGGTAACAAACTCACTTTTAAAGGCTTCCATATCTTCCGAAATAAAAACCATCTTATGGTCAGATCATGCCCCGGTAGTGTTGATGATTAAGGATACTTTTGGAACCCCAGCACAACACCCATGGCATACTAACCCACATATAATTAACAATATAGAGATGAAGGATCGGTTAGCTGCATGGATCCCATCCTTTTTTGAGACCAATAAAGGTTCAGTTTCTTCAGAGACTACCTTATGGTGTGCGTACAAAGCTTCACTATGTGGGCAATTAATATCTCAGATGGCATATGTTAGGAAACAGACACACCACAGAAAATTTGAACTTCAAAAGAAATTAGCGGATCTGCAGAGGCTGAATAAAACAAATTACTCCCCACAAACAGCAGCTTCTATATCCACTATCATTGCAGAACTACGTAATCTAAACCTACATAAATTTGAACTAGCAATTAAAAATTTAAAATTTAATTTTTATTGGATTGCCAATAAACCAGGATCCTTCCTAGCTCGCCAGCTGAAATTAAGACATTCCCAAAATAAAATCCCATATCTAATCCTAACGTCAGGGGAGAGGGCGCAGGACCCCCAGGGCATAGCGAACGACTTTGTCTTATATTACAAGAAGTTGTATAATTTAATTGAAAACAAAGAGTTACCCCAGCCATCGATAAACGAAATAAACTCTTTTTTAAACAAAGTATTTCTACCTACCCTGTCAGAAGAAGAGGGTAATGTACTACTTTCCCCCTTTTCCTTAGTAGAGGTTAAAAAATGCATTCAGGAATTAAAAATTACTAAAGCCCCGGGCCCAGATGGCATAATCAATGAATTTTATAAAACCCATATACGGTAAAAACCCTGTTACCGCATCTATTAGACCTATTTAACCATATTCTCAACTCTGGTACTGTAAATAAAGAAATGCTGGAAGCAACTATTATAACCATACCAAAACCTGGGAAACAACCGACCGAACCAAAACACTTTAGGCCAATATCTCTATTAAACAGTTACATAAAAATATTTCCTAAGCTATTGGCGAACCGTCTGAATAGGGCGCTCCCGGTATTGACAGACCCTGACCAGTTAGGTTTATTCAGGGGCGACAGTACCTGGATGGAACCAGACGCTTCTTGAACATAATTGCGAAGGCTGTGTCCGATAGAGTGCCTTCTCTGCTCATATCCTTGGATGCGGAGAAGGCATTCAATCGGGTCCTTTGGGGGTATCTGAGGCTAGTCTTGAGGAGGTTTGGGTTTCCACCTAAGCTTATAATGGCAATTATGGCTTTGTACACAAGCCCTTTCACCAGGGTTTGCAATGAGGGTACAAAATCTAAACCATTTGACATTTCAAATTGTACCCGACAGGGTTGCCCCCTGTCACCCCCTCTCTTTGCCTTAATAATAGAGCCCTTCGCACAGGCCATTAGGGAGTGCCAAGAAATCAGAGGTATACCGGTGGGCCACAATATTCATAAGATAGGTCTTTTTGCGGACGACGTTCTTTTATCAATTTCAGATCCCAGGAATTCATTAACTCACATAATGGACATAATAGACCAATTCTCCAAAATAAGTTACTATAAATTAAATATTTCCAAATCAACAGTTCTACCATTATCATTAGACCGGGCTATTAAATCAGAGCTGATTACACAGTTCCCATATACATGGTCAGAAGACTCACTTACATACCTTGGTATAAAATTAACCCCATCACCAAAACAATCCGTTTCCGTTAATACAGAGCAGCTTTGTTCTAGGTTACAGGCAGACATTAAATCCTTTTCTAGATTACCTGTCTCTTGGATAGGACGAATAGGAGTAGTAAAGATGATCTTACTCTCTAAGATATTATACATATTTCGTAATCTTCCACTTAAAATACCCATTTCTACCATCAAAAGGTTACAAACCATTATACTAAAATACATATGGAAAAACAGTACACCTAGGGTGGCATCGGAAATTCTTTATAGAAATATTAAACAAGGAGGTCTAGGTTGTCCTGACCTTAGAAATTACTATCGTGCAGCACATTTGACCCAGCTACAAAGATGATGGCATAGTGACTCTTCCGCAAAATGGAGAGACTTAGGAATAAACCGAACTAGTACTACCTCTCTAGATCCAGCACTATGCCGAATTTCATTAAACAAATTACTAATACCAACGAGGAGCCCTACAGCCAAAGCAAGCATGGAAATATGGCTGTATGCCCTTTCTAAACATATTATAAATGATATTGAAAATGATAAAATGCCTATAACATTGATCCGGTATCTAATTCCAGATATAGACCTCTCCCTTTGGATAAAAAATGAAATTACTAAAATTGGACATATATATGGTAAAGGCCAAATACAACCATTTGAACACATATCTCATAAATATAAAATATCACCACATGATTTTTTTAAATATTTACAGATCCGTCATTTACTAGGGCCATACAGAGAACAAACACAGACTTCCAAAACACTTTTTGAAAAGTATTTTTTTTTTTGTCCAGGGGGGGGGCAGGGGGGAATCTCTACAGACTACAGTGCTTGCCAGCTCACTTTACAGAAACCCAGCCTAATCTTTCAGGCAAAATGGGAAAGGCACTTGGGTATGCAAATCACTATAGAGCAGTGGACTAAAATATATGGGTTACCATCGAATTTGTCGCACTGTGTCTCCAATCTAGAAAGCTCTCGTAAGCTAATGTACCGTTGGTACCTTACACCTGTACGTATGGCAAAGATGTACAGTAAGGGTAAGAGTGGGTCTTTGTGCTGGAGATGTTTGCAAGGACAGAGCACACTTATTCATATTTGGTGGACATGTCCACTAATACGGTCAGTATGGGATATAATAAACCTTTTGTTAGAAAATATTCTAGGAAAACAAATAAAGTGGGGCCCTGAGTTGACCCTTCTAAATATAGGTCTAGGAGCACTTCCATACAAGGATAGACTTATAAGTTTCCATTTGTTATCTGTGACACGTACGGCAATAGCTCTTAATTGGAAATCATCAAATACACCTAAGACAATAGAAATATTAAATTCTTTAAGCCATGCATGTGTTATGGAAAGGTTAAGATTAGATGAGGTGGTTAGTACACAGGATAACAAACGTAAAATATGGGAACATTGGATAACGAAAGTTACAGAAATAAGAGGGGTGTAGGGACGGGGAATATGAGGGATGACAGGGGTGTCCCCCCCTTTTTGCATTTTGCTTTTTGCATTTTGGCAGAGTATAGAATTACAACAGGGGAACAAGTGAATGAACGAAAGAGTGAGAGAGGTATGAGGAGAGGAAGTTATAAGAGTAGGTGTGAATGCTCTTTCTGTGTCCTGGCTTGCTTGGTTTCTTCCCCCCCCCCCCCCCCCCCCCCCTATGTTGTCCTTGGTGAGGGGGGTGTTGGAATGTCATTTTTGTAAATGTACTGTAAGGAAAATACTAATAAAATATATTTAAAAAAAAACAAGGGGTCCAGTGAGCCTTAACACCCCACAGGTGTTTGACGACTTTTCATTAAAGTCGGATGTGTAAATGAAAAAAAAAATCTCACTAAAGTGCATTTTTTTCCCCCAAATTTACCATTTTTACAAAGGGTAATGGGAGAAAATGCCCCACAAGATTTGTAACCCCATCTCTTCTGAGTATGGAAATACCCCATGTTAGGGCATAAAATGCTCTGCGGGCGAACTACAAAGCTCAGAAGAGAAGGAGTCACATTTGACTTTTGGAAAGCAAATTTTTATGAAATGGTTTTTGGGGGGCATGTCGCATTTAGGAAGCCCCTATGGTGTGGGAACAGCATAAAAAAAACACATGGCCTACTATTTTGGAAACTACACCCCTCAAGGAACGTAACAAGGGGTACAGTGAGCCTTAACACCCCACAGATGATTGATGAACTTTCGTTAAAGTAGGACGTGAAAATGAAAAATAAAATTTTTAACACTAAAATGCTGGTGTTACCCCTAACTTTTCATTTTCACAAGGAGTAATAGGAGAAAATGCCCCACAAAATTTGTAATCCCATTTCACTCAAGTAAGGAAATACCTCATATGTGGATGTAAAGTGCTCTGTGGGTGCACTAGAGGGCTCAGAAGGGAAGGAGCGACATTTGGCTTTTGGAGAGCGAATTTTGCTGAAATGTTTTTTCGGGGCATGTCGCATTTTGGAAGCCCCCATGATGCCAGAACTGTAAAAAAAAAAACACATGGCATACTATTTTGGAAACTACACCCCTTACAGATTTTAATAAGGGGTGCAGTGAGCATTTACACCCCACTAGCATTTGACAGATCTTTGGAACAGTGGGCTGTGCAAATGAAAAATTTTATTTTTCATTTTTTCGGACGACTGTTCAAAAACTCTGTCAGACACCTGTGGGGCATAAATGCTCACTGCACCCCTTGTTACATTCTGTGAGGGGTGTAGTTTCCAAAATGGGGTCACATGTGGAGGGGGTCCACTGTTCTGGCACCATGGGGTCTTTGTAAACACATTGCCTTCAATTCCAGTCTAATTCTCTCTTAAAAAGCCCAATGGCGCCCCTTCTCTTCTGAGCATTGTAGTTCAACCGCAGAGCACTTTACATCCACATATGGGGAATTTACCTACTCAGAAGAAATGGGGTTACAAATTTTGGGGGGCTTTCTTCCTATTACCTCTTGTGAAATTGAAAAATTTGGGGTAATGCCAGCATTTCAGGGAAATTTTTTATTTTTTTATTTTCATGTCCAAATTTAACGAAAATTTGTCAAATACCTGTAGGGTATTAAGGCTCACTATACCCCTTGTTACATTCCGTGAGGGGTGTAGTTTCCAAAATGGGGTCACATGTGGGTGTTTTTTTTTTTTTTTTGCGTCCATGTCAGAACCGCTGTAACAATCAGCCACCCCTGTGCAAATCACCAATTAAGGCCTCAAATGTACATGGCGCTCTCTCACTCCTGAGCCATGTAGTTCGTCCACAGACCATTGTACGTACACATATGGGGTATTTCCGTACTCAGAAGAAATTGCGTTAGAAATTTTGGGGGTCTTTTTCTCCTTTTACCTCTTGTGAAAATGAAAAGTATGGGGCAACACCAGCATTTTAGTGTAGAAATCCCCCCAAAATAGTGTAAATAGTGTAAAAAAAAAAAAAAGGAGAACAATCCCCTCAAAATTTGTAACGCAATTTCTCCCGAGTACTCAAATACCCCATATGTGGCCCTAAACTGTTGCCTTGAAATACGACATGGCTCTGAAGTGAGAGAGCTCCATGCGCATTTGAGGCCTAAGGGTGCGTTCACACGCTAGTAACTAGCAGCGGATTTTCCGCTGCAGGAAATCCGCTGCGAGTTACGCTATCATTGATTTAAATGAGTTCACAGACAGTCCGCAATAGTGTCAGATTTGCGGACTGTCCGCGGACCCATTCAAATGAATGGTAGCGTAACTTGCAGCGGATTTCCTGCAGTGGAAAATCCGCTGCTAGTTACTAGCGTGTGAACACACCCTAAATAAGGAATTTGCAATAGGGGTGGATCCGGTTACAAGGATGGGGCTTGTCTCCACCAAAACCCTACAGCAGTGTTTCCCAAACAGGGTGTCTCCAGCTGTTGCAAGACTCCCAGCCTGCCAGGACAGTCTATGGCTGTCCGGCAATACTGGGAGTTGTGGTTTTGCAACAGCTGGAGTCTCCGTTTAGGAAACACTGCCGTATGAGACGTTTTTCATTTTTATTGGGGGAGGGGGGGATGTGTAAGGGGGTGTATGTGTAGTGTTTTACTATTATTTGTTAGTGTAGTGTTTTTAGGGTACATTCACACGGTTGGGTTCACAGTAAGTTTTCCGCTGGGAGTTTGAGTTGCGGTGGAAAATTTGCCGCAGCTCAAACTTGTAGGAAACCCACTGTAAACCCGCCCATGTGAATGTACCCTGTACATTCACATGGGAGGGGGCGGGGATGCCCCAAACCTTCAGCTGTGGCAAAATGACAACTCCCAGAATGCACTGACTGACCATACATGCTGGGAGTTGTAGTTTTACAACAGCTGTAGGCACACTGGTGGGGAACCACTGAGTTAGAAAACAGACTCTAGCTCAGTGATTCCAACCCGTGTGCCTCCAGCTGTTGCTAAACTACAACTCCCAGCATGTACAGTTTGTCAGTGCATTCTGGAAGTTGTAGTTTTGCAACAGCTTGAGGCACAAGGGTTGGAATCAATAAGTTAGGAAACAGACTCTAGCTCAGTGTTTCCCAACCAGTGTGCCTACAGCTGTTGCAAAACTACAATTCCCAGCATGGCCAGACAGTCAGGGATGCTGGGCATGTATTTCTGCAATATCTGGCCCTTCAGATGTTGCAGAACTACAACTCCCAGCATTCCTGGACAGTCTGGCCATGCTAGGAGTTGTAGTTATGCAACAACTGTGGAAGAACAATTTGGAGACAGCTAAGTAGTGGTCTCCAAACTGTAGCCCTCCAGATGTTGCAAAACTACAACTCCAAGTATGCCCAGACTGTCCAGTCATGCTGGGAGTTTTAATTCTGCAACATATGAAGGGCCAGATATTGCAGAACTACATGTCCAGCATCCCTGACTGTCTGGTAATGCTGGGAATTGTACTTTTGCAACATCTGGAGGGCTACAGTTTGGAGACCACCGTATAGTGGTCTCCAAACTGTGCCACTTCAGATGTTGCAAAACTACAACTCCCAGCATGCCCAGACAGTCAGTGCATGCTGAAAGTTGTAGTTTTGCAACATCTGGAGGACCACAGTTTAGAGACCACTACACATATGTTGCAAAACTACAACTCCCAGCATGCCCAGACAGCCTTTGGCTGTGTGGGCATGCTGGGAGTTGTAGTTTTGCAGCTTTTAGAAGGCCACAGTGAAGATCACTTACCGCGATCTTCACTGCAGCCTTCTCAGCCGCACTTTCCGGCCGCACTCCTCCTGCGTCGATGCAGCCGCCGCTGCTCCAGGATGCCGCCTCTGCCGGTCCGGTCAAGCAGGCCATGCTCCCCCCTCGCCGCCGGTGTTCCTCCCCGCTCTGCCCTGACTTCGATCGGTGATCAGAGCGGGGAAAATTAACTCTGACCCCCCCGCCCCCCTCCTGCCATTGGTCGTCAGCCTGATCGACCAATGGAAGGGGAAAGGAGGGGGGTGGCAACACTGCCACCTCGCTCCAATCCTTTAGGATGGTCGGAGCTGTCTCTGACAGCTCCGAACATTCTTATTTTCCGGGCGATCGGGTCACCAGTGACCCGATTGGCTCGGATCGCCACAAATCGCAGGTCTGAATTGACCTGCGATTTGCCACGATCGCCGACATGGAGGGGTCTCAAGACCCCCTAGGCATTGCCACGGGATGCCTGCTGATAGATATCAGCAGTCATCCCAGTTCAATCACTGCCCGGCGAGCTGCGGTGATCGGAAATACGGAGGGCGTGTGGATACACCCTCCGTAACCCAAAGACTTAAAGGGGTACTCCACTGGAAAACATTTCTTGTAAATCAACTGGTGCCAGAAAGTTAAACAGATTTGTAAATTACTTCTATTAAAAAATCCCAATCCTTCCAGTACTTATCAGCTGCTGAATACTACAGAGTAAATTATTTTATTTTTGAATTTCCTTTCTGTCTGACCACAGTGCTCTCTGCTGACACCTCTGTCCATTTTAGGAACTTTCCAGAGTGGAAGTAAATCCCCATAGCAAACCTCTCCTGCTCTGGACAGTTCCTGACATGGACAGAGGTGTCAGCAGAGAGCACTTGTGGTCAGGCAGAAAGGAAATTCATAAAGAAAAGAACTTCCTGTGCATTATACAGTAGCTGATAAGCACTGGAAGGATTAAGATTTTTTAATAGAAGTAATTTTAACTTTCTGGCACCAGTTGATTTAAAAGAAAATGTTTTCCAGTGGAGTACCCCTTTAACCCCTCAGCCTGTTCCATACTCCATTCAGTCCTGTTGGATTTCCAATCCCTAGTTTCCACAGGGGATAAGCAGAGGCATCTACCTACTCCCTATCTTTATTGAAGTTCTTTCTGGTGGAGTCAATAGAAATAGCAGAAGGATAAACATAAACCATCTCCAGTATGCCTCATGCAGAAAATGACCTGAATCACCCCATGATAATCCAATGACTAAAAAAATATCATTAAATTACATGAAGCCTGGGTGGGAAGGTGGGGTCTTAGTGAATGTTTATAGGATTGAAAATGAATGTGGCTGCATCATTCTGAAACCTTTGATGACTGAACTCCTAATCTTGTCCTTTAATAATGCCGTACTTAACATCAAGAGCATAGATAGACAATTCTAGTCATTCAATAGTGTGCAAAGAGTGTCTGGAATGAGAAGGCTCCGAAGAAGCGACAGTACAGACCCTGCCTGGGACGATGCTCACACAATGTTTTCTTCAACACTTTTATTTCTTAAAAGTATTCTCCATAAAATGTAAGTACCATCACTATTTCTGCATTTATGGGTAAGAATCGTTTCCCAAACACTTTATTTAACTTTTTATTTATGCTTTTAAAAATTCTTATATTTCTCATGTTAGGTCTAGATTTGTAATAGACTTTGCCTCTTAAGCTTTGTCTTAAATGTCTGTGTGTCCTGTTTTATTAAGTGTTTTAATAGTGTTTTCATTTTTTTAAAGTGCATCTGTCCTTTAGGAAAACTTTTGACATGAAATTGGTTGACATGAATAAATTACAACTTTTTAAGCAATACTTAATATCACTCTGCTTCTCCTGATCTAAAAGTTCTTGAAACTCAATACGTTTTTGTTTGTAATTTTTTTTTTTGGGGGGGGGGGGGGGGGGTTTTGGCTACAGCTATAGTGATGTTTTTTTTTCCAGCCACATCTCTCCCTCGGTGTGATGTTGTTAAGGTGTTTTTCACCATAGACTTTTAATTGAAGGGGTTGTGCAGTAATGTAAAACATAATCCCTATCCACAGGATAGGGAATAAGTGTCTGATCATAGGGGGTCCAACTGCTAGGACTCCCCGCAATCTAGAACAGGGGTCTGTAGCTTATTATGGAGCGCTCAAGCCCCCACTTTCCTTTGCGAGACTAACTGGTCTCCATAGTAACAGCCCCCTTCATCAATCACCGGCTGAGGGGAACATCACTGTGGCCTGTGATTGGCAAAGCAGGCCGTCATCCCTTAGTTAGTCTAGGAAGGGGGGAGAACCCTCCAAGGTAAGATATGGGCCCTATTCTGAAGATCGAGAGGGGATGGGGTTAGACACTAATCCTCTATCATATGGATAAAGGATACATTTTACATAACTGGAATACCCCTTTAATATTAAAACAAAAATGTAAATCTTCTGTGCATCTGTGGTTGCAGATTTTGGTCAATTTTGTTTTAAATACATGTGTTAGAGGTCTTAGCTATATACTTTAAATTATTCCTCTATATGCCACCTAAGCATGCATGCCCCATAATATTGGTCAAAGTCAACTATAGACCTTTTCCTTGACAACTTGTCATTGGATGAGTGTGCCTGAGGAGAATAGGTCACTGCCAGATCCCTCTGACAGCAACATATCTCCAGCGAGCAAAGGATTTCATTTTGAAATCCAACCCAATCCTTTTCCAGTGCTAAGGCTTCACTGTATGAAGATTTCTTTGATCTGGAAAACTTGCCAGATGGCAAATATGCCAGATGGTCCAAAGGTTGGATGCTATGCCCCATTTCAAACTATGGGGCTACAAAAGCAATGCTTGATGCAAACATCCAGTTTGTGGCATCTGGCATTCCTATCCATTCCCATCAGGGACGCAAATCCAACATATCCATATCTTTTTCCCCTGGCATCTGCTGTAAGTAGACTCCTATATACATTAAATGGTTTGCTGTCTTTGAATGGCTAGCTTGAGAGGCAAATCTTTTAATCAGAGTTTTATCCAAATGTTTTTGAATCAAGTCTATGCCTGTTCCACTCCAGTCCCATTCACTTCAGTGGTGCTGAGCTGCTATACCAGACATAACCTGTGGTCAAGAGTGGTGCCTTTATGCAAGAAAGAAGCAATGTTTTTGTAATCCAGATCAACCCATTTAACAGAGAATATAAAAGTCAAAAAATTCAGTCTGCATGTTATCTTTAAAAAGAGTCAATTTAATTATGTAAAGATGTTCATTGAGTTTGTGTTGATGTTTTTACAGGTTTAATACAATCCTGAAATTATTTTGCCATCAAAGTCTCATCATCTTTGTCCCTGTTTGTATCTTTTTGATCTTATTTTCTTGGAAATGGGGACAACCGAGCCCTTCAATGGACTGTAAACCAACAAAGATCATTTCCATAAACCAAGATCAGTCTCTGAAGTCTACCATAAAGAAAGAAGAGGAACTTCTTGTTCTTGTGTGGGTGTTTCCTTTTGCAGAACCCTTCCCCTTAGACACCTGTCATAGTGTATACGGTATCTCCGGATGCAAACTTACGGCCAACAGGAGCTTATATAGCATTGCTGATGCTGTTGTTATGCACCATGTAGACATCATGTATGACAAAATGTCTTTACCACAAAAACCACGCCCTCATCATCAACGTTGGGTATGGTTCAACATGGAACCTCCCCATATTATTAAAAATCTTCATTTCCTGGATAACATATTTAATATGACTATGACATTTCGCCAAGATTCTGACATCTATAGACCTTATGGTCGAGTTGAAGCTTTGAAGGAACCTCAGAGCTTCTCGATCCCTGCCAAGACTAAATTTGTTGCTTGGGTGGTTAGTCAGTGGTATCCAGGTGCCAGACGTTCTATATATTATAAGGAACTTAAAGAATATCTTCCAATTGACGTCTATGGGAAGCAACACATGAAACTGTCTTGGGATGACTTTTATCAAACCATTTCTAAATACAAATTTTACTTAGCATTTGAAAATTCAGTCCATAAGGATTACATTACTGAAAAATTATGGTCAAATGCTTTAGATTCATGGGCAGTGCCTGTAGTGTTGGGGACAACGCGAGAAAACTATGAGCGTTTCATCCCTGGAGAGGCCTTCATTCACGTAGATGATTTCTCAAGCCCCAAGGAGCTGGCTTCCTATCTTTTTGAGCTAGATAAAGATGAAGACAGATACAAAAAGTATTTTTACTGGAGATCTTACTACCGTGTAAGAAGAGAAACTGGATGGGACAACCACTACTGCAAAGCCTGCCGGGCACTTCAACAGGCACCAGATTACCAAGTTATCCCTAGTGTGGAAAAATGGTTTTTAAAGGACACATAAGCCTCTGTAACTGTTAGCAAAAATTTTTGTGTCAACATTTTTCTGAACTGAGTTAGTAAAAAGTATTGGTGATGCTTAAGATTTTTCAATGACGAACCTCTCGTAAAAGTTTTACTAGCTCCATTAGGCCCTTATATCAATGGAGAAGTTTTTGGTGAGACGGAATAATTATTTTGCAAGTGACTCGATTCTTCTCAAAAGTTTGTCTTTTCTACCACTGCATGGTAGAGTAAGACTTCTTCAGAAGACATCAGGGGAAATTTATCAAAACCTGTTCAGAGGAAAAGTTGCCCAATTGTCCATAGCAACCTACTGGATTGCCTCTTTCACTTTTAAAAAATGCCTCTGAGAAATGAAAGAAGCAATCTGATTGGTTGCTATGGGTAACTGGGCAACTTTTCCTCTGGATAGGTTTTGATAAATCTCCGCCATCCTCTTTAACCCCTTAAGGACACATGACATACTGGAACGTCATGTGTCCGCTCCCGATCCATAAGGCGGGGCCACGGCGGGGCATATCGGGTCGGACCCGTGGCTAATAGCGTGCGTCATTGATCGCGGTGCCGCGCACTATTAACCCTTTAGACGCGGCATTCAAAGTTGAACGCCGCGTCTAAAGTGAAAGTGAAAGTATGCCGGTTAGCTCACCGAAATCGCGGCATCCCGAACAACTTACAGGACAGCAGGTGGGTCCCTACCTGCCTCCTCGCTGTCCGATCGCCGAATGACTGCTCAGTGCCTGAGATCCAGGCATGAGCAGTCAAGCGGCAGAATCATCGATCACTGGTTTCCTATGAGAAACCAGTGATCAATGTAAAAGATAAGTGTGAGCAGTGTTATAGGTCCCTATGGGAGCTATAACACTGCAAAAAAAAAGTTTAAAAAAAAAGTGAATAAAGATCATTTAACCCCTTCCCTATTAAAAGTTTGAATCACCCCCCTTTTCCCATAAAAAAAACCACAGTGTAAATAAAAATAAGCATATATGGTATCGCCGCGTGCGTAAATGTCCGAATTATAAAAATATACTGTTAATTAAACCGCACGGTCAATGGCGTATGCGCAAAAAAATTCAAAAGTCCAAAATAGTGTATCAATAAGTCCTATCAATGCAAAAATGGTACCGCTAAAAACTTCAGATCACGGCGCAAAAATGAGCCTTCATACTGCCCCCATACGCGCAAAAATAAAAAAGTTATAGGGGTCAGAAGATGACAATTTTAAACGTATTAATTTTCCTACATGTAGTTATGATTTTTTCCAGAAGTACGAAAAAATCAAACCTATATAAGTAGGGTATCATTTTAATCGTATGGACCTACAGAATAAAGATAAGGTGTCATTTTTGTACCAAAAAATGTACTACGTAGAAACGGAAGCCCTCAAAAGTTACAAAACAGAGTTGTTGTTTTTTTTTTATTTTGTCTCACAATGATTTTTTTCCGTTTCGTCGTAGATTTTAGGGCAAAATGACTGACGTCATTACAAAGTAGAATTGGTGGCGCAAAGAATAAGCCATCATATGGATTTTTAGGTGCAAAATTGAAAGAGTTATGATTTTTTAAAGGCAAGGAGGAAAAAACGAAAATGCAAAGACGGAAAAACCCTCGGTCCTTAAGGGGTTAAAAGACCATACCCTCATCCAGACCATATTTCTTATGACGACTTTTCAGTCCATCATTCAATAATGCATTGTGATCATTTTCTTTTTGAAGACCAACTCTTTTTGACGCAATATTGAGTGTTTTTCTCAAAGAGGTTTCCCTGTATATTGTTTGAAAATGTCATATTGATAACCTGATGGCTACATATACTGTAATGTTGCAGTTGACATGAGACAACATTACATGGTGCACATTCAATTTAATTCTACGGCATTTAAAAAAATTAAGATTCAACAGATGGTCATAACACAGTCCAGTTATGGTGGTGCTCAGCCAGTAATCCAAAATGGCAGTAGTATAGTTTTCTATGCTGTAAAGTTGACCATGCTTTTATGTAAATAAAGTCAAGATCCCATTGAGCCATCTGGTAAGTGCCTTATTGCTTTCTCTTGAAGGATTCTACGGGATTTGTTTATAGACTATACAACTCCTTTTCCATGACTCCATGGCTTCTTTCTGTCATACCAACCAAATAGTGGCAATGATGGTTCCCAATCCAATCAAAATGAATTATCTCTGCAAAACCCTAAGGGCCCATTCACACTACATATTTTCCGAGTGAAAATTTTCCGAGGAAAATTCTATGCAACAATCATTTATTATTTTCAGTGTGATTCTGCTGCACCACTAAAGGAGTACTCCACAGGAAAACAAATTTTTTGAATTACCATATTTTTCGCCCTATAGGACGCACCGGCGTATAAGTCGCACCCAATTTATAGGTGCAAAATCTAAAAAAATAAAGATTTTGAACCCAATAGTGGTCTTCAACCTGCGGACCTCCAGATGTTGCAAAACTACAACTCCCAGCATGCCCGGACAGCCGTTGGCTGTCCGGGCATGCTGGGAGTTGTAGTTTTGCAACATCTGGAGGTCCGCAGATTGAAGACCACTGCATAGGAGGTAATACTCACGTGCCCCTGCCGCTCCGGACCCGTCACCGCTGCCCTGGATGTCGCTCCATCGCTGTCACCGTGTCCCCGTTGCTCCGGAACATCTCTGCTGCCGGCCGGATATCCTCGCTCTCCGTCGCCGCCATCACGTCGTTACACACGCCGATGCACGTACGCGACGACGTGATGACGAGGAAGGAGAGCGCCGGCCATACAGGGGATCCCTGAACGGAGAAGACACCGAGGAGGCAGGTAAGGTCCCTCCCGATGTCCTGTAAGCACTAACCGGGCTATTCAGTCGGGCTGTTCGGGACCGCCGCAGTGAAATCGCGGCGGTCCCGAACAGCCCGACTGAACAGCCGGGTTAGTGTCACTTTCCCTTCAGACGCGGCGGTCAGCTTTGATTGCCGTGTCTGAAGGGTTAATACAGGGCATCACCGCGATCGGTGATGTCCTGTATTAGCCGCGGGTCCCGGCCGTTGATGGCCGCAGGGACCGCCGCGATAGGGGTGTATTCGCCGACTTTTCCCCCCCAGTTTTGGGGAAGAAAAAGTGAGTCTTATATGGCGAAAAATACGGTAACTGGTGCCAGAAAGTTAAACAGATTAAAAAACGTAATCCTTCTAGTACTTATTAGCTTCTGTATGCTCTACAAGTTATTTTCTTTTTGAATTTCCTTTCTGCCTGACCACAGTGCTCTCTGCTGACACCTCTGTCCATTTTTGGAACTTTCCAGAGCAGGAGCAAATCCCCATAGCAAACCTATCCTGCTCTGGACAGTTCCTGTCAGCAGAGAGCACTTTGTCAGGCAGAAAAGAAATTCAAAAAGAAAAAACTTCCTGTGGAGCATACAGAAGCTTATAAGTACTATAAGGATTAAGATATTTTAATAGAAGTAATTCACAAATCTGTTTAACTTTCTGTCATCAGTTGATTTAAACAAAAATGTTTTCAAGTAGAGCACCCCTTTAACACTATGAAATTTTCACTTTGGACATTCCGCCATGGAAATTCTGGATCCCAGACATAGCCGAAAGTCTCAGCTGGCGGAATTTGCTCAGAAATGCATTATTGTCATGGAGTCTCTGCTATGGGAAATTTCGTAGTGTGAATGGGCCCTAATATATTTTTTATTTTTGTAATGGTTGAAAACTTAAAATTGCCATGAGAATAGGGTACAGTCTTATGTACTATAGTGAATTATATAAGCAAGCAACCCTTATAGATTTAACTCCTTACATTCTAGTTTTATGCAGATCAATCGATGTACAGTATTTATTGTACTTAGTAAACTGAAACAATCATCCAGCTTTGATGGCTGATGAGGTGCATCTAACCCTAAAACGGCATCACAAAAAAAATGGAAATCATCTGTGCTGTTATTAAGATTATTTTGTTTTCCTCTTCAAAATTACAATGCTAAGACAATTACAGGACTCAGGAGTATCAGTCATAACTTCATTATAGAAGGTTATTTGTACAAGATGACCTGACTGTTGTCTGGGGACGGCAGCCATCTATACAAACGTAGATTATTCCAGGCTCCCCAGTGGAGCAAAACTAAAGACGGCTTATAAACATAGGTGTATGACATGCTGTAGTCAAAATGAGACAAACAACAAAATACGAACATATTAAAAAATGATAATTTGTAAAAGACCAAATCCATAAATACATTGCTCATAATGATGTGTAGGATAGATACAAATCTAGGTACACTGTCAACTAGTACTGCAAGTTTATGGTTCTCACTGCCATTGGAAGGATTGTGGGGGTTCTCATAGGTGGGAGTCCGTCCATAACCATGACTTATTACAATGTTCATAGTTATATAATAAGTCAATAGTACTCCATTCTGTCACTTAGGGACCTTCAATGCTTACAGATGCACAGCAAATACATGATTTAAATCTGACCATAAACATCAGTTATTGTTAAAGGGGTCCTCCACCCCTAGACATCTTATCCCCTATCCAAAGGATAGGGGATAAAATGTCTGATCGCAGGGGTCCCACTGCTGGGGACCCATGCGTTCTTGGCTGTGGCACCCCAGACATCCGGTACACAGAGTGAACTTCGCTCCGTGTCAGATGACTGGCGATGCGGGAAGGAGGCTTGTGACATCATGGTCACGCCTCGCTCGTGAAGTCACGCCCATGCCGCCTCAATGCAAGTCTTTGTGAGGGGGCGTGGTGATGACTGTCACCCCCCTCCCATTGACTTGCATTGAGGGGGCGTGGCCGTGACGTCACGAGCCTCCGGTGCTGCACCCGGCGCTCTAAACGAACGGGTCACTGCTGGGGACCCCCACGATCAGACATCTTATCCCCTATCCTTTGGGAGTCCCAGCGGTTAGATCCCTTATATTCATATGCATGTACCTACTCCTTGGTCCATGACTGTAAATTTGCTCCCACTATATGTCAATAACCACTGGACTATATGGACCTCACCATTTTCAGTTTTAAAGGGGTTGGTTAACTAATATTGTTTATAAATTAAAGGAGTAGTCCAGTCCTGAAAAACTTATCCCCTATCCTAAGGATAGGGGATAAGTCTCAGATAGCAGGGGGTCCGACCACAGGGACCCTCCTGTACAGGGCCCCGACAGCCCGCTGACACGCCCCCTCAATACAACTTTATGGCAGAGCCGGAGAGCTGCCTTCGGCAATCTCTGGCTCTGCCATAGCGCTGTATTGAGGGGCCGTGTTGGCCACCGCTTCATGCGGTGGTTGACACACGCTACTGGGCCGGTGAGCCGGGGCCCCATACGATTGCGGGGGGTCCCAGCAGTCGGGCCCTCCGCTATCTGAAACGTATCCCCTATCCTTAGGAAAGGGGATACGTTTTTCAGGACTGGACTATCCCTTTAAACACAGGATGGGTGATAATTCTGTAATTGCTGATGGGTCCAACTGCTAGGACCCCGTGTAATGTCAAGAATATAGTTAATCAATTTACCCTTGTGAATGAAGCAGTATTGCACTTGCGTGGCCACTCTTCCGTACAGGCAAACTACCACTTCATTCACATGGGGTACTCGGGACCTCTGTTCCTGTAATTGCTAGGGTATCCCGGTGGTCAGATGCCCAGTATTCACACATTTATTATTAATCCTGTGACTATTCTGTATGTTTTTATATTCCTGTATGTTTTATTGACATGACTAATTTCTTCTTCCTCTCCTGGTGCTTCCTCAGATAAAGAAGTATAAAAAGTAAGGAGTAGTTACGGATACATGCCATTATCCTTTAATCATACATAAAGTGTTCCTAGCGGGTGGGGCTGTCATCGACTGACAGACAGATCTGGCTGTCACATTTTATAGATAAAACGCATACTTAGTGAACAAGCATGACAAGCCTCCCGAAGGGTTAATGTATGTGTAAATCTGCTGTATAGGGAACACTGAAGAGGGATCAAAGCAATAGATGATTGACAGCGGGTATTTTGGTGCAACTACTTTTGCTGTGGAAGAGCTAACGGAGTAGATGATAACTTGAGTTTGTTTTATACAGTAGGAATAAGATTAGATTTACACATCTGTTTAACCTCTTCCCACCATGGCGATTTTTGTCAACAGTGTTTTGGTCTTTTTTTCTCCTTAGCTTGCAGGAACCAAAACTTTTAACTTTTTTTTCATCAACATAGGAACCATAGGAGGAGCTTGATTTTTAATTTAATGTGCTGTCAAATATGGTAAAAAAAAAAATTTTAATTAAAAGAAAAGCATATCTGCTATAGTTTTTTTTGTTTTTACAGCACTCAACATGTAGTAGAAATTTTACTTTTATTCAGAGGGTCGGTAAGATTGCAGTGATGTCAAATTTGTAGAAATCGATTTTTTATGTATAAATTTCTTAATTTAAAAATGGGCTTTTCTCTTCTTTCTACTCCAGGCCAGTCTGATCTTTGGTATAGTCACTATGTTGTCTTTCTAGGATCTTTTCCACTTTGCAGATGTGCCATCTAGGAAATCGTGTCCTTGTGTTGAATACCTGGTTGCAGGGTGCCACCTCCCATCTTTCGAATGGTTCCATAAATGCAGCTTTGCTATTATCTGCTTTCCAAACTCGGGGTCATCATAGTATTCAAACCTACAAGGTGGTAGACAGGGGATTAGTTTTACTAAGAGCCTTATTTCAGCCATTTACGCTTTGCTTAATTCCATAATTCTATAGAGTCTATGGTCAAACACAAGTACATGAGTCCTTGGGTAAATGTAATGGGTATTTGAATTTGGATGGATAAGTAGGAGGTTATATATTTTTTTTTTTATTGAAAGCCGAGGTACGTGCTCTCAAATCACCCAAGTGCAAGTAAAAAGTGCAAGTGTTCACACAAAAAAACATGCACAAGGATGCGGTCTATCGCAAGCCCTTCTCCGAAATGAGAGAGGCCCCCCAACAAACCAAACCCTTCGCCTCCGGGCCAGAAGGCACCTGCGAGGTTCCAGGTACGATGTCCCCTTTCGCTGAAGCTACTCAGGGACTGAAAGTATTCCCGGCAAACAACTAGGCGTTAACCAGGTTGTCACCAAGGAACCAGTAAAACCGGTTTGGCATCCTGCCGAAACAGGATGCCACGGGGTATAGCAGGGAGGTGAGGAACCTAATGGCCACACATACCTCCCCTAGACCGGCAGGAGGGACACCCAGAAGGGCTACCGCACCCTAGCAAATCCTAGTGAACAAACGAACACAAAAAGTGGACACAGTGACAAAAAAAATAAAAAAAAAATAAGTGGATGTGCGCAGTGTGTAATACTGCCCGGACATCCGACCGGATCTATCAAAATTCCCCGATCCTAGCCGGAAGGCCGGGATACTAAGGGTGAGTGCCCAGAAGAGCGAGAGAAAAAGTGCGTGCTATGTGCTTTCATTCAAGTGGGGTTGCCAATCCCATGTGAATTCCGGCACCCTGGGGTCACCAATCCCAGGGCACTTATGCACCTCGGCCTTCACTCTACCCGGACCTTAAGGCCAGATCCAGCAGGGAACAGGTCTAATCGGGGATGACTGCTGTGCTATACAGCCATCCCTGGTACACCCGTCCTACTCTGTGGTTCCCCATCCTGCCTTGGTGGTCTTCCACACCGCCAACTAACAGGAAAGGTACTACACTTGATCTTAGCCAAAAGGCCGAGAAGCGATAAGCGATAAGTAGGAGGTTATATGGGACATTGCATCAATTTGCACTTAAAGGAGACCCAATATAAGTTGTTGATGGTATAGTACCACACTTCAGAAGTGCTACATAAACTTAATGCCACCATTTCCCCCATGTGCTGGCAGTGTCATTGTTTTACCTGCTCCCTGTTTTGCATAGTTTGCTCATGCCCGATTATCACATTCTATTGGGCAGAAGTTGAACAGTTGCTCAGAAAGGTCCTTGCTGCAGAAATAACCCATGATCTGTTTATATACCTACTTAATCCCCTACCAAAAACCCTTTGGAAGAAGGTTTGCGTGAAACGCGTTGGAACTTTACACCAGAGTATATCCTCAATCGGAATATGATAAGTATCAGCTTTCCTTTTATATACATCATGTGAGAACCTATCGGATTTTCTTTTTGGCTGAGCATATTGGCTTTAACTTTCTGTGTCATGTGATAAAACCTGAGATTAATTTACATACAGAGAAGGATATATGTGAGTTAATTCTTATACAATATGCAGATACTATATAAGTGATATCAGGCCAATTGTGGTTTTGAGGTGGTCTGCGATATTGACAGCTTGGTATTAGTGATCGAATCTCTGACCAACTATATATATATATTTTCTGCTATTCCTGTGTATGATATTATTTTTTACAACTTGGGGAGTACTTACCCTTATACACTAATATTTTTCTATCCCTCTGTATGATATCTCCATCTCCCATACAAGAGTATTAGGTGACAGGACGCATCCACATTAAATAAGTACCCCACATTGTAGGATTAACCTAGGTGGTAACCCCGCATATCCTCTACCTGAGTATCCACTACTCTCCGACTGGTATATAAATACAAATAGCCTAGGGTATCCAATCCCTATCCTATAGCCAGACAGGGCTCCCCAGTGAGATAGTGAGACTCTTTCCCCTCTGTGTTAGATCAGGGCACTCTAGGGACAGTCTAGCTTTAGGTTCCGGAGCGGGGCCGCCCTCATCAGGGCGTTCACTCCGCCTAGCGGCAGGAATAGCTGTAGGGTGGTTATAGGGTAAGTGTTAAGTAGTGGCCGCACGCACCAATTGGCCGTATACATTTCCCTATAGCACCCTGTCCCATCTTTTCCCTACCTTTTTACCCACCCTTTAGGTAGGTATTCATTATACCACATTATCTGATTGAGCAATATTCTGAGTGTTTTTTTACTATATCTTTTGTAAGACTGCATTTATTACCCATCATTGGGACTGTATGCAGCAATATATATATTTTTTCTATTTTTCAAGTTTTCTTTGTGTGTTGGCCACTGGATCTATAATGGATCCGTTTTAAAATGGATAATTATTAAAGTTTAATGTTTTAGTGTTTTTTCTGTGAATCTGTTTGGAGTACACTAAAATCCTATTATATACGGTGACTTGTTGTCTTTGATAAATCTCCCTGTTGGGTTTAATTGTGTGGGGGAACCCTGAGATGACCACATCGCCCGGTCTGGGCTTGGACAACCTCACTGATGTTTGCCTTCTTGTAGCCACTCTCCCCCCCCCCCTTTTGCTTTTCTTGTTCTGTCTCTTTGTGTTGTCTCTTGTCTTTTGTCTTCAGTGTTTTTGGGGCATTAGGACCTACACTGTATTGGCATTTTCTGGTCATGCTGGTATTATTAAGTACATTTTCATTGCCAGATCAGGGTCTATTTTTATTGTGCTAGATTTTGTAATTTGAATATGTTATCTTTTTATTTTTCATGGACTTTATTTTTCTGTTATTTAATTCAATAAAACAAGGAGTTGAAAAAAGATGGGGTTTGCATTTCCCTATTCTGAGACCCATAACTTTTTTTTCCATTTTTTTCCATTAATGAACCTGACTATTCATTACAGGGGAGCTATCATTACCTTTTTGGGATATATATGACTTTTTGATCCCTTTCTACTCCATTATTTAGGATACATGATGACCGAACAAACAGCAATTCTGTTGTGTATTTATTTTCACTGTATTAGATAAATATTTATATGATAAATGGTAATATATATATATATATATATATATATATATATATATAAAAAAAATTGAAACTTTATCTTCTTATACTTTATTGTTTAGTCCCCATAGGAAACTTGACCATTTAATTGCTTGATCAGTTGCACGAAACACTGTACAATACTTCTGGCAGGGTACATTAGCAGCACTTTCATGGCAGACCTGATGGCCCCTACTGCCAAATCAACCATCTGGTATCATACAATTGTGTTGCAAGGAGGCTTGATCAAGTGGCAGAGGTGGGATGTGCACAGTTAACAATTTGAAGGGGTATTGCATCTTTTTTTTAATTTAGCCATATTGTCATATCGGGCAGGGAATAGTGCGGCCCTGAGCTCATCCAAAAACACTATCCCTGCCTACTTGCGTATTCCCCATAGAAAGTGGATCCACAACTGGACAACAGTCCCTGTGCTAAATAAAGTGCAGGGGCGTAACAAGTCAAAATAATTAACAGAATGGAACAGAGGTCAGGATACAATGTGTTAACAAGCAAGAACAAGGAATCAGGGAATCAGTATAATATATAACACAAGGTATATAAAGTACTGACTAAAAGCATTAGGAACTAAGTAATATGGCAGACATGAGAGTAATGACAAACAGGTTTCTAAGAACATATAGCGGCAGGTTTATCAGGAATGAAGGTGAGTGAACAGGTAACTGAAGTCAGGACACTATACAAATCAGGATACACTGATACAGGATCACACAAGAATAAACACAAAAACACACCACGCATGGGGGCAAGCAAAAAGCAATGGATAAGGACCTATAGTATGGTGCAGTACAAAACACAAACTGGTCACAATACAAGTCAGGATACAGGTTCATGTTCAAACAGGAAAAAGCTGAAATACTACACAAGGTCAGAGGCAAAGCAGAATGCAATAGATCAGGATCTAAACCATGGTGCAGTACAAAACACAAACATGACAGAATACAAGTCAGGATAGGGGTAACAAATTAAAACTAGACAGGATAAAACTAGACAGGATAAAACTGATCATAAGTACAGACCACAGGTTAAAAACTAGATAAACAGGTCAGATCTACAAAGCCAAGGCAGAAATAAAACAGATGAGACTGAAGGGATACAAACTAAAAATCAAGAGCCAGGGCCAGAGGAGGAAGATAATTACCCCTTCTCAGCTGCTGATGGGTCTGGGCCTTTAACTCCTAACTGACTGGAGTGCAACATGAATAATAATGGAATTTAGGTGCACTACTGTGGTAGATGTGAACAATGACATTGGCTAACCCTCATCACTGATGTTAAAATTGAGACATTAGCCAGTATATCCTTGTATGAAGGACATACCTGAGCCTGCACACCAACACCAAGGTTTCTCAAGTGGCATGGGACCTAACACTAACCTACCTGTGCGTGATGAGCAAAACCAGGGGCCAGTGGGCAATTACAGCAGCATTAGGGAGGCAGACTATAAGCCCCACCCAAGTTGGCTGATATGTTGGCGGCCTCACAGGTGGACCTTAATGCTGCCTAGAAAATGTTCAAGGCGCATTAAATGTGGAGTTTACACATCTCCACGTATAAAATTTAAAAAACAACAAAGACGTGGTCTCAAATGGCTGGAGGTGCTCAACCCCAAATGCAGTTGTGCATATATACTGGGGGAGCAGATCCTGCTCTCATGGTCTGTTGCTAGGGGCAATCCCTAGCATAAAAATGCATACAATGGAGGATGCCTGCAGCGGACTACAAGTACCACAATAGAATCCTACACCAGATAGACGGTGTGGTGGTAGATGTAAACAATGACATTGGCTAACCCTCAACACTGATGTTAAAATTGAGACATTAGCCAGTATATCCTTATATGAAGGACACACCAGAGCCCGCACACCAACGCCAAGGTTTCTCAAGTGGCACGTGACCTAACACTAACCTACCTGTGTGTGATAAGCAAAACAGGGGCCAGTAGTTCCTTCATACAAGGATATACTGGCTAATGTCTGAATTTTAACATCAGTGTTGAGGGTTAGCCAATTGTTTACATCTACCACTGTAGTGCTCCTAATTATTGTGGATGTGTAACGGTGTGGATGTGTAACTAAGTATTATTCTAATTGTTACACATCCACACCGTCTGTCTGGTGTAGGATCCTATTGTGGCACTTGTTGTCTCCTGCAGGCATCCTCCATTGTATGCATTTTTATGCTGGGGATCGCCCCTAGCAATGGACTACAAGGGCAGGATCTGCTCCCCCAGTATATATGCACAACTGCATTTGGGGTTGAGCACCTCCAGCCATTTAAGACCATGGCCCTCATTTACTATTGCAAACCCGACATGTTTTGTTGGGTTGTGCGCCAGATTGTGTCGCATTGCGCCAGAAATTCTGTCTTTCAGAAATGGGTGCTGATTTCAAAAGCCATGAACATGTTGACAATGCTGGGGTAAGTAAAGGTGAGTTATATTGCTCAGCAACCGGACACAGCTGGTGGCTGGAGGCAGAAGAGACATGTCCACCATGTGGAGACCCACTCCTGGACTGGGAAAAGTCAATAACACCTTTTCTGTACAAAGTGGCTCTTTCTATTGGTGTCATAGAATGTAGTATCAGCCCACATGCTCACCTGCTTGGACCTCTGTTCTACTGGATCACTGGATCAGCGGGGGTCCTGGTGATGGTAGTTATAAATGTTATCTGTAGAATAAAAAATGTAATCAATAGTGATGAGCGGCAGGGGTCATATTCGAATTTGCGATATTTCGTGAATATATGGATAAATATTCTTCCTATGTTCGCAAAATTTGCATATTCGCTATGTTCGTTTTTTTTTATGCGAAAATTCGTAATGAAATTCGCATAGTGCGCATGCGCAAATATATCTCGCTTAAAAGAAGGGAGGGATCAGTGTCTAGTCTGAAAGTGCCGATATTCACATAACAATTTGCATGAAAATTAGCATAAAAATTTGCATAAAAAAACAAGAATATTCGTCATTACGAATATATATCACTATATTCTAAATATTCGTAAAATCGCAAAGTGCTGATATTCGCATTTCGAATATTCGCGCTCAACACTAGTAATCAAGCCATCATAAGCAAAAAATAGTGACAAAAAAGACCATAATAGAGAAATTACTTGGAGAACTTTGAGTTGAACTTTCTGTACATGATAAATAAAGCGTGTCCACCTAGAGAATACAGATGCTCTCGGCAATAAACACCTATAATCTTATTTTTCATACAATTCTTTAGAACCCAGCTGGGAGGGATGTGGGTGTACACGCAGACATTACAATGAAACTTTGCAGCAACTGAATATAGAAAAATAACATCAACCTGTCATTTCAATAATTGGAGTAAGTGACAGAAAAAGGATCTTCATGTCATCTCCACACATCTTGGCCTTATAAATGTCTGATTCTTGCCCTGCACTTGTCACCGACATCAACAAGACCAGTCATCCCATTCATGTGTTTGTAGCTTATGGAGCCTTTCACATACATATCCTCAACCTCTATCCAGCAGAAGAAGAGCAGAAAGATCTTTCTTTTTATTCTGACGTTTGATACTGAGAGCTTGATTTATAATGTACTTGACGTCTGTCTCACATATGCCTTTACTTATACTGTCATGTCTTTTATTGTCTATTCTGCAAACATCAAGTGATGGGGAAAATACCAAGGAGGCACATGGGTTATACCATCCCGGAGACATGATCATTGGTGCCATTATATCAGTTAATGGATTGGTACATAATGTTCAAGAGCCAACCTTTAGAAATAAGCCATGGACTAGAAAATCCATATTGTAAGTAGTAACAATAAAGCCATTGGGTCTTGTCCCTTAAAGGAGTACTCCCGTGGAAAAAATTTTTTTTTATTTTTTAAATCAACTGGTGCCAGAAAGTTAAACAGATTTGTAAATTACTTCTATTAAAAAATCTTAATCTTTCCAGTACTTTTTAGGGTCTGTATACTACAGAGGAAATGGTTTTCTTTTTGGAACACAGAGCTCTGTGCTGACATCACGACCACAGTACTCTCTCACAGAACTGTCCAGAGCAGCATATGTTTGCTATGGGGATTTTCTCCTACTCTGGAAAGTTCTTAAAATGAACAGAGATGTCAGCAGAGAGCACTGTGCTCGTGATGTCAGCAGAGAGCTCTGTGTTCCAAAAAGAAAATAATTTCTTCTGTAGTATTCAGCAGCTAATAAGTACTGGAAGGATTAAGATTTTTTAATAGAAGTAATTTACAAATCTGTTTAAAAAAAATAGTTTTCTCCCGGAGTACCCCTTTAAGATCAGAGGTAATGGTGACAATTTCTGTACAGCGCTGCAGAATATATAGGTGCTATATTTGCAGATAAAATAATAAGTCTTCTGTAATACAATTTCATGAATTATTATGACTAATTATTGGACTGCTTTCAATTGCCAGACTGTAGGGGAGATTTATCAAAACCTGTCCAGAGGAAAAGTTGCTGAGTTGCCCATAGCAACCAATCAGATCGCTTCTTTCATTTCTCAGAGGTCTTGTTAAAAATGAAAGAAGCGATTTGATTGGTTGCTATGGGCAACTCAGCAACTTTTCTTCTGGACAGGTTTTAATAAATCTCCCCCATTGTCTTGTGATACAAATGACTTAAAAAAAAAAAAAAAAAATTAATTTTTTTTCTAAATATAGAAAAAAAAAATACAGAAAGAAAAGCCCTCAATTTTATGTAGCTATATGTACACAAATAGTGACCAGTGCCCATGAAATAAATGGTTGGAAGCAATGAAAAAGTTAAAGGAGATCTGTAGTGCTCTGAACTTTATCCCCTATCCGAAGGTCCGAGCGCTGGCCCCCCCCGCGATCACCTGTACGGGGCCACGGCAATGTACAGGAAAGGGGGCGTTCGTGGAGGGGCTTGCTGGCTGCCGCGTCCTGCGGGGACAGAATGGCCCCTTTCCTGTATATTGCTGCGGCCCCGTACAGGAGATCACAGGGGGCCCCAGCGCTCGGACCCCCCGTGTTCTAAAGCTTATCCCCTATCCTTCAGATAGGGGATAAAGTTCAGAGCACTACAGATCTCCTTTAAAGGTATATACGGGTCTGAGCCTATGGGAGTCGAGTGTGGGAGATAGGAAAGAGATCTAATTTATTTATTTATTTATTTATTTGTTTGTTTATTTATTTATTTATTTTCCTTATTTTTTTCATTATAATAATTTATATCTGGAGGATTTTGTAATTTAAAATTTTTTGTAAATTTGTTAAAAAGAAATAAAAAACGTAAAAAAAAAAAAGACAAAAAAATAAAAAAAAATAGTGACTAGGGCATAAACTGGTTGGTAAATCACCACTTGGCACAGGTAGCAGAGTGCAAGCAACCCTCTTTTTTATGAGCTTTCCATATGACAGTGTTTTGTAAACAGAGTGTCTCCAGCTGTTGCAAAACTATAACTCCCAGCATGCCCGGACAGGCTTCGCCTGTCCGGGCATGCTGGGACTTGTCGTTTTACAACAGCTGGAGACACGCTGTTTGGAAAACTCTGCCATATGGAGTGCAACAGAGCATACTCAACCATGCGGGTCCATGGGGTAGAACTAGAGACATATATCCTAACATAACATACATCACCTATAGCCGTGTTCCCTATTGCCTATTCATATAGTGTCTATCAGGAGAAATATCAGACAGCTCTTACTGTGCTATTTGCCATTGAAGAAATTAATAGGAGCGAAGATCTCCTACCGAATATTACTTTGGGATTTCACCTCTTTGAGTCCTTCTTGAATGAAGCTAAAACACTGGAAGCTTATATAAAAATATTAAGCGGATGGGGCTTCAGTATTCCTAATTATAGATGTAGGAGCGGAGGACATTTGGTTGCTGTGGTAGGATTTGCATCCTCGGTTCTTTCTCTTTTGGTGGCAAATACATTCGGAATGTATGGTTACCCACAGGTAGGTCGCTTTATGACTGATCTTATATCTATATGGCTTAGGTGAAAAAACTTTTGCTTTTTAAACTGGTGCCAGAAAGGTAAACAGATTTGTAAATTTCTTCTTGTCAGGCCCAAGGCCTGAGTATTAAATCCTATAAGTGTATTATAATTATATCTATGTATAAACTAAGACCTGGGGGTGAGAGGTCATTCAGACTGTGGTTTTGTGTATTGCATTTTATTGGGGGTCTGGCTGTTTGTTTACATCTCCTTTGAAGTCAAAGGCTTTTTTGAAGTCATGCACTCTGGTCCCATCATATAATCAAACAGATAAGGGGCCAGGAAGAGAGAAGACCAGATCAGAGGGGAGGGGGGAATGGAGTCTCCCTCCCAAGAAAGCAGATATGATATAAAAAACAATGCTAGACTCAAAGTATGGTGTTCAATGCTGTGCAACAAGCTGACAAGACCATCCTAAGAAAGAGCTGGACTCTCACTGACAAGGAGGGCTATATCATCATGCTGTAAGAACTTCATCTTTTGTTTTCTGAGCTTGCCTTGCTAAACTCTTTTATATATTTTTATACCTGTATGTCATTTGTTTCTGTGTATATATATATATATATATATATATATATATATATATATATATATATATAAACGAGCAAAAGGGATAGAGCAGCACAACCTCCAAAGAGAGCAACGGGTGCAGGCGGTAAAGGTCCCGGGTCCAGGGTCCCATAGATATCCACTCCAAAAAACAAGAAGCCACAGCACTCCAGTAAGGTGAATAAGATTTATTGACCCAACATCAGGAACAACGTTTCAACTGCCCAATTGCAGTCTTTCTCAAGCTCAACAACCAGTGCAAATGACAAGATATTTATACAAAAGGGGTGTATACAATGTTAATTAATTAACATAGTGGATAAAGTGCTTACAGTATCAAACATATATTAATAAAAGCCATCATGGTGTGCATCAAGTGCATAGTGCATTACGGGATATACATGCTTCGCACTCTTGATGGTGTTCCGCATATATTATCATAACCTAACAAAAGTGTGTGACATTAAAATATTGTAAGAGAGGCAATTCATACTTGGTACAATAATTGGATGAGTAGTAATAGTGTAAATTACCATGTAGGATGACTGTATCATGTTGGCGTGGAACGCCGCCCGTGCTTCCGGTACGCTGCGCCATGACAGATCGCAGGGCGCAAGCGTGTGGAAGACGTCACGGGACCAAAGGCCAATAACGGGCCGGCGTCACTGTAGCCATAGAAACATAACTCAACATGACGGTGCGCAAGCGCAGTGTCTGCCGCTGAGTCCTATACTGCCATGGGGAGGTCTGGCAAACCTCCCTACAATGAATGCATACAATGCAGTTTGGATAAGCGCAGAGGAGGTACGCGCTAGGAACTCGCTGCCCCGGTGTAGACAAGGGCAGGGAGACCCCTGTGGACACATGGGGACCCCCGGGTTAGCGGTTGGTCCCCAAGGTACAATAGCGCGAACCTCACTACTGCGCATCCGAGTGAATTAAATAAAATTGGCAAAAGGACAAAAAGATGTATATTCAGGCATCCGTCATGATATCTTTCTTGTTGCGTATGTTGCCTACATAATCTAAAATGATAAAAAGACATAGCATGAGATTCAAAATTCAATATGATATAACCAATAGGCCCATTGTGGTCTGTGGGGATCTCACGGCATATGTATAACAGTGAGCTAAGCAGGATTGTCTTGGCAGCACAGTGGTTGGGAGACCACAAAGGGTTCAAGTCCTGGGGTGGGACAGAGTTTTACAGTGTTGTGGCTTAACTTTACTGTCCTGGAAACGCTGCTGAGTTGGCCATAGCAACCAATCAGATTGCTTCTTTCATTTTTCACAAGGCCTCTGCAAAGTGAAAGAAGCTATCTGATTGATTGCTATGGGCAACTCAGAAACTTTTCCTGGAAAAGTTTCTGAGTCGCCCATAGCAACCAGACTACTTCCTTCATTTTTCAGAGGCCTTTTCAAAAATGAAGGAAGCAATCTGATTGGTTGCTATGGGCAACTGCACAACTCTTCCTCTACACTAGTTTTCCGCATATGCGCATATTCGCGAATATTGAGCCCTCCCTTATTTAATGGTATAGGGAACTATGACTGGTACATTAACTGTGTGATTTTTTGCCCATTGTGGTCTGTGGGGATCTTAAACCATGAAAAACAGTAAGCTAAGCAGGACTGTCTCGGCAGCACAGTGGATGGGAGACCTCCACGGGTTCAAGTCCCAGGGTGGGACAGAGTGTTACAGTGTTGTGGTTTAACTTTACTTTCCTGGCAAAAGCAGCTGAGTTGCCCATAGCAACCAATCAGATCGCGTCTTTCATTTTTCACAAGGCCTCTGCAAAGTGAAAGAAGCTATGGGCAACTTAGAAACTTTTTCTCTGGACAGGTTTTGATTAATCTCCTTCTCCTTTTATTTTTGAAAAGGCCTCTGAAAAATGAAGGAAGCAATCTGGTTTCTATGGGCAACTCAGAAACTTTTCCAGGAAAGTAAAGTTAAACCACAGCACTGTAACACTCTGTCCCACCCCAGGACTCGAACCCATGGTGGTCTCCCATCCACTGTGCTTAGCTTACTGTTTTACATGCCATGAGATCCCCATAGACCAAAATGGGCCTATTGGTTTCAACAGGCAAAAAAAAACACAGAGTTAATGCACCAGTGTTCCCTATACCATTAAATAAGGGAGGACTCAATATTCGCGAATATGCGCATATATTTTCGCATATGCGCATAAAATTTCACATATGCAAAAAAAAAACGAATATTCTTAATTACGAATATATAATGCTATATTCTTCATATTCGCGAATTCGCGAATATGCGATATTCGCGATTATCATTCGAATTGCGAATATTCGCGAGCAACACCAGTGTCTAATACTCTTATGCCCTCCAAGTAATATTTCTCCCCAATGACTCTAATTGTAATCAGATTAAGCTAGAAACTCCACCCTGATCCAGCAAGGTTAAAAGGCAAAATTCTATTGGATCTGACAGCAAGAATGGTGGTGTATGTAGTGCTTTTCTTGCTAGTACAACAACTAAGATATTGCTTTGTTCTTTTCTGTCTGGTGGGATCAAAGGGGGCTGGAATCAGACAGACTAGGGGTTAACCAAATCATTTAAACACTTTTACTAGTCATTTCCATACCAATAAGTTTGACATTAGATGCCAAGTACTGTATATTGACCCCTTAGTAGATGGGTTATTTTTCATTCCAGATTAGCTATGGTGCCACAGACCCTCTTCTCAGTAATAAGGTATTATTTCCATACTTCTACCGCACTGTCCCAAGCTCAGTCCACCTGCACAATGCATTGAATTCTGTGCTGAAGCATTTTGGTTGGACTTGGGTTGGAATTGTTTATTCAGACGTTGAAAGCAATGAAAATGCAATCCAGAAGTTAAAATTTTCCATTACGATAGGAGGGGGTTGTGTTGAGTTCACAGAAAAGTTCAGAAGCTCCTCTAACTACATGTTCTCTGAACATATACGAATAGCCAAAGTCATTTCTGACTCCTCAGCAACCATTATTGTCTTCTGGGCTGACCTGGAGTTTACGTATAATTTATACTTATTGCTACATCGACTAACAAGGACAAAGAAAGTCTGGATCTTCCTCACAGACATGGAGCATCTTCTCCTCCCAACCATAGACAATCTGGACCTCACTCCCTTTCATGGAAACTTGGCAATTCAGATGAAAAAATTGAAAATTCCCAAACTCATGCCTTTTCTCTGGAATATCACTTTGGACCAATATACCTTCTGCAATTTTATTTTTTTCTACAAGACCATTTTATATAATTGTAAACTATTTAATAATGGTCCTCTCTATCATACATGCATACATGACCAGTCAAAGAAGATGAAGTTGATGGGTTTAGAGACACTGGTGGAGAGTTATCGAGTCTATAATGCCATATATGCCTTGGCATATGCCTTTCAGATGTTTCTGGTGTCAAAGTACAGGAAGGATTTGCACAAAGAGGGTGCAGTGCTATCTTACCCTCATCCTTGGAAGGTGATTTAAGTGACAAGACCTTTTTCATACACCATATCCCATAGCACTTATTTTTCTTTAAATTGAATGTCTACATTTTAACATAATTTTGTTTTTGGGCCCAAAATGAAATCTCTTGGGTCTTGAGACAAACCAGCTCATTGAAAATCAGGTTACAGCTGTGAATAAAAGTCTATAGAAAGGTCAGAAGAGGGGGAGGAGGGGAAAGGGACAAAGAAACATAGACAGAGAGAGACTTCAGGAGTTTGTAGTGCATGTTATATCCCCCCCCCCCCCCCCAGTGCTGCATTCCTATGTTACACTGGTTAGTAGTGCTCTATAATGTCCCCCATGCTGTAGCTGCTTCTAAGGGGTTTCTATAGAGATATAGAGGAGTAGAATCCAATTCTCAGTATGAAGGTCAGCCATCATCAACCATTTGGAGTCCATGCTCCACAAATTCGGGGGCTTTTTTCTAGCTCCACTGTTCACTAGCTCAAATACGTAATATATAATGAGCATCAGGACTGTCAACTGGGCAGACACCTTCACTAACATCTCTAGTGCTGGGTTATTCTCTCAAGTGCCACAGCATTTTCAAGTAAAACTACATTTTTAAATATAATGTAGCCTGTTTGGATTTCATGCTGCCTGTGTTTTGGTTTAAATGTCTAAAGCAGGATACCCCTTTGAATGCTGTCTCTTCTACTGTAGATTCATACATTTCTGAAGATAGTACATTTCACTAATACCGCCGGAGAGAAGGTATACTTTGATGAACATGGAGATGCTGCTCCTTCCTATGATCTGGTTAATTGGGTAACCAAATGTAAGAAGAAACTTATCCATGTTCGTGTTGGAAACATCACATCTAGCAACGAAGAAAATCTGTTTGTTAATACAACTTCTATTGTATGGGCTGTTCACGATGCCCAGGTAGACCAATATCTAGTGTGTTTGTGCTTCAGGGAAACAGAACAGTATAGTGCGGAAACAACCTTTTCTTTTATGGAGTGTCTATAATGTACAGCACATTTACATATTTATTGACTGTCACTCTGTCAATTATCAGTAGTTTATTTTGGGTGCCGTTATTGCATTTCTTTCTAAGAATAATGAGGGGCATTTATGAAAGTTTGCTTAGGTATGCTATTTTTTAGTTGTTTTTTTTTCACTTTCATTCTACTTACGTGCGACAAATTTACTATATTGTTGCACAGCGTTAATAAAATTTTTAAGGTAAGCAAAAGCAGAAGTTTTTTTTCTCATGTAAGCGAAATCAATAGTCAGTTTATGTTAGTTACTTGCATCCTGGTAAAGCTTGGTGTATAGACGGAGAGCCGTAATCTGTACGTTTTTACTAGTGTTCAATACGCCCCTATCTAGTTATTTAATATATTTTTACTTTGCAATGTCTAAAGTGGGTGGTAAACAGACATCTAAAACCCGTCACCTTTCCCAGCCTACTGCAGCCGAGCAGATTTTAGAAAATATGTTAGCCGCCATTGTTAGCCGGGAACCCTCAGAGTACCCCTTTAAAGATGTTGTGGAAGCTTGAGGGGTGTAATGAATTTGCTTTGTGCCTATGGAGCAAAATGAAAGAAAAAAAAAAAAAGTGTTTATACAACTTGTTCAGAACACTAAGCAGCCCAGAACACTATGGTCCTCATTTACTATTCTAAACCCAACTTGTTTTGTCGGGTTTTTTGGTGCATCTTTGTCTGCGACATGTCACAGACATCGTGCGCCAGTCTGCAACAGGATGCAACATTTTTCCCCGACGGACCCAATGTGGATTCTCCCAAACCCGAAAAAGGGGCATAACCCGACATTTCTGAGCTTTCCCACGTATTTATAAAGGTTTCCAACCCGAATTTGTTGAATTGTTGTGGATTTGTGGAAACCAAAACCAACAAAACCCACGTGCGACAAACAGGATGCGACATAATAATAAATATCACGGGAAAAAAGCAGTCGGGTAAGAAAGCAACATAGAATTACAACCCGATTTTCTAAGTAAATGAGGGCCTATATGTTAATAATGTGGCAACTTTCAACTTCTTTGCTGGCTAAGGCTGCATTCACACCTCACTTTCAGCCTACAGTTTTAGGTCAGGTCAGAAAAATGAGCCGACCGGAGTCACCGTTTGACTCCGGTCGGCTCATTAAAGTAAATGGATTTCAGCGCCGGTCTAGCTGGAGTACAGGAGCACCCGGTTTTCCCCTCCAAAGCCGGATCCGGCAACCGTAGGCTGAAAATGAGGTGTGAATGCCGCTCGATGACTGACATACCCTAGTGAAAAAGGGAGAGGAAGGGCTCAACCTAAAAAATACATTAGTAGGGGTGCTACTAACAGCAAAAAGGCACACAATATATAGCAAAGAAAAGGATATACTCCATAAATGCACACCCAAATAATATAATAGCTTAATAACTGACATCTTTATTATAGAAACCACATATAATGCAGAGAAGACAAGATACATCTAAAAACAATTAAAAGCTCAAACTTATGAGCCAAACACAACAACTAAGGGAGGGGCCATGAACCCCCTAACCCCAACCCTGCCCTGTAGGTGATACAACAATGTACTGCTAATGCTCCAAAGAAATATAGTAAACAAACAAAAAGGTGTCATAAAATATTGAAAGAGAATGCTGTCAGAAATAATAATAAATACACAATATTGATGTAAAGCAAACCACAGACGGAAAAGCAGGTATGCCGATAATAACAGGGCAGGGTGGCTGGAACCCCATGCGTTCTGTCACTCTGGGGTGACTTCCTCAGGGGTGTTGTCAACTTATATCTGAAAATTATATCTGTACTCAGCTCGTTCTCTCACAACATTAATAATTTGTGTATTTTGAAGATGTAAACATTGCAAATTACTTCAAATTTGATCTGCAGTGTAAGATAAGAGGGAGGATTTTAGCTGTGCGTCCAAGATGTTGAGACCGGGCCACAGGTGTTATGTGCATGAATGTATGATTTATTTAAAAAATATCATATTTTATGAACAGTGATCCATGCATAATACAATCCAATAACTAGTAGTGTTGGTAGACTTTAGAAGCGGTTCTCTGCATAGGAGAATAGTGAAAAAGACAAAGCATAAAAGACGTTTGTGCTTTCATTCGGCATGAAGAAACCTTTGTCTAACTAGTTGAGGGGCTATGAAGATGTTGAGCTTTGAAAAAGTTCAATTGCAGGTTTAAGATTTTGAAACAAGTGTGAGGATTGTATTCAGAATGTAGATTTATTACATATTTTCGAAGGTTACATGTTCTCCACAATAAATATGTTATAAAGTTATTTTGGATCCTAAGACTTTTGAATGTTCAATCTTTCCATCTACTCTACTTTATTCTAACTGTTAAGGTAAAACAATGTTATAGAATCATATTTACATTAAACCATATTTTATTTAAAACAAACAAACAAAAAAAAGGGGGTGGCTAACAAAGTAATAGCAATAATGTCTACGTATGGCTTTTCCTAAGCCAAGGTTCGGCTGGAGTATATTTAGTAGGTTTTTAAAGCCTTACCGACTTTTTTGCAAATCTTGCGGTTTATAAATTTCTGACTATGGCAAATAAAAATTGAAAAAACGCTCATGTGCGCCGATTTGAAAAAAAATGCTTTTCTCACTCTTTAGGCAGATTGTCGCACGAAAAAACACGGTGGCGCAATTGCAAATTTTTTGTGACAATTTTATGTGAAAAAACTCCGGTAAATCTGTTGATAAATGTAATTGTGTTTCTCTGCATCTTCTAGACCCCACCACGATCTGTTTGCAGTGAGACCTGTCCAGTAGGGTCCAGGAAAATGATTCTTCAAGGAAAGCCGCCCTGCTGTTATGACTGCGTCCCTTGTTCCAGAGGACAGGTGACCAATCACACTGGTAAGGACTGGCACCACCATAGTTCTTAGCTTATGGCCCTTGCACATACAGTATAAGCCACTATCTTACGTTTGCTTGATTCTTTACTGCAGATATGATCAGTTGTTGGAAATGCCCAGATGACCAATGGCCAAATGAGAAGAAAGATAAATGCATTCGGAAACAAGTGACCTTTCTGTCCTACAAAGAATCATTGGGTACAACCCTTGCTAGTAGTGCCGTTGTGCTTTCCTTCGCTTCTCTGTCCACCCTTGCCATCTTCATGCATTATCAGAACTCTTCCATCATTAGGGCCACAAACAGGAACCTAAGTTTCCTTCTTCTTTTATCCCTCTTTTTTACATTCTGCAGCTGTCTGGTCTTCATTGGATATCCAGGGCACATAACTTGCTTAGTACGTCAAATCATTTTTGGACTGTCTTTCACAGTTTCTGTGTCTGCCTTGTTGGCAAAAACTATACTTGTGGTTCTGGCATTTCAAGCTAAAAACCCTGGAAGCCGTCTGAGAGGTTTCTTGGGGCAAAAGCTACCATGCTCCATTGTTGGTTTGTGCTTCTCTATTCAGGCTCTTATATGTGCCTTCTGGTTGGGTACATGCCCTCCTACCCAATATATTGATCTCCACTCACAGCCAGGTCAGATAGTCGTTGAATGTGAGGAGCACCTTGGCTTCTATGTAATGCTGGCATACATTGGTTTTCTTGCATTGGGATGTTCTATTATAGCCTTCCCTGCTAGGAACCTACCTGGCAGATACAATGAAGCAAAGTTCATTACATTCAGCATGGTGGTCTTCTTCAGTGCCTGGATTACCTTCACACCAGCGTACCTGAGCACCAAGGGGAAGTACACAGTAGCTGTAGAAGTATTTGCCATCCTGGTATCTGCAGCTGGGGTTTTGGTCTGTATTTTCTTTCCCAAATGTTTTGTAATATTTTCCACACCAAACAAAATGTCTAAAAAATGTTTAAAGCTACCTACAAAACGCACCAACCAAAGATTTAAATAAAGACGAGATTCAAATAAAGACGAGAAAATTTGTGTAACATATCAAGCAAAATGCACCTAAAATATCCCAGTTTTTACTTTATCCACTAAGGTCCTATTCACTGTTAGGGACCGACCAACGGACAGGGAGAGTGAGCCCTAAACTGACCCTAAAACCACTCTCCCTGCCTTCTTGCCCATCCACCCTAACCGGTGGATCGACAACTGGGCGCCGGTCCCTTCCTGAATTAAGTGCAGGGGCCTAAGAAAAACACATACTAATAAATAGTCGGTCACAAACCAGAAACATAACAGGATCATAGAACTCTAGAAAAGATTAAGTTCAGAGGACACTATGGTTCAGCGGTCATGAACAGAGGACACTATAGATACATGGTCGTGAACATAGGACACTATAGATCAGTAGTCATATGTACAGAACTCCAATGATCTGAAAACAAGAACTAATAAACAGAGTTCAAAACACCAGACAGGAAAATGGATAAATCAACAGACTTTAGGAACAGACAAGAATATAGCATAATCCCCCGAACATCCAGTAGACAAAAAGTCCCCATGGACCAGAAACAGGGATATATCGCTAATCAGGAATACTTGCATTCCCTTAGCAAAACCTTCAGTTGACACGAAGTCCCCATGGACAGGTAATAGGGTTGCCTAGATACACAGGATATATTTATAGAACACTGTTCACACTGGACAAAATACAGCAATAGCAATCCCTCCGAACACCCCAGTAGACAAGGAGTGGTAACAGGGATGCAACATAGGACACTGTTCATATTGGGCACACAAACTGGACACTACACTCCACTAACGAAGTAGCCATTAATAATAAATCCAAATAGACTACCAGCCAGCGGCACACTCCACCGTGTGGTCGGGATGCTGGCCCAATAGGAAAACAGAAATATATAAAACAGAACTTCACTTAAATGGATACAAGAGAAAACACAGTGTGAACAGACACATAGCAGAAAGGATAAACAAATCCTAAAACCGACTATACAAACACAGCTTAAAGGGGTACTCCGGCGCTAAGACATCTTATCCCCTATCCAAAGGATAGGGGATAAGATGCCTGATCGCGGGGGTCCCGCCGCTGGGGACTCCAGTGATCTTGCACGCAGCACCCCGTTAGAATCAGTTCCCTGGGCGTGTTCGCTCCGGGTCTGATTACTGGCGATGACGGGGACAGAGCATTGTGACGTCACGGCTCCGCCCCTCAATGCAAGCCTATGGGATGGGGTGTGACATACAAGGTGCATGCTAAAACCACAACTAGGAGCACAGAGGCAGAGACTTATCAAAATTTGTGCAAAGGAAAAGTTGGCCAGTTGCTCATAGCAACCAATCAGCTCGCTTCTTTCATTTTTCAACAAGACATCTGCAAAATGAAAGAAGCAAGCTGATTGGTTGCTATGGGCAACTGGGCATTTTTACCTCTGCACAGGTTTTAATAAATCTCCCCCATTATGTTTTGCCCATACATCTGTGGAATACACTGGGATTTCAGCAAAAAGCTATGCTTACATATCGCTCTTACTAATGCTGCTGGATTTGGAGTCCTTGGGTGCATGCCTCTTAATCTATCTGGCTGCTGACTCAGCTTTGAAAATAGAAATCTACCCTAACTAGCAAATGGCCTGTGTGCAAAAATGTGCTAACTTTTTGCACCAAAAACTGGCAAATGAACAGTAGTCAATCGCCACCATGAGTTTAACTGACCAAATGTAGTATGTATAAGTTCAATCAATTTTCCAAACTTTTTTTTTGAGTAGTACTCATATGCAAAAAGAAACAAAACAGAAAAAAAAACAAAAAAAAAATAAACCACAACAACAACAGACTGAACATGGTCGCTAGTAGGTCTATAAAACCTGATAACAGGAGAAAAAAAAGATGATATATCTCAAAGTTATATAGATCTATGCAAAGTTTGATAGGGCTCATTTAAATAACAAATAAAACTAAATGAATAACAATGATCCAATTTACCTGTCTATGTTGCTGTGTAAAAATAGATCAATCAACAATTTATACTTTTTATTATCAGTGGGTGAGACATAGCAGCTTTCAGGGGGTCACAAATGGTGAGAAGGGGAAAAAAATTCAGCATCAATTTTTTTATACGTCTTGACTACATATATTACATCATATTAAAGGAAATCTGTCAGCTGAAATTCACGTTTCACACTTCTGGCACTAATAGATAGCTCGGACAGGCCACATACACAGACATTGTGAAACAGCCAGAGCCTGTTTCAGTGGATTGTGCCTGCACCTTGTTCTCCCTTCCCTCATGAAATAATAAAAGAAGCTCAATAGGAGCACAGTGGTGAGTGCCGTCTATACATCTTTTCTTTCGGTATGTTTTTACCTGCAAGCATTGAGAGATCACCATTGTTTGGTTTCACTAACAACAGCCATTTGTTACTAGATGCCGTGCTAGTTTGCTACATTGCACATCTGTACCATGTTAAATAGAGTCATGCTACCCTGAGACTTGTAGTGCTTACATAAGGATTTCTCTGTGTTTGAATAATATTAGATAAACTTATGACAAAGAGACACATGGTACCTCTTATATATCTGAATGTGCTTCCATAACATAGAAAAACACTTTTATTCTCTGGAAAGTGTCAGAGTCATTCCCAAATCCCGAAAGTGCTAAGGACTTAAAGGGGTACTCCGGAACTTAGACATCTTATCCTCTATCCAAAGGATAGGGGATAAGATGCCTGATCGCGGTAATCCCTCCGCTGGGGACCCCCGTGATCTTGCACGCCGCACCCCGTTTATAATCAGTCCCCGGAGCATGTTCGCTCCGGGTCTGATTACCGGCGACCATGGGGCAGGCAGCGTGTGATGTCACGCTCCGCCCCTCAATGCAAGCCTATGAGAGGGGGCGTGACAGCTGCCCCGTGGTCACCGGTAATCAGACCCAGAGCGAACATGTTCCGGGGACTGATTATAAACGGGGAGCGGCGTGCAGGATCACGGGGGTCTCCAGCGGCAGGACCCCCGTGATCAGGCATCTTATCCCCTATGTCTAAGCACCGGAGCACCCCTTTAAACACCTCCTTGCTCCCCCTGCCCCTGCTTTATTGACAGTCAGGGCTCAGCTTCCAGCACAGAGCCTTGTTTACAAATCTTGTTCCTGCTCTGTGTATATACATTGTGCACAGATGTTAGATTTGTAAACAGGGCTCAGTTTCCAGCAGACTGTCAAGCAAGCAGGGAGAGTGAGGAGGCGTTCCAGCACTTGGCGCCAGAGAATAAAAGCATTTTTTTTTACATTATTGAAGTACAGCAGGTATATTAAATACACAATGGCGGAGATTTATAAAAACCTTTCCAGAGGAAGCGTTGCAGAGTTGCCCATAGCAACCAAATCAGCTCAACAAGTTTTGCACACAACGACGCTTCCTCTGGCCCGTTTCGGGCCAGAGGAAGCACCGTTGTGCGCGAAACTTCTTGCCGCCCCTGCCTCACCTGTATCACCCACTGCTCCCTGTGTACCTGTCTCGTGGATTGAAGATATATAAGATGAACGAGAATAAAGTCTGAACTACTTCATAAAGCCAGCGGTGAGTGCATTATCCTTATACTTTCCTGATGCTTTTTGTACTTACTATTCCTGTTGATTCTGGATGAGAGCACCTCTGAGGTTTATATTCTTATGCGGACAGTGACACGTGCTGTATACATCCCACTGACTGCAGGACTCTTGTTACTTGCATTGCCAGACTGCTATTTGCTTCTTTAATTGTATTATTAATACATGATTTGGATGTGTGTAATTGCTACTCATCTCTTGCACTAAAAAAGTAGTCAGGTACAGCCAAGAAAGCTGTCACATGGGTAAATCACATGACCACCACCATCTTGTTTCCTATAGACAGGGAAACCTCAGTTCTGTAGTGTTCACATAGTCCACACATGAGCAGCCGAAGTAAAGTAGAAGGATCATTTACAGATTTATGAACCACAACAAACAGTTTTGGGCCCTTTAGGAAATATTTTTATAAAGTGGTCAACCTCTTTTAAAAAAAAAAAAAAAGGTGTCACATAGAAATAAATTATGGAAACACAAATATCTCAATATTACATATAAAATATGACATCACAATTAATTATGTATTTTCAGGCAAATCTGTCCCAACACCAGTGTTACTTTTTATGTATTTCAGCCAATATATCAGTCCATACACTTATACCAGGCACATCAAAGTTCCCATCCTTACTTCTTAAGGTCTGAAGTTTAGTCACTATAGAGTGTTTCACATCTTTGGGACCTTTCATAAGATGCCTATAATGATTCAACAGTCCATCAAAAGATAGGTTATATTTGTCACTAATCCACTTCCCACAGGTCAGGTCTTGTTCCATACTACTTCCTAACTGAACCAAATGATCCACGTAGACATTTCTAAACTTGGGCGACGTGAAGCTCAATCTTGCCAAGACCTGGCAGGTTACTGTCAAGAAAAAACCAACAAAGAAGTCATTATCTGACAGAAGCCAATCCAGAAGAACATCCGATATCAGGTTTTGGTCTTCCGAGTCTATATCACCATTAGATAGAAGTATAACTTCTATGAGGTGGTAGATATGTGGTTTGGGAACCCGTCCAAGAAAATCTGACACAGTAGCCAATCTCTGGCCATCTTCTGACACCCTCAGTCTTCCTTCTAGACGGCTTTTCACTAGTTCAGCTTCAGCCATCAGTACAGGGTTGTCCAATGGATCCATTACTTTGGATGTCAATAAAGGAAGTGAGAGGAGTAGTTCTGATGTCACTTTCTGGGATATAATATGGGACACACATGTAGACCTAGCAACCTTGGGATCGGAGTTTCGGAGCTGCTCAGTTAAGTATTTGAACACAGGATCAGGAAGAGCCTTGTTCTGGAGAAGAGACATACACAGAATATTACAACCTTTACTGAGGTCATCGAAAGTAACATGATGGCAAGTCTTCAAGTAACAGGAAAGCTCCTGATGTTTTGCTATAAGACGAGCTTCTATTACGTTTCTAAGATCATTATTAGTCTTAAAGCGATGGTGCACGTGTTGAAAATAGGTTCCCCATTCAAGTGCTCCTTGTACATGCAGGATATCCCAATCTTTGGTATGGACACTTTGAGATAAAGCAAGAACCTCTATGAAGTGGTCTAAATTCTGCAGCAGGGTCTTCATCTTCTCAGCCATGGTGCTGTCATATCAACCTGAATAATAGAAAGAAAAGTAGAGAAACAGGTGAAGGAGAATAAAAAAAATCAATGGTGTTTAAAACCAGGAGGCTATGCCATGACTTCCAATTTTGTGTCGACCCCATCGATCTTCAGCATAAAGCTGTAGGGAAATAAAATACAGCCCCCTATAGTTGAATAGTGTCCAGCAACATCACTAGCAAAAGCCCTTGTCCACACAAGGTCATACACCCAAATCTCCCACGTGAAGAGAATTGTAAGGCCAGTAGGGCCATGTTTACATGTCCGGAATTTCTGTGTGGAATTCCGAATAGGAATTCCACCGGATACTCCAAAGCAGCAGAGTCCCATTATATTCATCAAGATCCTGCTGCGCTGTGCAAATGGCGGTTTTTCCATGCCAGATGTTTCTTGCACGAGAATTGAGTGCATAGCAGTCTATGAGATGGCGCATTCCGTGCGGTCTTAGTGCTGGCATAGTGCACGTAACATGCCAGCGACCGCAGTCTACAGAATGTCCACATAGAGATTTTCTGTGCAGACATTCCGGAAGGTTGAACATAGCCTTAGATTTATGCTATCAGATCCTCTTGTCCTCAGGGGGAGAAAAAACTGCTGTCAGAGGACTCATGTGTGACTGAAGCCTTATAATTTGGTAAAAGATGTATTTTTGCAACAGCTGAAAAGCAACACTTTTAGCCTCATGTTGGAAATATATACAAAAGTTTCCCGGCGAAGATGCCTCCAGCTGTTGCAAAACTACAACTCCCAGCATCCCCAAACATCTTTTGGCTGGGATTTGCAGTTTTGCAACAGCTGGAGGCTCCCTAGATGGGGAAAACTGACCCGTGTTCAATTGTACAAAAGTAAACCTGTAAAACTCACCCTTCCAGGCTCTAAAGTCCCACACAATTTCCTTATCCGGGACCCGCCATCGTTGTTTCAGTTTTGCCCTCACTAAATATGTCCGCCCAAACCCAAAGTTTTTGTTTTTTTTCATGTTGTGCTGTGTACGTGAGTCGCATGGAGATGACGTCACGGCCTCTGGCTGTGGGCTTCAAAATCGCAAGCGGCCCGACGGCGCTGCCCTCGTCCAAGATGGCCGCCTAGCACGGGTTCGCCGTCGCGTAAGTTCCTAGCGTAGCTGAATGACGTCACGGGGGCTACGGGAAAACGTCATTTATTAGAGCAGGAGGACAAGAGCCAGAACGATGCCGAAGAGCTGCGTGGTCCCGGAATGTAGACGAGCGGAGACGGGCAGGGAAAGTTATTATAAGTGAGTGCGGTGGGCGCAGAGGCTGGGGTAAAGGGGGAGTGCTGGGGTATATGTGTGGGGGAGGGGCACGACGTCTTGTTGTTAAGTTAATTGCAAGCGGGGGGCAGCCCCTGGGCACATGGAGTCTACACCCGGAGGGGGTTTCCTATCCAGGGTGCCTCCAGCTGTTGCAAACTACAACTCCCAGCATGCCCGGACAGCCGAAGGATGTCCGGGCATGCTGGGAGTTGTAGTTTTGCAACAGCTGGGAAGCCCCCTGCTTAGGAAATTGGGATAGTTTTATATATATATATATAATAGGATACAGAAAACTATTTTTGTATTTTCCCTTGTTCCTCCTCCCCTATAGACGCATAACTCTTTTATTTTTACATCCACAGACCCATATAAGGGCTTGTTTTTGATGACACTCATTTTACCATAAAGTACTCGGCGTAAAAAAAAAAAAAAAAAAAAAAAAAAAAAAAAAAAAATTGGGGTTTCATTTTTGTTCAGTAAATGTTTAGGGTTAAAGGGGTACTCCAGTGGAAAACCTAATTTTTTTTTTTTTTTTTATCAACTGGTGCCAGAAAGTTAAACAGGTTTGTAAACTGCTTCTATTAAAAAATCTTAATCCTTCCAGTACTTATTAGCTGCTGAATACTACAGAGGAAATGCTTTTCTTTTTGGAGCACAGTGCTTTCTGCTGACATCTCTGTCCATTTTAGGAACTGTCCAGACTAGAAAATAAAATCCCCATAGTAAACATATGGCTGCCCAGGACAGTTCCTAAAATGGACAGAGATGTCAGCAGAGAGCTCTGTGTTCCAAAAAGAAAATAATTTCCTCTGTAGTATTCAGCAGCTAGTAAATACTGGAAGGATTAAGATTTTTAAATAGAAGTAATTTGCAAATCTGTTTAACTTTCTGGCACCAGTTGATTGTTGTTTTTTTAAGTTTTCCACCGGAGTACCTCTTTAAACTTATTCTCTCTTTATTCTGTGTGTCAGTACGGTGAAAATGACCCCCATGTGTTACATGCTTTACTATTATGCTGCATATATATATATATATATATATATATATATATATATATATATATATAGAAAAGAAAAAAAAATAAGTCAAACTGTTCACAAAATAAGTGTTTCATTTTACTGACTACTGGGCCTTATGAGGGCTCATTTATTTATTTTCAAAATTTTATTTATTTATTTTGTGCGCCATGATTCTGTAGCTTTTTTCCGGTACCACTTTTGTGTACATGTGACACTTTGGTATTTTTTTTTATTTATTTTTTCTGTGACATGAGCAAAAAAAATCATAAATTTTGTACTTTCAGGGCACGTTTCCACTTGGCATATACGTAGCGTATTTCACTCTGCGCAAAATCTGCAGCAGCGGGAAATACGCTGCTTATCCCTCGCTCACCATTCACACAGGGATTTCCGGCAGCAGCCCTATGTGTGTAGTGAGTTTTGGAGGTGGAGCAGCGTGTGCCAGTCCCGCTGGCACACGCTGCTCCGCCTCCAAAACTCACTACACACATAGGGCTGCTGCCGGAAATCCCTGTGTGAATGGTGAGCGAGGGATAAGCAGCGTATTTCCCGCTGCTGCTGCAGATTTTGCGCAGCGTGAAATACGCTACGTATATGCCAAGTGGGAATGTGCCCTTACATTGTTTAATGTACAGGATCATTAACATTTTGTTTTATTAGTTTGGACTTTTCCCTCACATGGTGATACCAAATGTGTATGTATATACAGTCATGGCCGTAACTGTTGGCACCCCTGAATTTTTTTCTGTAAATTAAATATTTCTCACAGAAAAGGATTGCAGTAACACATGTTTTGTTATACACATGTTTATTCCCTTTGTCCGTTTTGGAACTAAACCAAAAAAGGGAGGAAAAAAGCAAATTGGACATAATGTCACCAAAGTACAAAAATGGGCTGGACAAAATTAAAGGGGTTGCGCGCTGCCCTGCAGTTCGGAGCTCCGCTCACAGTGTCCGGAAGTTCATTATTCTCAACGCTGTGTGCGGACTTCCGTGTTTGTGGCCGGCCCCTTCGTGACGTCACGCCCGCCCCCTCTACCAAAGTCAATGGGAAGGGGGCGTGACAGCGGTCGCGCCTCTTTCCCATAGACTTTCGTTGAGGGGGCGGGGGAGACGTCACGAGGGGGGCGGGGGAGACGTCACGAGGGGGGCGGGGGAGACGTCACGAGGGGGGCCCGCACACAGCGTTCAGAATAATGAACTTCCAGACGCTGTGAGCGGAGCTCCGAACTGCAGGGCAGCGCACAATCCCTTTAACACCCTTTCAAAATTGTGGAAAAATAAGATAGTTTCAAGCATGGGATGCTCCTTTAAACTCACCTGGAGCAAGTAACAGGTGTGGGCATTATAAAAATCACACCTGAAAGCAGATAAAAAGGAGAGAAGTTAACTTAGTCTTTGCATTGTGTGTCTGTGTGCCACATTAAGCATGGACAACAGAAAGAGGAGACTAGAACTGTCTGAGAACTTGAGAACCAAAATTGTGGAAAATATCAACAATCTCAAGGTTACAAGTCCATCTCCAGATATCTAGATTTGCCTTTGTCCACAGTGTGCAACATTATCAAGTAGTTTACAACCCATGGTGCTGTAGCTAATCTCCCTGGGTGTGGACGGAAGAGAAAAATTGATGAAAGGTGTCAACGCAGGATAGTCCGGATGGTGGATAAGCAGCCCCAAACAAGTTCCAAAGATATTCAAGCTGTCCTGCAGGCTCAGGGAGCATCAGTGTCAGTGCGAACTATCCCTCCACATTTAAATGAAATTAAACACTATGGCAGGAGACCCAGGAAGACCCCACTGCTGACACAGAGACAGAAAACAGCAAGACTACATTTTGCCAAATGAACTTGATTAAGCCAAAATCCTTCTGGGAAAACGTCTTGTGGCAGATGAGACCAAGATAGAGCTTTTTGGCAAAGCACATCATTCTACTGTTTACCAAAAATGGAATGAGGCCTACAAAGAAAAGAACACAGTACCTACAGTGAAATATGGTGGAGGTTCAATGATGTTCTGGGGCTGTTTTGCTGCCTCTGTACGAGGCATCATGAAATCTGAGAATTACCAACAGATTTTGGGTCGCACTGTACAGCCCAGTGTCAAAAAGCTGGGATTGTGCCCGAGATCTTGGGTCTTCTAGCAGGACAATGACCCCAAACATACGTCAAAAAGCCCCCAGAAATGGATGGCAACAAAGCAGCAATGAGTCCAGATCTAAATCCCATTGAACACCTGTGGAGAGATCTTAAAATTACTGTTGGGGAAAAGGCGCCTTCCAATAAGAGACCTGGAGCAGTTTACAAAGGAAGAGTGGTCCAACATTCCGGCTGAGAGGTGTAAGAAGCTTATTGATGGTTATAGGAAGCGACTGATTTCAGTTATTTTTTCCAAAGGGTGTGCAACCAAATATTAAGTTAAAAGGGCACTATCAGGTACAAAAACTTTTGATATGTTGTAATGCATTGAAAACCAATAGGTTTTGCAATTTCTTTCATTAGAAAATTTGCAGTATTTCATACTGACAGCCAAACAACTGCCCCCCGTCCGCTTGGACACTTACTAGTCCTTCTGTGTCCATGAATCATCACCTATGTCATGGACACACTTCCTTGATTGACAGCTGTGAGCGCAGGGCTCAGAGCTGAAAGAAAAATCCTCCCACAGTGAGCTTGTGTCCCGCTACTGTCAGTGAGGACAAGCTGGGAGTTGTAGTGGTGTATATGTGTATGTGTGTGTGTGTGTATATATATAATATATAAAAATTTCCAATACACAAAAAGGAATAAACATGTGTTACTGCAATCCTTTTCTGTGAGAAATACTTCATTTTCTAGAAAAAAATTCAGGAGTGCCAACTTTTACAGCCATGACTCTGTGTGTGTGTGTGTGTTAGATAGATAGAGATATATTTATATTATACATTTTTTCTTTTTAAGTTAACGGAGGCATATAGGAATTGTGATGTGAATGTGGCCTTAGATCTTCAAGCATAAATAATAAATAGTGATTGTATGTAGTCATCAGATTATTAAGCCACAGTCCAGTAGAAATGGCTCCATAATAGATGTGGCACCGAAGGTATGTAAATGGCTCCAGTACAGGTATTAGTCAGCAGGCAAATATGCAGCCATCTATTTTAGATTATACATCCTTATTGATGAATAAAATGTACCTTCTGGTTCTGATAGGGAGTATAGTTAGATTGGTAAGCTGCTATTATTGTTGTTCTTGTGTAATTATAAATATAAATGTTATTAATATAATTACTATTTATAATATATGGCAATATTATATTGTCATATAATTAAACTATAATTGTATTTAATATTTAGAATAATTATACAAGAATAACAATAATGGCTTACCAATAATGTTGTACTCCCCACCAGAACCAGAAGGTGAATTTTATATATCAGTACCATTAAAATATAAGATTAGGGATCCTGATGTTGGTTGCTATTATAGAATATAGAAGGGGGGGGGGGGGAAATCTTATCAAACCTGATACAAAGAAACAGTGGAGCAGTTGCGGATACAAACCAATCAGCTGTCAGCTTTTTAGTGTAAGCTGGAATGTTATTGCTATGGGGAACTGCTCCTCTGCATAAAGTCTGATAAATATTCTCCTAAACTCTGCAGCTCCAATTTTGCTGTCCAGACATACTGAGTTGTAATTTTGCAACAGCTGGAGGCACACTTGCTGGAAAACACTGCTATTAAAGGGGCTGTCCATCAATAGAAAACCAGACCGAATTTCTTTCAAAAAAACAATGACACCCCTGTTTTCAGGTTGTGTTCGGCATTACAACTTGACTAATTTCACTACAATGGAATTGAGCTGCAACACTACACACAACTTGATGACAGGGGTGGCACTGTTTTTGGAAGAAATTGGCTCTGATTTTCTATTCCTGGACAACCCCTTCTAACCTATCAGAAGTTTGTAAAAGTTGTGGGCGCTCACGTGAGCAGTGATAGCCAGAAGATTGGTTATAAAAGACTCATGGCATTTCCTATAGCTCTTCCTGCTGTGTGCCCATCTAGATTGGTTATAAAAGACTCATGGCATTTCCTATAGCTCTTCCTGCTGTGTGCCCATCTAGATTGGTTATAAAAGACTCATGGCATTTCCTATAGCTCTTCCTGCTGTGTGCCCATCTAGATTGGTTATAAAAGACTCATGGCATTTCCTATAGCTCTTCCTGCTGTGTGCCCATCTGTATGACTCTTTCCTGCTCTTTTCTGTTCACGTATTTGATTCTTCCAATTTTCATCTCTCCTCCAGGTTTCCATTACATGACAAAGTGCGTCTCAAACAATGGCTGACCAACATGAACATGGAAAACTTCTTCCCCACCAAAAACCAATATCTATGCAGCAAACACTTCAAGCCGTCTTGTTTCCAGATACGGTGGGGGGTCCGCTACCTCAGACATGACGCTGTGCCCACCAACTTCTCCTCCTCCAGCCCGGTAGGTCTTACTGTCCATGAGTATTGTATGTATATCTTAACACCCATGTCCCCCTAGGACCTTAATGTCTTCTGTATTTGTTATAGAGTGACTGCCCTCATTGGCCCTGATTTAGTGTTGTGTAGGTTTCCTTGTGGGTTTTAACTCACTACAATTTTTCCCACTGTACTCACTAAGGTTTCCCTACATTTTGCACCTTTTTTAATAAAAAAATTTTTAGACACATTGGCACTGATTTACTATTGTAAACTCGACATATTTTGTCAGGTTGTGTGCCAGAATTCTGTCTCATTGTGCCGGAATTATGTTTGCGCTAGAAATTAAAAACCTGACCAACTCTCCATTTTACTGAGGGAACCTGAAAAAGGGGTGTGGCTGTCGATAAACGGGAGCGTGGTCACAGAAAAGGGGAGTGTTCCCAACATTTTCACAAAAACCCAACATATTTACTACAGAAAATACAGAAAAGGTTTTCACGGAAAATGTGGTGGATTAAAGGGAAATGTAAATACCATGGAAAATAAATTGTAGGGAATTAAAGGGTACTCCAGTGGAAAACTTTATTTATTTTTTTTAATGAACTGGTGCCAGAAAGTTAAACAGATTTGTAAATTACTTCTATAAAAAAAAAATCTTAATGCTTCCTGTACTGTTTGCTACAGAGGAAAATCTTTATTTTTTTAATTTAAATGTTTTGTGTTGTCCACAGTGCTCTCTGCTGACACCTGATGCCTGTGTCAGGAACTGTCCAGAGCAGGAGAAAATCCCCATAGCAAACCTATGCTGCTCTGGACAGTTCCTGACATGGACAGAGGTGTCAGCAGAGAGCACTGCGGACAAGACAAAAAAGAAATTCCAAAAGTAAAGAATTTCCTCTGTAGCATACAGCAGCTAAAAAGTACCAAAAGGATTAAAAAATTTTAATAGAAGTAATTTACAAACCTGTTTAACGTTCTGGCACCAGTTAATTTAAATTGTGTGTGTGTGTGTGGATAGATAGATATAGATCACAAGGCTTCATAACAGAAAGTGAAGTGCTGGCACTGCTCTCCCTCTATATTCTCCCTTGAGTAGTCTATATGCGCACTCTAGCTAGCAGCGTGTCTTCATGTGGTGGTGCTCATGTACTACGATAGTGATAAGGTGAATGCAAATCCATATAGTTAAGAAGAAAGTACTGGCAACTCACCACGTTGTAGTAACTTTGTGTTTATTGCTGGGACATGCAGGTAAAGCGGCTTCACGCCACACCGGGAGGCCGAACACTAGTGCGTTAACCGATGACAGCTGTTTCTTTCCGTTCAGGAACTTCAACAGATCTGTTGAAGTTCCTGAACGGAAAGAAACAGCTGTCATCGGTTAACGCACTAGTGTTCGGCCTCCCGGTGTGGCATGAAGCTGCTTTACCTGCATGTCCCAGCAATTAACACGAAGTTACTACAACGTGGTGAGTTGCCTGTACTTTCTTCTTAACTATATATATATGTATGTGTGTGTGTGTGTGTGTGTGTGTGTGTGTGTGTATGTATATATATGTGTGTGTGTATATATATATATATATATATATATATATATATATATATATATATATATATATATATATATATATGTGTGTATATGTATGTATTATGCAAATTTATTTATTTTTTTTTCTCCACCGGAGTACCCCTTAAAACCCACAAAGTAACCTACAATCCACTCTTAGTAAATCAGGGCCATTCTCTGATCTGTTGGGTTTTCCTTCAGCTCAAATCTACTACCTTTTCTGTGGAAATATGTTGGGTTTTTGTGAAAATGTCAGGAACACACCCCTTTTCTGTGACCATGCCCCCGTTTTCTCAACCGCCACGCCCCTTTTTTGGGGTTTTCTTGGTAAAATAGATAGTTGGTCGGGTTTTTCACTTATGGTGCAGACAAATTCTGGCACACAACCAGACAAAATATGTCTCGTCCCTATTTTGGTTTACAATAGTAAATCAGGGCCATTAAACATATAATTTTGCTGGTAGGGCAGGTGTGCCGCGCTCCATTCATTGTCTATGGAGTTGTTAAAATGTACATGTCACCACTCCGTTCATAACAAAGAAGTCTCATCCCTATTTTGGAGATTGTGAGGGATTTTCTGCGCCTATGCCAGTGTTTCCCAACCAGGGTGCCAAAGGCTGTCCTGGCATGCTGGGAGCTGTAGTTTGGCCACAGCTGGAGGCACCCTGGTTGGGAAACACTGGCATAGACGATAAGTTAATTTAACCCATTTATTGCAGTTATCTCCAACCTGTGGCTCCCCCAATTGATGTAAACAATACAACTAGCACCATGGCCAGACAGCCACAGGTTTAAAGACCACTTCTGTATCCTGTCTATTGTATGATGGATCCAAACAGTGACCAATGGGCCTTATTAAATTAAGAAGGACCCCGATGATCTTCTTGTCATTTTGTTGACAAGAATAGTGTTAAATGCTGTTAAATGGTCCCTATCATGTGCAGAAACTTGTTATAGAATGTAGATAATAAAAAATAATTTATATTTGTAATATACATTGGTCAAAAAATATATTTTTGGGTAAAAGAAGGCTCCATTCTTGTTACCACTAGGGGTCTCTCCACTGTCCAGAACACTGTCTTGTCCCTGCAGCTATTGCTGGTCTCTCTGAGGCGTCAGTCATCCTGCTGTGTGAGCCGGGTGCATATCAGTCTCAGTGCACAGGGCAGCCTATTGGCAGCTCTGAGGAGTGTAGAAGGAAGTTCCCACAGAAGACGTGACGGCAAGTGTTGTGCTTGCCCAAGGGAACTCCCCCTCTACTGCATGCAGTGTGAGAAACATAAACAAGGGACTTAAGAGCCTTAGGATAAACAGAATTTAAGCACAGTCGGGATCAGCTAAGAGTAAGCATGGAGCGTTTATTTATTTTATTTATTTTTGTGACAGGTACACTTTAGAGTACCCATCATCAGCTAAACTTTCCCTAATCCCCCTTCCCAGCTGTCCCTGACTCTCAATAACACGCCGTGCGTTTATTTCCTCTTAAAACAGCAGATAAATACCTTATCTTTAGGTATCTTGGCTGCTCACTCTGAGGGCCGTGTGTGAGTGAGGAATGGGGCGTGGCCTGGCAGGCGTGATGTCAGATGAAGCCCTTCTTCCTCCCTTCTTCCTTTACATAGTAACATAGTTCATAAGGTTGAAAAAAGACCAGAGTCCATCAAATTCAACCTATAACCCGAATAAGTCCCTATTGAGTTGAGTTGATCCAGAGGAAGGCAAAAACCCTGATACATGGCATCAGAATAAATCCCTGGATCAACATTCTGTCCCTATAAATCTAGTATACATAACCAGTAATGTTGTTACTCTCCAAAAATGCATCCAGCACCTTTTTGAACTCTATTACAGAGTTCCCCATGACCACCTCCTCTGGCAGAGAATTCCACAGTCTCACTGCTCTTACAGTAAAGAACCCGTTTGTGCTGGTGTAGAAACCTTCTTTCCTCTAGACGTAGAGGATGCCCCCTTGTTATAGATACAGTCCTGGGTATAAATAGATCATGGGAGAGATCTCTGTACGGTCCCTTGATATATTTATACATAGTTATTAGGTCGCCCCTAAGCCTTCTTTTTCTAAACTAAATAACCCTAATTCTGATAATCTTTCTGGGTACTGTAGTCCTCCCATTCCCCGTATTACCCTGGTTGCCCGTCTTTGAGCCCTCTCCAGCTCCACTATATCTTTCTTGTACACTGATGCCCAGTACTGTACACAGTATTCCATGTGTGGTCTGACCAGTACTGTACACAGTATTCTGTGTGTGGTCTGACTAGTGATTTGCACAGTGGTAGAATTATTTCCTTGTCGTGGGCATCTATGCCCCTATTGATGCTCCCCATGATTTTATTAGCACTTGGCAGCAGCTGCCCGACACTGGTCATTACAGCTACATTTACTGTTAACTAAGACTCCTAAGTCCTTTTTCCATGTCAGTCGTCCCAAGCGTTCTCCCATTTCATACATAATCCCAGCCTGGATTTTTCTTCCACATGTGCATTACCTTACATTTATCAGTGTTGACCCTCATCTGCCACTTCCCAGCCCAAACCTCCAACCTATCCAGATCCATTTGTAACAGTGCACTGTCCTCTATAGTGTTTACCGCTTTACAGAGTTTAGTGTCATCTGCAAAGATTGCTACTTTACTATTCAACCCCTCTGCAAGGTCATAAAACTAAAACGAAAACTTCCATATTTATTTATTTTTATTTTTTTATATAGGAAGACCTCAATCAGGCTAGGGAAAGGCAGGGCTGCGCTGCACTGACATCCTCCTCAAGGGGCGGAGCCTTATCATGCTGCCGGCCAGTCAGGAGCGCGCCCTGCTGTGCTGCTGGCACAGTGCTCACTCCCGCCTGTCTGACAGCTGCGCTTAGTATATTTCAGACTCAGCAGCCAGGCCGGTGTGGCCAAAATTTCAAACCTAAAAAACACATGAAAGTATTTTTTTTTTTTTTTTATAGAATCAAATTACAAAATTAATCTAAATTTTAAACTATAAAATATTTAAAAAAAATCTTTTGATGACAGGTACTCTTTAAATATTGAACCTCTGATTTAGCTTATCAGCGAATAGAGGCTGAAACCCCCCCCCCCCCCCCCTTCTCCTTGTGTCCATTCTCTAATGGCCGTGATTATGAAAACTATAAGGAAGGACTTTATAAACAAAGTTTATTAGAAGCAGTGTTGCTTTCCATTATACATTAGATACGTTTTCTTTTCAATTAAGTATATTAGAAAACTGCTGCATGAGTTGTAACTCTATAAATGATCATTATTCATCCCTTTTGTATTACAGAGTAAAGGACAAGTGACGAAGTCCAGAACACTGAACGCCGTGCAGAATGTAGGTTCTGAAGTCTGCATGTCCACAGTCCCACCTTTCGTTATTGGCAATGGCCAGGTTCTTCCAGACACTCTGACGATTGCACTGGATCCAAATTCATCCACCGGTCAGATAGCCATAGACGGAGCCGAACTTGTGGTGAAAAATACAGACCCCACTGCACTCATGGGAGCAGTGAATATTCTGCCACTGGTTCACTTTGTTGAGTCCTTTGATGGGTTGTCCTTGGCTCTGGCACCATCTCAAGGCTTCCAGTCTTTAGCTTTACCTATTGTGTCGGGAGAACACCAGATACAGCCGATCCCTTTGGTGGAACAAGTTGGCTTCCTGTCTGAAGAACACATCGCAACGACAACATTACAGCACAACTATTATGGTGGTCAAGTTTTACAGTCTGTTGGAGAGGCAGTCCCTGCAGTCATTGAGATAGCCGGCGTGTCTGATCCCGGTGCTTTGGTCATGGAGAACATCTCAATCGAGCCCTTTTTTGAAGCAGGGTTACCCACGCCACCCCCCGTCACGATGAGCTCCGAGGATGTGATGTCCTATTTAGAAACTATGCAGACCGCCACGCTTGTTCCTGTAATGTCGTCTGGTCCTCTGCCACCCATGATACCTTCGCAAGAGACCATATTGTCAAGCTCTACAGACAGGCCCATAGCTTCCACTGTTCCCATCGTGTCAAAACGCAACACTGAGGCATCATCGGCTGATGGGCCACAAGTGATCAGCCTGGAACCGTCAGACGGTGTCACCGAGACGTTGTCAACCGCTCAGCTGGTGTCTGTCGTGATGAACTTGCAGAAGAAAGTATCGTCTCTTCAGCAGCGGCACCAGAAGCACTGCTCCAAGCTGGAGGTCATGGAAGGGGTTGTGGACCAGCTGAAAAATGAGAATTTGATAGCAGATGACAAGGTGAACTTTATGGAACTGGTAAGTGTGTAGCTCATAAAGGAGGGACTTTTTAAACAAGACATGTCGGCAGGCCCAGGCTACAATCTAACTTACTGTTTCCCAAACAGGGTGCCTCCAGATGTTGCAAAACTACAACTCCGGGCATGCTGGGAGTTGTAGTTTTGCAACACCTGGAGGCATCCTGTTTGGGGAAACACTGATCTAACTTGTATGACGGCCTAACTTGTCTGTCCTCTGACAGAAGAGAAGGATTGGGAATTGATTTTCAACAGCCTGACCCTTTTATTTTCAGAGATAAGCCACCGCCAGGGGAGTCTGATACATACGCTTAGGCTGCATTCACATCACGGTTCTAGGATCTGGCAGGAGTACTCGATAACCAGCTCATGCCCTATCCATGTGGGACTGTGCCGCTCCCAATTTAGTTCACTGAGCTGGCTAGTGGCCTGCTGCATTTTCTACAAAGTCTGATACGGCCCAAAAATGAGCCAACCGGGGGCACTAGCTGACTCTGTCCTGGCTCATTGAAATGAATGGGGTGTGCACGGGTCCGGCAGGGATACAGCAGGTTTTCAGTCTCCTGCCTGATCCGGCTGCCTTAATCCCGAATTGTGATGTGAATGCAGCCTTAGGGTACGTTCACACGTGCGGATTTACAGCATATTTTAGGCTGCAGATCCGTCGCTGAAGGACCTCTGTATGGTGCCCTTAAATGTGCCTGCTTGGAGCGTCAATACACCGCTCCGAGCAGACACACTATGTGCGAGTTGCCGCACATGCGCGGTGTACTCGCACACATCGCGGCCGCTTCCCCTGCTCAATGAGCTAGGCCGAGAGCTGCTGTGATGTGCGAGTACACTGCGCATGCGCGCGGCGACTTGCACATTGCAGTGTGTCTGCTCGTAGCGGCGTATTGCTGCTCCGAGCAGGCACATATAAAGGCAGCATATAGGAAGTCCTTCAGCGGCGGATCCGCAGCGAAATACGCTGCAAACATCCTCACGTCTAAACGTACCCTTAGGGTGGGTTCACACCACATTTTTCAAGTATGTTTCCCGTATACGTTTTCATTATTGAAAACCAAATTTATCCGGTTGCGTACGGTTTGCTTGTTATACTGTTTTTCTCCCGTACTCAAAACCGTGGTTGACAACAGTTTTGTCTCCGATTTATAAACCATACTGCAACTGCATGTTTTTTTAACATGGACGTCTATGGGAAACGCACATGTATACGGTTCCATACGGGAAACAGTATACGGTTTTTACTTTGCACATGTATCCTAAAGTCCCCAAGACACCTACCATTAAAAATGGATAACATTTTCAAAAACTTTTTTTTTTTTTTTTTTATAAAAACGGACGGAACTGTATGCACTTTTAAAAACAGTATACGGTTTAAAAACTCATACGGTTTACTTTTTTCCATACTGTTCATCCGTTTTTTTTGTCATACGGTTTTCCTTAGATAAACGGATTGAAAACAGTATGGCAAAAACGTGATGTGAACCCAGCCTTCTTTTTATTTATTTTTTTTCTCCTCCTTTCAGAATACATAAGATTTACTAGCATTTGTGTACTGAGGGGCCACCTTATGGTTTTTGTCCAGATTTAGTAATCGAAATTAAGGCTGTGTTCACATCACGTTTTTTTTGCATTTGTCGACTTGATGCGATTCTATCCTTGAACATGATATGTAGACTTATTTATTGACTTTTGCTAACAAATCCTATACAACACACGTACCCGTTGTGGTCCATTTACGTTTTTACCCAATTTTGTGTCTGATAGAAAAAAAATCACGGTTGACCACGATTTTTTGTATCCTGATTTTAAAAAAATGGATTTCAATTGTTATGCGTTTTTCTTAACGTTGTCAATGTAAATCTTACAGTGACGTGTCACACGTTTTCATCCAAAATTAATGCAATCTACAAAAAAGTGTGAAAACCATGGGGGAGATTTATCAAAACCTGTACTAAGGAAAAGTTGCTAAGTTGCCCATAGCAACCAATCAGATCACTTCTTTCAATTTTCGGAGGCCTTGTTAAAAATTAAAGAAGTGATCTGATTGGTTACTAAGGCCAACTGCGCAACTTTTTCCTTTTGGACAGGTTTTGATAAATCTCCCCCCATATGTCAGACAGATGCAATTTTTAGAAGTTTATTTATTTTTATTTTTTTCTTCTGTTTTTATAAGCATAAGTTTTCATACGATTTTAGGCCATCAACTTTCATCAATACATTTGAGTGCCAAAATGGTGATGTGAATGCGGCATAATTCGAAGACCGTGTAAACTAAGACTGTGGCAGATTTATCAATGCAGTTCATGCTGTATCGTACATCTGATTTTAGACCAGGGTTTCCCAACCAGGATGCCACCAGCTGTTGTAAACTACAACTCCCAGCATGCCCAGACAGCCAAATGTCTAGTCTACATTTTGGCTAGCTATTAGTTGGGTTAAAAAAATGTGTGCCTAAATATGTGTGCCTTTTTGACGTGTCAAAGACTCCTCATTTGCTCACATGCTTCTCTGCTTTATAATATTTATTCACATAGCACCAATAAATTCCACAGCACTTTACAAATAGATTGGGCACAGTGCAAGAAGTATCTAAAATACATAGTAAAAAGAAACATAGCCAGCACAACTACCTGCACGCTGCAGTGGCAAATACAAAGTATACAAAATAGAAGCTTGCAGCAGCACTCTTAGTCAAAAAATGGAGGCTCTTAGCGCACTTTTTGATCAAAACGCGTCCCCCCACCCGATGGTGGCCTCATTTCGGATGGTACCCTAACACACATTTCACTCACCTGCTGGGCATATAGCCTCTGACTGGGTGACATGCTGGATCCACTATATCAATTTAAAAAACCTCACAGCAGCGTGCACCCGTGTATCAGGCAGTTGTGCTGGCTATGTTTCTTTTTGTTTTTGCTGTGCAATTTAGGGGGAGTGGTACCCTCTGTAGCCGTGCACCCCTCCCCTTTTTCACAGGAGGTTTTTTAAATTGATAGTGGTTCCAGCATGTCACCCAGTCAGAGGCCATATGCCCAGCAGAGGTCAGTGGCATGAGTTTTAAGGTCCCATCCGAAATGAGGCCACCTCTGCGTGGTGGATGGGGGACATGTTTTGATCAAAAAGTGTGCCAAGAGCCTGCCTCTTTTTTTTTTTTTTTTTTTTTTTCTCTTTACCAAGAGTGCTGCTGCAACCTTCTTTTTTTTGTATACTAAAATACATAGTTAATGGTGTTAAACATGTGGCTTTTTTTTTTTTTTTTCTATCAACTGGTGCCAGAAAGTTAAACAAATTTGTAAATTACTTCTAATAAAAAATCCAGTACTTATTAGCTGCTATATGCTACAGAGGAAATTCTTTTCTTTTTGGAACACAGAGCTCTCTGCTGACATCATGACCACAGTGCTCTCTGCTGACATCTCTGTCCATCTTAGGAACTGTCCAGAGTAGGAGAAAATAGCCATAGCAAACATATGCTGATCTGGACAGTTCCTAAAATGGACAGAGATGTCAGCAGAGAGCACTGTGTTCCAAAAAGAAAATTTCCACTGTAGTATTCAGCAGCTAATAAGAACTGGAAGTATTAAGATTTTTTAATAGAAGTAATTACGTATCTGTTTAACTTTCTGGCACCAGTTGGTTTAAAAAAAAAAAAAATCCACCGGAGTGCCCCTTTAAAATCTTGCTCATTTGCAATAGTAAACATGACTACTGTATGTGTCGGGAAATGTAGCCGTAATTCCTGTTTCAGACCTGCACTGCTAAAAATAGATACAACATACTTTAAAATGGGGGGAGCCTGTAAAATACATGGGGGAGTCAGATCAGTTTTTAGTCCTGGCTAATAGAGAAGGGTAACCTCCCGCGTGGTATATCACCTAATTCTGTGTTTTATGCTTTATTTTTTTTTTTTTAGGCCTGTCTGAACGCCGCCCCTGTACAGACTGAAGAAACTGAGACAATCGCAATTGTCTGTGAAGACGCGGACCGAACCTTGCTGTACGCTCTGCCCCTCCAGGGCGAAAACCGGACAATCCTTCACGTAACCAAGCAGTGACTGGATGTTCCCATTTAAGCTTCCGCCATAAGTCAGTTCATTAGATCTCCAGCCTGTGTACTGGCGGGAGGACCCATCTTATCATAAGGAAATGATGTATAGGGTTTTTCATTTAAGAATTCTATTTATATACCCTTTTTTTTTTTTTTTTTTTGCACTGATTTGTCCCCATAAACCGGTGATACAGGGAGGGGAGGTGATGCTGGATGTTATGTCTGTGGATGCTTCAATAGGAGGCTCTTCTGCTTTGGAGAACTTCCCGCTACTGGTGGCGGCGCTTGCAGTGCGCGCGCACAGCGTTTGGAACTAAATGTTCCGAACGCTGGCCAGTGGTGTATCCCTTTAAGAGGCAACCCCAGGAGCCAAGATCCCCCACAATCCCAAAAAAATGAAGACGTCACAGCAATATAGTAAAAATTTACAGGTACACGTACCGCTTAAAGGATTTGGCTTTTATGTCATTGCCTCTAAAGTATTATGTAAGGATGAGGCCTAATGGCTTTTTCGGACATGGAGGCTGGGTTCACATCTTGTAACAAGGACTACACTATGTGAGTCAGCCATACACTGCTGTTTTGCTGCAAAACTGCACAGCCGTTAATGCAGTGTTTCCCAACTGGGGTGCCTCCAGCTGTTGCAAAACTACAACTCCCAGCATGCCCGGACAGCCAAAGGCTGTCCGGGCATGCTGGGAGTTGTAGTTTTGCAACAGCTGGAGGCACCCTGGTTGGGAAACCCCTCATTGAAGAAGCCCTTGGCTGTCCAGGCATGCTGGGAGTTGTAGTTTTGCAACAGCTGGAGGCACCCTGGTTGGGAAACACCTCATTGAAGAAGCCCTTGGCTGTCCAGGCATGCTGGGAGTTGTAGTTTTGCAACAGCTGGAGGCACCCTGGTTGGGAAACACTGCATTAAAGAAGCCCTCTGGGATTTTTTTTTTTTTTTTTTTTTTTGCCTTCAAAGCGCACTATAGGCTATTAGAGAATAATGTAGAGGTTTTTCTGTATGCTTTGTTTACCTTTTTTTAGGTGACATGGTAGGCATGACATTGGTTCTGTGTTATAGTTTCCTGGTGGTCTGTATGCTGGTCACGTGACCCAGTTACAGTAATAAAACAAATGTTTGCAGCTGTGCTTATCAGCATGATGTGGGCGAAAGAAAAAAAAAAAATAAAAACCCTGGAGTGCTTCTTTAATTTGCAAAATGAGTGTAGCCAGAATACATTCAAAAGACACAAAGACTAGCATGGCAGCACGGTTCCACTTGCAATACAGCGGCAGCATATGGACCTGGCATAATTTTGGCATTCTGTAGGTTCTGGTTTGGGTAATAGAGGTGAGTGAGGATGGAGTATAGGCAGATGTTACTGCTGTTGTTCTATTGTTTCAGTTACATTTTACTCACTGTTGATCACGTAAAGTTCCAGAAGTTTCTTAACCTATTAACCCTATTAAAGGTTTGATTTAATTTTGAAGAATTATTGGTAGAGTATAGCTCGGGTTCTGCAGTTTATGGTTCATGATGTGCCACCATTTTATAATATATATATATATATATATATGTATATATGTGTATATATGTGTATGTGTATATATATATATATATATATATATGTGTATATGTGTATATGTATATATGTATATGTATATATATATATGTGTATGTATGTATATATATGTATATATATGTATATGTATATGTGTTCTCTACTCCAAAGGATAGGTGATAAGATGCCTGAACAAACGCTGGGTTCCTGTGGCAGTGACGTCACTCTACGCCCCCTCTGTTCATGTCTATGGAAGGGGGTGTGGTGTGACGTCATGAGGGGCGTGGCCGTGACATCACTATCACGGCCTCCGTTTCTGAGCATTCTGAACAAAATGTTCAGAACGCTGGAGCCCCAGAGTACCCCTTTTAAGGTTTGGTGTAGGTAGAAGCATGCTGTATGGGTATAGGATGGGAGGTTTCTGTGTCAGATCCTCTGCTGCATACCTGCAGGTGCTGGTTTATTTTCCAAGATATTTACACTTATTACACATTTCAGATCTGCAAATCACAGTAAATTAACACTTATAGGGAAGTTCCCACAGGGTCTACACAATGCAGGTTTTCTGCAGCATTTCCTTGCGAAAATTAGAGTAGAAAATCTGCAGCATAGCCGCCCTCTGTGCATATATGCTTAAAGCATTACCACCATTGAAAACTACTTTGACTTATCGATCAGACATATGGGGTTATCCAGGAAGAGGAAAAACAGAACACTTTTTTTTTTTGCTTCCCCCCCCCCCCAATAAAACAGCACCACACCTGTCTTCAGGTTGTGTGTGGTATTGCAGCTCTGTTCTTTTCAAAGTGAATACAGCCTGGCCATAATAACACCCGAGGACATGTGTGGCATGGCGCTGTTTTAGGGAGAAATTGGCTCTGGTTTTTGGTCGTGCACAACCCCTTTACCACATAAGTATCTTGGAGAGTAGATGCACCTTCCAAGACCCTAAAGGTACTCCTTTTAAAGGAAAATACAGTACCCGTACAGCAAAAAGGATGGGCATTGAAAAAGTGGATTAAAGAGCTTCCCATCCTTAAAGGGGTATTCGGGCCATCTTATCCCTGCGGAACCCCTCCGAGATTTGTGCAGCACCCACATTCTGTGTAGGGCTGCTGCTCCTGTCTTGGAAACCTCTGAGTTTCTGGGACTGGAGACGTGACACCCCTTCATTCATGTCTATGGGAGGCGGCATGACGGGCGAGTCATGCTATCATTCACTTGTGTGAGTCCTTGGACAGTCCGCAATAGTGTAAGATCTGCAGACTGCCAGTGGACCCATTGAAATGAATGGTAACATAACTCGCAGCATCGTTCCCATAGCGTGTGAACGTACCCTAAAAGATTTTGCATAGTTGTTATCTTTGAGAAGACTACTTTTCAACACAGTTTGCGGTGACCTTTTCAAATCAGTTTCACTTTTAAAAAAAAAAAAAATTTTCACCTGGCTGTGCCCTATAGCTCCTTGTAGTTCTGATTTGCAATACCCATCATCCTGTTGCATGGTCCATATCTCTTAAGTGTGAACCATGTGATAAAACATGGACACCCAAGGTTTTTTTGTTTTTTTTCCAGACTCTTTATTGGGCAGTGACCTCATGTGGATAAGACCCTCTAGGAGTATTAGCGACCACTCCGGGCAGATAACCACTGTTAGCTTCTATCCTTCCTCTTCTATAGGCCTCCCATCCTGTAGACCTGATTTTTAGGCTAGGTTCACACTTGCTTCAGAGCCCTCTCGCAGGTTGCATTTATTTTGCAAAAAAAAACCTGCAAGGAGTGAGTGAAAAAAAAAAAAATTATATATATATATTATACACACACACACACCAGGGGAAAACCTGACAGACCCAATTTACATCAAAGGTATTTCCTGTAATCTTTCCAGCTCTGTTCTGTTATCCCAAATAAAGTGTGTGATTTTAGGCCCTGAACAGATTCCCAGCGCAAGTGTGGACCCGACCTTAGAGTAGAAACTTGCTATAAATATTTATTAATTTTAACTATATTATATATGAAGTTCTCCATTTTTCTGATACATGGTTCCAAGTACCCTATTTCCCTTTACACCTCCACAGAGGCAAATGAGAACATTCTGGCTGCCTGCAGCCACCTGTAGGGGGAGCTTTGGAGCCGATTGCGTACAAATGCAGTGAAATCTGTATAAAGCAAACACGAAGGCTCTGATCACACTACTGTCAGAGGTTTGGAAGCTCCATTGGTAGTTTTTTCAGATTAGCACAGTGTTTCCCAACCAGTGTGCTTCCAACTGTTGCGAAACTACAACTCCCAGCATGCCCGGACAGCCAACGGCTGTCCGGGCATGCTGGGAGTTGTAGTTTTGCAACAGCTGGATGTACACTAGTTGGGAAACACTGTAGAAGCATGTAATGCCATTTTTCTGGTCAATAGACAACATTGAAAAAAAAAAAGTGACTCCATTATTGTTGAGCACTCCTTGATTTTCATTTTTTCAAAGAGTTTTATGGTAGTGTGAACAGAGTCTTATACAGCAAGCTGTCCCTTGAGAATTTGGAGTTGCGTAACACAAAAATGGAGCACCAGATCCAAAAAGATTGTCAATAGAGACTTTTTTCCAAATTTTTTTTCCTTCTTTTGACTTATTTTAAAAACTGTGTTCAAAGGCTATGGTTTGTTTTGCTTTCCTCGTCTGTTGCGCCCCCCCCCCCCCCAACCCACTGAACTAGCCAAAAATGAATAAATAAAAATAAGTCAGGGGTTGTAGCATTACCCGCTGCTCCAGAGAAAAAAAAAAATCTGTCTGCTTGCCAAGAATTGAAAAAAAAAAGATTTCATGATTTTCCGTGAGTGAATTTGCTAAAATTTTTGCCAATCCAATCTGAAACCACTTCAAATTAGGTTGACCCCATAAGGGTAAGACCACGCACGTTTTCCTGCAAATTCGCATCCGAGTTACATGCGAATTTTGGTGTGGATTCACAGCTAACTTCTCTCCTGCTTTGATGAAATATGTAGTTTAAAAAATTCCATAAAAAAAAAAATTAAAAAAATCATCAACAAGTTGTTGCGAATTTTATAGTCCATAACTCTGCCTACGGAGACTTGGTACCTTCATCCACTGCACATTTTATTTGCGCAAATGCATTGATAAAATCTGCACCCGTTTGCATCCCGTGTGGCTGGAGCAATGTTAGTAACAGTAATAATAATAATGATGATATAAAACTGGATGTTGCTTAAAATTGTTGTCAATTGATACTTTTTGTCTGTACCAAAAAGAGAGATTTTGGATTTAGTAATATGAGCACCTTTTTATAATTATTAATGTTTTTGTTTTAAATTTTTTTGGGGGTTTAGAGATTGAATTTTGATTTATGTGCAATACTACTTGAGCTTCTGGAAACTTGAATCTTTGTTAAATGAGATAAAATAAAAATTTTCCTTTTATGGAATTGGGTATTTTTGTCATTTTTTTTATTTCTTTTTGCCGTGTGTTAAATCTTAATGTTCACAATATATTGTACAGTGCGTCTGAAGAACTTGGCCTGGCAGTTGCCTTCCCTGGCCTACCAATGGTTTCTATTTCCTGGTTACCCCCAGGACTTATGGAAGGTCAGAATGCGATGGTCGTTCCCGAGGCATGCATTGTATAATACAAGCATGTGTAGAGAGCAGAAAAAAGACAAGAACAAACTTGTAACTCCCCATTAGATGACTGAACTGGAGACCGTGATATGCTAAATCTAATGCATAAAAAAGCCAAGATAGGGCAAACAAGACAACAGAAGAAAATCCTGAGGGCCTTCTTTATCCAGCAGGCTATCACTGGCCTGAACTGACAAGGAGACTGAACTTAGGCCTTACTAGCTGTATGGTGTTTATTAAAGGAGTACTCTGCTGCTCAGAGTTTGGAACAAACTGTTCCGAACGCTGGAGCCATCAGCTCGTGACTTCATAGACCTGCCCCCTCATGACTTCACGCCCCGCCCCCTCAATACGGCTGTCACGCCCCTCCCATAGACATGCATTGAGGGGGGTGGGGCGTGATGCCATGTGGGGCGGGGCTATGACGTCACAAGACGCCGGCTCCAGCTGAACAGCGTAGTACCTGAAAATGCTGTGCCCACATGTTAGCTTGGGTGTTTCCTATTGACTCCCAGCTAACATCTGGCTGTGGTGGTTTTTGCCCCCCAAAAATGCCTTTGTGTGAACATGCCTTGACCCCTTGAGACTCGGGCCTTTTTATTTTTCATAGTTGCACTTTCGTTTTTTCTTCTCCCCTTCTAAAAATCATAACTCTTTCAGTTTTCCACCTACAGACCCATATGAGGGCTTCTTTTTTTGTGCCACCAATTTTACTTTGTATTACCGTCAATGATTTCACCACACAATCTATGGCGAAACCAGAAAAAAAATTTGTGATGCAAAATTGAAAAAAACAAAAAAAACAAACACCATTTTTGTAACTTGGGGGCTTCCAATTCTACGCAGTGCACTTTTCTGTAAAAATATATATTCTGTAGAGTCTGGAGGGAGGGGCTTCTTAGTGACAGCCTGTATTGGGGTACTTTTCATACGAGCGGATTTTCGCAGTGGATTTTGCTGTGGATCCGCTGGTGAAGGCCCGCTCTATGCTGTCTTTACATGTGTCTGCTCGTAGCGACAACATGCCGCTACGAGCAGACACACTGCGATGTGCGAGTCGCAGTATACTCGCACATCGCGGGAGCTCTCTGCCTAGCTCAGAGCAGGGAGAGTGGCCGCGATGTGCGAGTACGCCGTGCACATCGCTGCAGTGTGTCTGCTCGTTGCGGCGTATCGCCGCTATGAGCAGACACATGTAAAGACAGCATAGAGCGGGCCTTCACCAGCGGATCCGCTACGTAAAATATGCTGTAAATCCAATCGTGTGAATGTACCCTAAGGGTTTATGCGTGAGCTGTCAGTCCTTGAGTGGGACTTTACTCCAGACTCATAGGGACAGGATTTACCTCCTTATTTCCCACACCCCTATGTAGTCAGCTGCTCTATTCTACAATATGGTGATGAAACCTTTTAATCAGTAATTGTAAATTTCAGAAATAATTTCCAGTTTTGTAAATGAGCGGAGAGGAAACATTTTCCATTATGTTAATAATTAAAATTTCCCTAAAAGCCTTTGTAATTGTTATATGAAACCAAGCACCGGCGCTCGTGTCCCCTAATCCTTCTCTCTGCCGCTTCTGCCTGGGAACCCTCCTGCTTTTATATGCGGTTTTGTAAGCACCTCACGTCCCGAGTTACCTATGCTTGACATCTGGAAAATGCATCCTATCATCTCTGTGTCCTACACTCAATGCTTTAGCTTTTTTCCAATATGTAGTAATTACATTTTATTGTGTCAAACAGTGTATGAAGCTTCACGCGGGATATGACAGAGGCGGATAAGTTAGGAGTGTGGAATTCAATACCAGATTGCTCACACAGATCTTTTTTTGCATCAACACAAGGGCAACGTGGTCTGAGTGCCATTATTTCGCAATGATGGTCTAATGCAGTGGTCTCCAACCTGCGGACCTCCAGATGTTGCAAAACTACAACTCCCATCATGCCCGGACAGCCAACGACTGTCCGGGCATGCTGGGAGTTGTAGTTTTGCAACATTTGGAGGTCCACAAGTTGAAGATCAATGGTCTAATGGATAGCCCTGGCACAGAGTCACATATACTTGGACAGCTACAGCTTTAGGGTACGTTCACACGGGCTGATTTTTTTTATTTTTATTTTATTTTTTTTGCGGGTTTCCCTCTGCGTATTTGAAAGGGGACGGGCTTTTCTCGGTTGTCCGCGGCGGAATTTACCCTGCGGAAAACCCGCCGCAGTCCCTACTGACTTCAATGGATTTTGCGGCGGCGAAGAGCCTACCCCCTTTCAAATACGCAGCGGGAAACCCGCAAAAAATCTGTCCGTGTGAACATACCCTTAGGGTACGTTCCCACTAGAGATGAGCAAATTTACAGTAAATTCGATTCGTCACGAACTTCTCGGCTCGGCAGTTGATGACTTATCCTGCATAAATTAGTTCAGCTTTCAGGTGCTCCCGTGGGCTGGAAAAGGTGGATACAGTCCTAGGAGACTCTTTCCTAGGAATGTATCCACCTTTTCCAGCCCACCGGAACACCTGAAGGCTGAACTAATTTATGCAGGATAAGTCATCACCTGCCGAGCCGAGAAGTTCGTGACAAATCAAATTTACTGTAAATTCGCTCATCTCTAGTTCCCACCTGCCGTATTTTGCTGCATATTTGCTGCTGCGTATTTTATTTCCCATTGAGGTCAATGGATAGGAAAATACGCAGCAGCAAAATACGCCAGGTGGGAACATACCCTTACACTGGCTCAGAGTTGTAAAATTGCAAGAGCAACCAGTCAGGATTCCTGGCTTAGGGAAAGTTGGGTGATCCACAGGGCTGACCATATGAAACTAGCATATCGAGGTTATGCTTAATGGCTTTATCCAGGGTAACTGATGACAACACCTCAAGAGGAACCAGTCTGGAACTCTGGCTTAGGGAAAGTTGTGTGATTCGCGATGCTGACCATATGAAACTAGCAAACCATGGTTATCCTTGCAGCAAAAAATAAGGCTTCTATATGTTACTTACTAGGTCAGGCAGATGCTTTACTTGCCTTTTTTTTTTTTTTTTTTTTTTTTGTCTAGCTTCTGAATTTGGCTCACAAATCCCTCAGTTCTGCTGCTCACTCATTTTGACATCCACTGCTCAGGTAGGGGCTTGTCCGAGGCAAGCACTAAGCCCGCCCGCCCGCCCTTATTCTCCATGCATTCACTTCCTCCCTGAGTCTGCTGTGCTTTGCTCAGTCTCTTTATCCAATCCAATATTTTTTTTCATGCTGCAGACTGATAGGACAGGAATAAGGAGTGCTAGTCCGGCCCTCACTTACTGGACTTTGCCCCTGCCTGTGCTTCAGATGATGCTTCAGCCGGACAGGATTATGTTCTGGATGGTATGGAGACCCCCTGATGGTCTTTTTTTATTTATAAGCCATGATTTCTATAAAAAGAAAACAACATATAGAAAGGTTTTTATTTATTTATTTTTTGCCAAGATGTAAAACATATTTTTGACAGTGCCTATTTAATGGTTCTTTTATATTAAGAATAACAGGGGAGATTTATTAAAACCAGTACAGCGGAAAAGTTGTCCATAGCAACCAATCAGATCGCTTCTTTCATTTTTCAAAGGCCCTGTTAAAAATGAAAGAAGCGATCTGATTGGTTGCTATGGGCAACTCAGCAACTTTTCCTCTAGACAGGTTTTGATAAATCTCCCCCAATCATGTTTTGCCTCCAAACCGGATGCTTTCTTAGATTCATACTTGAGGGACATTTATCAAAGCTTGTATAGAAGAGTGGGGCCGTTTCCCATAGCGACCAATCAGATCGCTTCTTTCATTTTCCAGAGGCCTTGTTAAAAATGAAAGCAGCAATCTGGTTGCTATGGGCAACAGCACCACTCTTCCACTACACAGGTTTTGATAAATCTCTCCCAATAAGTTCAAACAAAGGGTGTCCGGGCATGCTGGGAGTTGTAGTTTTGCAACAGCTGGAGACACACTGTTTGGAAAAAAAAGAAAAAAAAAACACTGTTTTAGAGTAATTGATTCTATACTTCTTACTCCTATATGCACAACTTACAGGTATGGCCCTTATCTTCAATACAAGATGTATTCCAGGATGGTGCCATGGATGAACTATGAGGTGACAATGCAGTGTTTCCCAACCAGGGTGCCACCAGCTGTTGCAAAACTACAACTCCCAGCATGCCCGGACAGCCTTCGGCAGTGTTTCCCAATGCAGTGTTTCCCAACCAGGGTGCCTCCAGCTGTTGCAAAACTACAACTCCCAGCATGCCCGGACAGCCTTCGGCAGTGTTTCCCAATGCAGTGTTTCCCAACCAGGGTGCCTCCAGCTGTTGCAAAACTACAACTCCCAGCATGCTCGGACAGCCTTCGGCAGTGTTTCTCAATGCACTGTTTCCCAACCAGGGTGCCTCCAGCTGCTGCAAAACTACAACTCCCAGCATGCCCGGACAGCCTTCGGTAGTGTTTCCCAATGCAGTGTTTCCCAACCAGGGTGCCTCCAGCTGTTGCAAAACTACAACTCCCAGCATGCTCGGACAGCCTTCGGCAGTGTTTCTCAATGCACTGTTTCCCAACCAGGGTGCCTCCAGCTGCTGCAAAACTACAACTCCCAGCATGCCCAGACAGCCTTCGGTAGTGTTTCCCAATGCAGTGTTTCCCAACCAGGGTGCCTCCAGCTGTTGCAAAACTACAACTCCCAGCATGCTCGGACAGCCTTCGGCAGTGTTTCCCAATGCAGTGTTTCCCAACCAGGGTGCCTCCAGCTGCTGCAAAACTACAACTCCCAGCATGCCCGGACAGCCTTCGGCAGTGTTTCCCAATGCAGTGTTTCCCAACCAGGGTGCCTCCAGCTGTTGCAAAACTACAACTCCCAGCATGCCCGGACAGCCTTCGGCAGTGTTTCCCAATGCAGTGTTTCCCAACCAGGGTGCCTCCAGCTGTTGCAAAACTACAACTCCCAGCATGCTCGGACAGCCTTCGGCAGTGTTTCTCAATGCACTGTTTCCCAACCAGGGTGCCTCCAGCTGCTGCAAAACTACAACTCCCAGCATGCCCGGACAGCCTTCGGTAGTGTTTCCCAATGCAGTGTTTCCCAACCAGGGTGCCTCCAGCTGTTGCAAAACTACAACTCCCAGCATGCTCGGACAGCCTTCGGCAGTGTTTCTCAATGCACTGTTTCCCAACCAGGGTGCCTCCAGCTGCTGCAAAACTACAACTCCCAGCATGCCCAGACAGCCTTCGGTAGTGTTTCCCAATGCAGTGTTTCCCAACCAGGGTGCCTCCAGCTGTTGCAAAACTACAAGTCCCAGCATGCTCGGACAGCCTTCGGCAGTGTTTCCCAATGCAGTGTTTCCCAACCAGGGTGCCTCCAGCTGCTGCAAAACTACAACTCCCAGCATGCCCGGACAGCCTTCGGCTGTCCCGGCATGCTGGAAGTTGTAGTTTGGCATCAGCTGGAGGCTCCCTGGTTGGGAAACACTATGACAATGGCCCTCATTTACTATTCTAAACCCGACCTCTTTTGTCGGGTTTTTTTGTCGCATCTTTGTCTGCGCCATGTCGCAGACATCGTGCGCCAGTCTGCGACACTATGCGACATTTCTTCCCAACAGACCCGATGTGGATTCTCCCAAACCCGAAAAAGGGGCGTAACCCGACATTTGTAACCCGACATTTCTGAGCTTTCCCACGTATTTATTAAGGTTTCCAACCCGAATTTGTTGAATTGTTGTGGATTTTTTCCCGACAGCTCAGAGGAGTTGGAAACCAAAACCTACAAAACCCACGTGCGAAAAACAGGATGCGACATAATAATAAATACCAGGGGAAAAAAGCAGTCGGGTAAGAAAGCAACATAGACTTACAACCCGATTTTCTTAGTAAATGAGGGCCAATATGTAGTAATTCCACACAGATGTAGATTTTGAAACGTGTCCGGAAACTGCATGTGGGTTATGTAAACAATTTTGCTACAAATACATTGGCCCTCATTTACTATTGCAAACCTGACATGTTTTGTCGTGTTGTGTGCCAGATTCTGTCGCATTGCGCCAGAAATTCTGTCTGAGACAGATTTTGAGCCAGAATTGAAAAAAAAAAAAAACGACCAACTCTTCATTTTGCTGAGAGAACTTGAAAAAGGGGCATGGTCTCCGAAAAGGGGTGTGTTCCCGACATTTTCTCAAAAACCCAACATATTTAGGCTGGGTTCACACCACGTTTTTGCAATACAGTTTTTTTTTCAGGTTTTTGATAAAAAAAATACGGATTCCTCAAAACCTGACTAAACTGTATCAAAACGTGTGTACAAAGTTTTATCTGTATACGGTTAAAAACCGTATACGGTTTGAAAAGTGATGTCCGGTTGCATCCGTTTTTTAAGAAAAAAAAACGCATACGTTTTGAACTTTTCACTCCATTATGAATAAAGTTTCAATTGTTTGCTTGAAATTCCAAGAAAAAAAACTGTGCAAAGTCAAAAACCGTATGGTAAAAACTGGATGGAACTGTACACACATACAGTTCTGTACGGTTCCCATTGACTCCCATGTTAAAAAAAAAAATGTATACGGGTCTATGGTAGGCCACGGTTTTCTGTCCATAAAAAAAAAAGTAAAAAACCGTGTGGTGTGAAAAACGGAGACAACCGTATGCAATATGGTGCATACGGTTTTGAATGGAAAGTCTATGGGCACGGTTTTCTGTACAGTTGCATACGTTTTTTTTTTTTTTTTTTTAAACCGTATGCAAAAACTGTATAGAAAATCGTGGTGTGAACCCACCCTTACTAAGGTTTCCACATAAAATGTGGGGGATTTCAGGAAAACCCTACAGGTCAGAGCATGTGTAAAAAAAAAAGCAAAATGTAGGGAAACCTTAGTAAATACCGTGGAAAATAAGTTGTAGGGAATTAGAACCCACAAAGAAACCTACACAACACTCTTAGTAAATCAGGGCCATTGTGTGCGACCCCAGTAACTTGCCAAACCTATTGCAGTTTAAAGAGCGAAAACATCATAAATCCTGTATGCAATTGACTTTTGCAGCATATTCCATCAGCCGCCGAACATCCTTCTAGGTATAATAAATCCAACCGCTAGGTGGCAAAAAAGGAACAGAAGTCGATTATTTGTGTCATAGAAATAACACTGAAATGAAATATTCTGATGGTTGGAGGAACACACCCTAAGGGTCCATCATATAGACAGCATTCATACAGCTTACCCAGAATACAGGCACCAGAAAAATGCGCCTGTCACAGCGTTCCCACGATATGAGCCGCTTGATACGGTCCCACAGTCTGCGGTAATATGTATCCGCTACAGTCACAACCCTGTAATTTAGTAGCAGCATATATATTGTGAAACAGGGACAGTAATGGTGGTCAGGGATTTGCTGGTTTTCCCCTGTCATAGTATCTACCAGGTTTTGAATAGCATATATCTCATCCAGGGAAAGCTGAGTGATCTTTGGGAAATGCAAGAATAGCTTTGAAATCCATAAGTGCAAAGGGACTTTTGGTTAAGGGCTGGTTCACATCACATTTTCTCCCATACGGGAGCGCATACGCCAGGGGGGAGCTAAAACGTCGCGCTCCCGTATGTAATTAATTTCAATGAGCCGGCCGGAGTGAAACATTCGGCCCGGTCGGCTCATTTTTGCGCCATATGCGCTTTTACAAAAACCGTGGTTGACCACAGTTTTAGGTCTGGGGAAAAAGCGCATATGGCGTAAAAATGAGCCGACCGGACCGAACGTTTCACTCCGGAAGGCTTATTGAAATGAATTACATACGAGAGCGCATAGAAAAGCATACGGGAGCGCAAGGTTTTAGCTCCCCCCTGCCGTATGCGCTCCCATATGGGAGAAAACGTGATGTGAACCCCGCCTTAGTCTGTTTTTTTGCCTTAATTTTTATGGAATGACTGGAAGTTTGGTAGTGGGGCTTCTTGTTCCCTTCCTGGCCAGTCCAGGTTTTCAGTGAATCCCAAATCAGCGTAGGTGCTGCAGACAGCTGGTAACTTAGTCTGCAGGCTGAGTCTATGAGGGACTTAAAGGGGCACTCCCATGGAAAACATTTTTATTTTTTATCAACTGGTGCCAGAAAGTTAAACAGACTTGTTAATTACTTCTATTAAAAAAATCTTAATACTTCTAGTACTTATCAGCTGCTATATGCTCCACAGGAAGTTCTCTTCTATTTGAATTTCTGACCCCAGTGCTCTCTCCTGACACATCTGTCCATTTTAAGAACTGTCCAGAGCAGAATACGTTTGCTATGGGGATTTGCTCCTACTCTGGAGAGTTCCTTAAATGGACAGAGGTGTCAACAAAGAGCACTGTGGTCAGACAGAAAGGAAATTCAAAAAGAAAAGAACTTCCTGTGGAGCATACAGCAGCTGATAAGTACTGGAAGGATTAAGATTTTTAAATAGAAGGCATTTACAAATCTGTTTAACTTTCGGGCCACACTGTTTTCCAGGGGAGTACCCCTTTAAGTCTTTGGTGGGTTTTAGAAACCTGAGGTCTACAACCTCAATAGGGTTTATTTTGACTTGCGTGAGTAACCTATTTGATGACTATTTTGTTGGGTGACTGCTAGTAAGCCACCTGCATAGATATGAAAAGTTGTGTTAGTTAGAACTTGGATGAACAGGAATGAATTTGTATTTGGTGTCTGAGGGATTGTTCACGAGTGGATTTGCTAGCGCAGGCAGATTTTTGGCATCAGAATTTCCGCTGCCAAAAATCTTACCTGGAGAGCCTGCCGAGAGCCTGCTCCCGTTCAGACTCGCAGCAGAAATACGCAGCTAGTTTGCTAGCAAATCTGCTCAAGCCCTGAATGTAAAGGCTTTAGTTTTGTTATGCTGGAAAATGAAATCAGAAGAAGCTATGTTAAAAGGGGTACTCCACTGCCCCAGCGTTCGGAACATTTTGTTCCGAGCACTGGGTGCGAGCTTCGGAGGTTGTGATGTCACAGCCACGCCCCTCGGGATGTCACGACACCCGCCCCCTTAATGCAAGTCTATAGGAGGGGGAGTGGCGACTGCCAAAGAGGAAGTTGTATAGTTCTTTACAGTCTGACCACAGTGCTCTTTGCTGACACCTCTGTCAATGTCAGGAACTGTCCGGAGCAGGATAAGGTCTGCTATGGGGATTTGCTTCTACTGTGGACAGCTCCGGACATGGACAGAGGTGTCAGCAGAGAGCACTGTGGTCAGACAGAAAAGAACTACAAAACTTCCTGTGTAGTATACAGAAGCTGATAAGTACTGCATTACCTCGACAAGTGATTGGCTGAGCAGCAGTATGGTAAAAGCTTATATATATATATATATATATATATATATATATATATATATATGTGTGTATATATATATACACATACATATATATATATATGTGTGTGTGTATATATATATATATATATATATATATATATATATACCAAAAAAACAAAGAGAGCGGCACTCCAAGTACGTGTAACCCCGTGCGGGTGTATTTATTCACACATCTGTAGAAAAGCGCATTTTCTACAGATGTGTGAATAAATACACCCGCACGGGGTTACATGTACTTGGAGTGCCGCTCTCTTTGTTTTTTGGTGAATTACGTGGGGTCTGAGTCGGACCCTGGAGCTGAGCACCCAATAGGATCTGGAATCCTTGGCAACAGCCACGCATGGTGCTTCTTCACTTGGATTGTTTTTGTATTTGTATATATATATACACACACACACACACACACACTGTGCAATGGCCAAAGGTCCCATTCTGCTGAATAACCCCTTTAATATTTATATTGGAGATGTCCAAATTAAGCCCAATTAGTAATTTTTCCTCCTCGATGTCATGTGACTCGTTAGTGTTACAAGGTCTCAGGTTTGAATGGGTAGCAGGTGTCTAACATTTGGTGTTATCACTCTCACACTCTCTAATACTGGTCACTGGAAGATTAACATGGCACCTCATGGCAAATAACTCTCTGAGCATCTGAAAAAAGAATTGTTGCTCAATATATAGACAATGCTGCATCACATTGGTCTGCAATTGCTGTTGTCCCAGAATGAAGCCTCTTTCTAAAGATGAAGCACAATAAAGCCTGTAATCAGTTTGCTGAAGACAAGGACATGGATTACTGGAATTATGTCCTGTGGTCCGATGAGACAAAAAATAAACTTATTTGGTCCAAATGGTGTCAAGTGTGTTTGGCAGCAACCAGATGAGGAGTACAAAGACAAGTGTTGGAGTATCACTGTCTGGGGCTGCATGAGACTGGGCCGCAGGTAGTATTCCAACATGATAATGACCCCAAACACATCTCCAAGACCACCACTGCTGAGGGTAAAGGTGATGGACTGGCCAAGCATGTCTCCAGACCGGAACCCTATAGATCATCTGTAGGCATCCTATGTGGAAGGTGCGGGAGAGCAAAGTCTCGAACATCCACCAGCTCCATGATGTTGTCATGGAGGAGTGAAAGAGAACCACAGTGACAACCTGTGATCTCCATGGCCAAGAGGCTTAAAGGGGTACTCCGCTGCTCAGTGTTTTGAAGAAACTGTTCTGAACGCTGGAGCCGGCTCCCGGAGCTTGTGACGTCATAGACCCGACCCCTCATGACGTCACGCCCCATTCTATAAACTTGCATTGAGGGGGCGGGGCTATGGCGTCACGAGCTCCTGGCTCCAGCGTTTGTTTAAGGCAGTGCTGGAAAATTATGGGCGCCACAAAAAATATTGACACTGTGTGTACTGTACAGGACCCTGAAGAAGCTCCTGTCCTCTATATAGACTGCGATATACAGGTCTCAACAGATATTTCTTATTTTTATATATAAGGATTTGCTTTATCTATATTAGTCATTTACCTATTTTTCATTAATCCTCACTTTTTTCCTATTTTTGGATGACATATTGGGGCTTTAGAGCCAATTACCAGGTTTCCATAGAGTTATGGTTTCAACATACTATGGTCATCCTGGAACCATTTAATATTGAACAAAATTATTATCATTATTTTTTTTTATTTTTTTTGGGGGGGGTTCACAATTCTCTATTCTTCCCTTCCATAGAGCCACCTCTGCTATCTCCCCTCTTTGCAGAAGCGCCTGAGGCAAGTGCCTCACTTTCCTCTCCCGTGCTTACGGCCTAGATTTATAGAAATAATATATAATGCTGCAATTAAATAGCGTAGAACCATGGATATGATCTGAGTCAGTCAAACCAACTTTAACCACTAGAGGCTGCAAAAGGCCTGTGCCTGCTTTATTCAGTGAGGAACCTGCAATAATGCTTTTATGACTTGTGTTGCACAGCTTAATGTTGGACTAATGCCTGTGCTCTCATTAAATATAGAAATCATTGTCTATGCAGCGGACTCCCTCTGTGCTGTTACTCTGCAGCTTTTCTTTTTGTCTTACATAATGCAATAATATTGCAAAAATGTCCATTGCTAAGAATAGAGTCTTTGATAGGACACTGGGGCACTGTACAGGCATGTATATGATGCCTATCACTAGTTACTAAGGACAGTGGGAACATAGCAGACCCTGTAAGAAAATAATTTAAAGGCGTCACGGCCATGCCCCCTTCGATGCAAGTCTATGGGAGGGGGTGTGGCGGCCGTCACGCCCCCTCCCCTAGACTTGCATTGAAGGGGTGTGGCCATGACTTTGTGAGCGGGGCGAGGCTGTAACATCATGAGCCTCCGCCACCCCGCATCACCAGTCATCCATCACAGAGCGAAGTTCCCCAGCGGTGGGGCACCCACGACCAGGCATCTTATCCCCTATCTTTTGGATAGGGGATAAGATGTCTAGGGTCGGAGTACCCCTTTAAATAGGAGGATGTCCTGTCAGTCAGCGGCTCGCCTTCAGTTAGTAGCGGGTTATCCTCTCCACTGCCCCATTTCCACTCTGTATCTTTTTACTCCCCCCCCTTCCCTCCTCCCATTTTTTACTATTATTGATACCTTAATGGGGTACTCCGCTGCTCAGCGTTTGGAACAAACTGTTCCGAATGCTGGAGCTGGCACTGGGAGCTCGTGACGTCATAGCCCCGCCCCCTCATGATGTCACACCCCACCCCCTCAATGCAAGTCTATGACGTCAAGAGTGCCCGGATCCAGTGTTCGGAACAGTTTGTTCCAAACGCTGAGCAGCGGAGTACCCCTTTAAGATGTCCATATACAGCTGACAGTTAGGCCTCGTTCACACTACAGAGACTCTTCTTCTCCTTCTTTTTCCCCTTTTGTTCTTTTACCACTCGTCTTACAGGCTGGCAATAGTTAGTCAGCATTTTTAGGCAAAAACAGGAGCGGAACCAACACAGAGAGAAACTATGATAAACAAAAGTTTTGAAGCCACACCTGGTTTTGCCTAAAAATACTGACCAAACACAACAAACACATTTGATCTTCTCTCATGTCTTCATTTTCTTCTCTTTGCTTCTCGTATATGTCTCTATGTTCTTTCTTTTACCTTTTTTTTTTTCTTTTCAGAAGCCGATAACTCAAGTATTGTCCTCCTTTGGGCACATACATATGGGGGGAGATTTATCAAAACCCGTGCAAAGGAAAAGTTGCCCAAAGCAACCAATCGGAGCATTGTGGAGGCCTTGATAAAAGAAGCGATCTGATTGGTTGCTATGGGCAACTGGGCAACTTTTCCTCTGGACAGGTTTTGATAAATCTCCCCCCATGATGACTACACCACAGATGTCCAAGGGCCAGAAGTGTTAGCAGAGGGGCCACATGGAAAGAGCCTCCATTTTCCCTTGTTTTCTAAGGGTTAATTATTCTTATACTTGATGTGGTTAATTTTCCTGTTGTCCTGTTGCCGGGCAGATTTGTGACACCTGTCTCTGGGTAGAAGTTATGTGCCAGCTGTTACCGGGTGACTTTACCTATGGGCCGGCTAGTTACTGGGCAGATCTTGTGGTTATGACAGTTTTGTTATTATTTTACATTGGCCGGTTTTCCTGGAGCGGGAAAGCTTGGTGTATATATTTCCCTGATTTAGGGTCCTGGACAGTGCCTCCGTGTTCAAGCAAAGAAGATCATCCCCTCCCTGTCATAGGCCTTTTATTAGTGGGGTTCGGTCGCCCAGGCAACCTGGGTGGACATGGGGGGAGATTTATCAAAACCTGTTCAGAGAAAAAGTTACTGAGTTGCCCATAGCAACCAACTAGAGCGCTTCTTTCATTTGCAGAGGCCTTTTTAAAAATGAAAGAAGCGATCTGATTGGTTGCTATGGGCAACTCAGCAACTTTTCCTCTGGACAGGTTTTGATAAATTTCCCCCATGGAGTTTATTTGTCTAAGAACAAGTTTAATGGTTAATATTACTGTTATTGTTATGATTATTATTATTATTATTATTATATTTATTATTATTAATAATTTTATGGTAATGTTTATTTCCCCTTAATAAAAGACCCTAGGGGAATTCTTTCCACTCTGTGTTGCTGTCTTATTTTATTTAGTAGTGGTGTGGGAAATATGGAGGCTTGCTTTCACATGGGCAACACACACAGGGGATGGACCTTAACCCACAGACTAGAGTTTTTGGAAAAGAAAATCCATTGTTTCTGGAAAGAAAATCGAGCTCTACAATGACTTCAGGTCTTACTGTTAACCCCATTTCTCTCACTGACAAAAACATCAATCTTCTTATTGGCTGTGTTGGTCTATGTGTCTTCCAGTCTTTCGGGGATGGCCATACTGCGTCTGCATTGTAACATCTGCACAACCTGCAGGTTTAATCACTCGCTCTAACAGTATCATATGGATCTAAAGGGCTGTTAGTTCCGAGCCATTAGAAGTGCAGTTGGACCAGGACTTGCGGCCATAATATGGACACAGAAATGTGGCTGCATTCCAGGCATCTGAATATGGCCTTGGGTATGTAGGACAATGTAAGGAGGTGAATATTGCTGAAGCAATGTGCTGAATCATCTGAACCTCTCCAGGAATGATCAAAGTTTTTGTAATTCAAAAGTTGCTTAATGTAAAGTTTATATATATATATATATATATATATATATATATATATATATATATATACATAGGGTTGGTGTGAGACAGCACCGGGGACCAACCTTCGTGCATGTGAAACACCCAGGCAGCCAGCCTGGTGTTAATGTGTGCAAAGTCCAGGAATCACAGCACCAATAGGTCTAGGATCTTCATAAGCTGGTTTCTTTATTTACCCCAAAAATACAACGTTTCGGCAACAATAGCCTTTATCAAGCAAGGCTATTGTTGATAAAGGCTTGATGCTTGATAAAGGCTATTGTTGCCGAAACGTTGTATTTTTGGGGTAAATAAAGAAACCAGCTTATGAAGATCCTAGACCTATTGGTGCTGTGATTCCTGGACTTTGCACACATATATATATATATATATATATATATATATATCACTGGGTTTTAATTAAGGAAAGAAGTGTTGATCCAGCAATACGTCAAACAAATCCAGCTTTCTTAAAGACTCAGGATAAAACAGGTACAGCAACCTTAGCAAAACATCAGACGCGTTTCAGACGCATGTGCACCCTTCGTCAATAAAGCCCACCCTTAGGACAAGATTCCATTAAATAGTATGCATATAGGGAGGAGAATATCCCTCTAACCCACCCCGCTACAAATTACAAAAGGGAACACCTGGGGCAGGTAAAATACCAGTCTTTAAGTAATGAACACATACGCTAATGTAGATGCAAATATCCTTCTTTTTATATATGATTCATCAAATATACAGGAATCAAACAATAAATATATTCACCCAACGTGTGTCATACAGTCCGCAAGATGTTAATAGGAGACATAACGGCCGTCTCCATTCACTGCAGATCTGGTATGTAGGGCTGCAACGTTTCAAGGGCAACCCCCCCTTTGTCAAGCATAGTACAAATTCCCATCACTACAATAGAAACTCTCACGAGAATTCAATTCTGAAGTAAAAACGATACAAAAACATGTTACAATAAATAAAAAACATTTCAATGTATATGGATTCAGATAGAAGTGGCAAAACTCTTCATAGAAACACTTTAAAGTTACAAATCTCATTAATTCCATGGGGCTGTAAAGTGCACCGTTTTTTAATCCAGTGCACTTTGCTTTTTAATAGTCTTGTTTTAGTCTATTCTTTATTTTCTCCTTCTATATTCTCCAGTACCTGCCATCTCAATTCGTTAACATTATGTTTATGTTCAAAAAAATGTCTGGCTACACTTGTCTCAAATTTCTCCTTCTGTTTTTGACCTTCCTCTTCTGGTCCCTTTTTATATGTGCGTATGGCACTTTTATGTTCGTTAATTCTCTGTTTAATGACTCTCATAGTCTGGCCCACGTAGCCTTTCCCACATGGGCATTTAAGTAAATAGACTACCTGAGTGCTATTACAGGAGTGCCATCTCCTGATGGGTATTTTAGTACCCCTCATGGGATGTGTTACAGTGTCCCCTTTTATAATGGCATTACAGTGACCCCTCGACCTACGATGGCCCCGATATACGATAATTTCAACATGCAATGGCTTCTCAGAGGCAGCATCAACATACGATGCTTTTGTATGTTGGGGCCATCGCATAAACGGCTAACCGGCAGCGCAGACTGCTTCAGCTGCCCCCGGATAGCCGTTTACGATGCCCCGTGTGGTCCGCTGACGATCACTTACCTGTCCTCAGAGCTCCTGTGCGTCCTCTTCGGGATCCTCTGCATCGTTGGCGCTCTACATCGTCTTCATCACATCACTGCGCACGCCGTCCCGTCATCCAATAGGAGCGGCGTGCGTAGCGACGTGATGGTGGCGACGGAGAGCGCGGATGCCGGGGAAGCAGAGGCCTTGCCGGAGCATCGGGGACGCGGCGACATCAGGGGCAGCGGTGATGAGCGGTGACGGTCCGGAGCGGCAGGGACAGATGAGTACAACTTCCTCTAACAGTGGTCTACAACCTGCGGACCTCCAGATGTTGCAAAACTACAACACCCAGCATGCCCGGACAGCCAACGGCTGTCCGGGCATGCTGGGTGTTGTAGTTTTGCAACATCTGAAGGTCCGCAGGTTGTAGACCACTGTCCTATACTTTACATTGCACGGATCCCTCAACATGCGATGGTTTCAACAAACGATGGTACGTTTGGAACGGATTACCATCGTATGTTGGGGGACCACTGTACAGTTCTGGCAAGCCAGGCAGGCAAATGTGCCTGATTGTCTGGCCCTTAAAAACGTCTGTTTATCCGTTTTTTTCTTTTTAATTTCTGCCCTTATTAGGTGATTAGCAATAGATTTATTTTTTCTACATGTAAATCTCGGGCGACTTCGGAACAGACGACCGATCTTCTCGTCCACACCCAGTAAGCCCCAGTATTTACATATAGTTTTTTTTTTATGATTTTTGAATGACAATCATAAGTGGAAAATAAACTCACTTCTGTCTCCTGGTGTTTTTTTCTTTTTGGGTTTATTTTTCCTCAGATCTTCTCTAGGTAATGCTTAAACCTCTTTACTAATTTCCTCCATTTCCTTCCAGTCATAACCTCTCAGTTAAAATTTTTCAATCACCATTTTTTTTTTTTTTTTGGAACTCACTCTCTTTATGGCAAATCCTTTTCGTTCTAATGAACTGACCTTTAGATATACCTGTGGAGCATGTCCGCTGTCACCGTGTAATAAATTGTTCCGATCTGTATTTTTCACATACAATGTAGTGTCAAGTGTACCTTCCAAATTTTTTATTACCTTCACAGGCAAGCAATGTATCTCCCTCTCATACACTTCACATGAAAATTCAATGAGAGGGTGACATCCCCTAACTTATCCTACGTACTCATGAAGCTGGGGCTGTGTGCCCATCCAGAGGACAAAAACATCGTCCACATAGCGTCCCCACCACAGGCTACGTGGGGCAGACTATGAGAGCCATTAAAAAGAGAATTAACGAACATAAAAGTGCCATACGCACATATAAAAAGGGACCAGAAGAGGAAGGTCAAAAACAGAAGGAGAAATTTGAGACAAGTGTAGCCAGACATTTTTTTGAACATAAACATAATGTTAACGAATTGAGATGGCAGGTACTGGAGAATATAGAAGGAGAAAATAAAGAACAGATTAAACAAGACTATTAAATAGCGAAGTGCGCTGGATTAAAAAAAACTGTGCACTTTACAGCCCCATGGAATTAATGAGACTAGTAGCTTTAATGTGTTTCTATGAAGAGTTTTGCCGCTTCTATCTGAATCCATATACATTGAAATGGTTTTTATTTATTGTAACATGTTTTTGTATGATTTTTACTTCAGAATTGAAATCTCGCAATAGTTTCTCACCTATGTATTGTAGTGATGGGAATTTGTACTATGCTTGACAAAGGGGGGGTTGCCCTTGAATCGTTGCAGACCTGCCTGCCAGATCTGCAGTGAATGGAGACGGCCGCATAAGAGATTGCTGGTGCAGCTGCACATGGAAGCCGAAGTAGCCCGTTATGTCTCCTATTAACATCTTGCGGACTGTATGACACATGTTTTTGTGAATATTTATTGTTTGATTCCTGTATCTTTGATGAATCATATATAAAAAGAATAATTTTTGCATCTACATTAGCGTATGTGTTCATTACTTAAAGACAGATATGATACTGGGTTTATAGAGCATCCAGCCATTACGCTATCACCCTAATACCACTGGTCCCATATTATGCACTGAAAGGCAGGTAAAATACCATAGATAAAGTATAAGTATAGAATGCTAAAACCTAGTGATAAGATGTGACCAATGATACATTATTCAGGGCTGCACACTCACACTAATACGGTACAATTAAAGATACAGGTCAGTTGATGTTTTTACATTGTCTAAATACACACTATGCATGAATATGAGTGCACGATAGAGGGAAAAAACACATGGAGTGAAAGGGAAGCAAATGCCAATAATAAAACTAAAGTTCTTGTCTCAAGTTCATACCTTGAGGCAGGGCGGGTACCAAATTTAAATTGTCAACAAGCTTCCTGTCCTAAAAGTCTTCTGCGTAAACACCCCCTACGTGGCCCCATGGACCCTTGCTCAATACCGTCAATTCCAAAATCAGTTGTGTTGCTCTTATGCACATTTTTTAAATGCAATGAAGCAACAGATCTGTTACGTAAAGTATTGTTTGTGATGTTATTGAGATGTTCCAATGCTCTGACCTTCAATTTTCGAGTGGCGCATCCTACATATTTCAACTGGCACTGGGTACACTCAATAAAACAAGGTTAGAATAATTACAAGTCATGTACTGTGTGACACTAACACATTTGTTTGCTGCTGTATTTTCAAAGGTGTTACATAATTTAGAATAATTACAGGTGCGGCAAGTTCTCTTACCCCATTTGTAAAACCCTTTATGACTCAGACAACATTTTTCAGTTTTTCAGTACCAAACTGGGTGAGATTTCTCCTAAAGTTTTAGCATTCTTATAGTTAGTTTTAGCATTCTTGTTAGCTGTATGGAGGACTTTCCTATAAATTTACTGGGTTTTAATGCCTCACCATTTTTAAATCTGTTTGCTGTCAGTGAATGGGGACATAAAGATCTAGAGGCTAAAAATCCCCAATAAACTAAAGATGGCCATATGCTTTTGCTGGTTGTCAGCCAGCAAAAGCATAGGGCATGAAGAAATGACTACCCTTCCATTTGTTTCAGGAACTGTGCATCCTTTGGGGGATATATAGCATAAGTGGTGGCAAAGCCCTATTGTATATTCTCTAGATTTTGGTTAGCTGGCTTTTCTCTAGCCAGCAACCCATGAGAGGCTCTGCTAAACCTCTCTCCCGAAAGGACTCTGCCAACACTACCAAGAACTGATTTCCTTCCTCTTCCTAACGCCATCTAAAGGGTAACTGATGACGCCACAGTTGTCATTAGCGGTGAAGTCCCGGCTACTGATAGTAGCTGTTCCCCACCACCTGTGAAGCAAGCAGAGCTCATGGACTCACTTTATAAGCATTTAAAGGGGTACTCAGCCGAAAATCATCTTATCCCCTATCCAAAGGGACCCCCACGATCTCTGGGTCGTCAGCTGCGGTGTCCGTAACATGGAAGCTTGGAGCTTCCGTGTTCGTGATGTCACGCCACGCCTCCTCCATTCATGTCTATGGGAGGGGGCGTGAGGGCTACTACGTAGCCCTCACGCCTCCTCCCATAGACATGAATGGAGGGGGCACGGCGGCTGTAGTCACCAGTTATCCAGCAAGGAGTGGAGTTCGCTCCGTGCACAGATGACTAGGGTACCGCACTGGAGATCATGGGGGTCCCGCTGCTTGATCAGACATTTTATCCTCTATATAGGATAAGATGTTTTTTGATGGAATAAACCTTTAATGCTTTAGGCTGTACAGGTACACCCTTGTGCATTAAGGCCCAGATGGCAAGGGCGTACCTGTATGCCCATTGTAGTCTAAGGGTTTGGTAAACATGCACAGTGCAGGGAGAAAAAAAGGGAAATTGACCTCTGTGTTAAAGTGTACCTTTCAGCAGGAAAAACATGGGTGTAAATAAGTGCATGGCTAGATAGGGCTAGTCATCAGGATTTCAGACATACTTATTATCTCTATAATTTTTCTTAGCATCCAGATATAAGCCCTTTTGTCATCATGCAAATGAGGCTTAAAAGCCCAGTGGGCGTTTCCCAGCACAACAAGAGCCTATGTAAGTATGGCCTATGTTCTCTTTATCTAGTAGCTGTCAGTCTAGTAGCTGTCAGTCTACAGATATAATAAAGGTATACATGGAATCCTGGTAACTAGCCCTTTCTAGCCATGTGCTTTTGTACACCCTCTTTTTTCTACTGGCAGGTCCGCTATAATGACTTTCCCAAGAGCTAAATTGCAAAAAGTGTCTAAATTAACAAGACGAGATTAGAAATGTGGGATATAGGGGTGCTTTGCCCATTAAATAAAGACACACAAAGTTAATGACAAACCTGGTTAATGTGAACCATGCCTTGATGCAAACAAGAGACGTGTTATAGAGATGCCTGAAGCTGGGAAGGCTACAAAAGCATTATTAAAGGGGTACTCCACCAAAAAACATCATATCCCCTATCCAAAGTATAGGGAATAAGATGTATGATCGCAGGTGTCCCCGCTATCTCTTCCAGGCAGCGGCAGCATCCAGAACACGGAAGCTTGGAGCTTCCGCATTCGTGATGTCACGCCACACACCCTACATTCATGTCTATGGGAGGGGGCATGACGTTTAGTACGTAGCCGTCATGCCTCCTTCCATGGACATGAATGGAGGGGGCGTGGCGGCTGTAGTCACCAGTCTTCCGGAACGGAGTGGAGTTTGCTCCATGCACGGATGACTGGGGTGCCGCGCCGGAGATCGGACATCTTAGAGGCGGAGTACCCCTTTAACCCTATTAAGGTTCTATGTCCTGAAGAGGACTGTGCACAGCATCTCAGATAATCTGATCATAATAATAAGGCATTAACAAGTAGATATGGTCCAAAATGCCCCCCATTGTTGTGCAAATTCTTTTTGCAAATCAGACCCCATTTTATTAGGAACCAATGCTGAAATCCAGGTAATTCCAAAGGGTTCTCTTCCATTTTCTTACAACTGTACGTGATCGGTCCTAGAGGAAAATATTACAGGCAATCTCACATGCGCAGACATTAGTGTATTAGTTGCGCTAAATTTATTGCTGGCTTAAATTGTGAGGCCATTAGAGAAGATCAATAGACATGGACCCTCCAATATCTGACATTTGTGCATGGAATCGGATGAGGTTTAATTCAGGATATGAAATAAACAAGTGTAAAAGAACCAAAAAACATTTATTATGCTTTCCTCACGTAAGTGCCAATCATAAAAACCAATTATTTCACATTAGCCTTGTTTGGTCACACACTTTATATTTAATAATATTGAACCAAAAATAGTTAAGAATGCAAGAACCCTTTTTACATATTAAAAAAATAGCTTTTTGTTGTAACCATCTGATCTTAAAAATAGACAATAGGTGTGAAGTCGTCGATCCGACTCCTTGCATGAAAATGTTCTTCACGATACCACAATGTCCAATTCTTGGAGGATTGTCCTTTATAAGAGGTGCATACATTTGTGGTATAGCTATAATGTTCTGCTAGTGAGACAGGACGTCATTTGTTATAAAGGTAGTATCAGGTACAGTCACTTTTTCACCATCTGGGGTGAGGTCAACTATGGTTTTACTTTTGACGGACGTTCCTGAGATGTCCTGCATAATACTGTCTCTCCTCTCGTTGAGCTTAGAAGAAGAGCGTCCCATTGTCCCGCTCTGGCTTCCATTGGTTTGGGAGCACACATTGGTCACCTTAGTTGGCTTAGATTTTGGGTGATTATTGTAGACTTTATATTTCATTAACAAAATAAAGATGAAGACCAGGACGGAGGCCACTATGATGCCACCTATAATGATGATCATGGTTCCACCAAGAAACTGCGCATGGAGCGACCTGCATTGTTTATATTCCTGTTCGGTGGTAAACTGTACACATCCAATCACTCTGGTCGCTGTAAGTGAGGTTATTCCATCATCGTATACGGCCAGGACGCACAAGTCGTAAATGCGGGAGGACACCAGGTCACTCAGGAAAAAGGACTTGCTTGAAGATGGGATCATTCTGTATGGAGAGAAAGGTAGGATTCCATTAGGATATAGAGATTTTCAATTTCACAAGAAGGCATACAGGCATTTCTTTGGGGCTAGGAGGGGAATAAATAGTTGGCTTAGAGGACTAGTGCAGATTACATCACAACAGGAAGAGATCGCCCACTCAACACGAGAGATGACGTATACAGTACAATTACAGAATCCATCACTGGGAAGGCAAAAGGCAATATACACAAGCAACATGTAGGATAGGTTTCCATGATATCTTGTGGTCACAGTTAATATATAGATTATTGTGACTGATGCACAACTACAATACTTCCCTATAAAAAGTCAAATGCAGGCTTTCCACCCAAAGGAAACAATGCTGTGGTGAGCCATGATTTTACAACAAGTCACCATGAAGTCCTAGCCCTAACATCTCCAGCTTCCTAAGGAGTGACTGGGACTGGTTACTGGGGTTTATATTTATATAGTACATTATTTATACTATTTGGTTTGGGCTCTAATGTAATCCATATGGCAATAATATAAATGTGTTAATGCTAGTCAATACTTGTAAGCTTCAGTAGCCTCCTCTTATTTATGGTACTTTTATGTTGGACATGTGCTCGAGGAGTATAGAACAGGCACTTCTGAAGGCTTCTGCGGCTGCCATGTCAGATCTACTATGGGCAGGTTGTTCTAGGAGATAATAGATCAGACAGTACACTGCAATGCTATAGCATTGTGCTGTTCTGTATAAGAGGTCAAACCATTTTTCCATTTTTTTAAATAAAGAAATTAAAAAAACAAAAAAACTACCATAATAGCAGAAATGTCAAAACTATTTATATATAACATTATTTATTTAACATGAAAAAAGCCAGAATTACATTTACCCTGCATTCCGAAAAAACAAGAAATAAAAGTGTTAAAAAAAAATCCCACCTATTTTAAAATGGATGTCAATGGAAAATAGACTTTTGATTTTTATAATGTGGCCAAGAATAGAAAAAAAACGAAAATTATGTGCATCCTTAAGGAGTTAAAGAACATTCTGTTCCTCTCTGTACACACCGGTCACAATTTATAGTCTTTGTTTGTCCCTTGTCTTGAGAGGTATTAGAAGAGTTTTCAATTGGCCTCCTATAAAGCCTGCATCACAGTTTATTGAGTAGGGACATTAGTTATTCCACGCCAAGGTTATTACGTAACTGGCCTCTAATACATTCTTCCTTTGTATAGTGTTAGTTTTATTATTTTGTGTTATCAGGAAAGTCTGATCCTGGCCAATAATTCTGAATAGACCTTTGTTTAGGCCTAATTTCTGCCAATCAGCAGAGCTCCACCATAATCCTTCTTGTTCTGATCAAGGGTATAACAGGAATTAATGGGGCCCCATAGAAATTAGATGGGCCCCACCACCTAATAACAGGAACAGAAACAGCAGAGCAAGTAGCTATAAATAAAAACATGAATAATAATTGTGCTGTATCAGAGAACTCGCATAGCAGTTGTTATTCCCTACAAAAACCTGCAATTTTTGCCGTGGCAATGTACAGGAAAGGGGGCGTTCCGTCCCAGCATGACACGACAGCCGGCACGCCCCTCTATGAATCCCATAGAGATACATGGAGGGGCGTGCCGGCTGCCGCGTCATATGGGGATGGAACACCCCCTTTGCTGTACATTGTCGCAGCCCCGTACAGGAGATCGCAGGGGCCCCAAGCGCTCGGACCCCCGCAATCTAAAACTTATCCCCTATCCTTCGGATAGGGGATAAAGTTCAGAGCACTACAGGTCTCCTTTAATTTTTAAAAATGGCCTCTGATAAATTAAAGCTTGAATCTGGTTGCTATGGGCAATTGCTCATCTGCTCCTTTGCCAAAGGTTTGATTAATCTCTCCCAATGTCCTTCTGGGTCCATGCTACACACTCTAATAGGAGCCGGGAGCTCACACCACACCCCATCAATGCAAGTCTATGGGAGACTTGCATTGAGGGGGCAGGGCATGATGTCACTAGGGGGTGGAGTTATGATGTCATAAGCTCCCGGCGCCGGCTCCAGCCTTTGGAACAGTTTGTTGCAAACGGTGAGCAACGGAGTTCCCCCTTTAATACGTCTGACACCATTAAATGATAAAATGTTACAATGGCTTAAAGGGGTACTCCGCCCCTACACATCTTATTACCTATCCAAAGAATAGGGGATAAGATGTCTGATTGTGCAGGTCCCGCTGCTGGGGGACCCGCACGATCAGACATATTAGTCTATGGGAGGGGGTGGAATGACCATCACGTCCCCTCCCATAGACTTGCATTGAGGGGGCATGGCCGTGATGTCACGAGCAGGGCGTTACCGTGATGTCATGAGTCTCTGCACCGCATTGCCAGTCATCCGGCACCGGATGTCTGGTGTGCCGCAGCCGATATCGGGGGGGGGGGGGGGGTTCCCTAGCTGCGGGACCTCTGCGATTAGACATCTTATCCCTAAGATCTAAGATGTCTAGGGGCGGAGTACCCCTTTAAAAGTTCTGTCCTTCCCCTGTAAGCTGGGGCCGGCTTATCTACTATACTGAGACTCTTCAAACATGTTCCTGACACGTGGAGGGGAAGGGAACCACCAGACTCTGTGTCAGAATATGACTGCCTACAGCAGAAGTTCAGAACTTTCAGGACCACTCAGTATGAAGCAAAACTGGGTGACCCATGGTGTTCTGAAGACTAAAATATAGTAGTAAGTCCAAAAAGTGTTTTTTCTGGTGTCCCTTGCTACAACTGTAGTATGAGATTTTTGAAAAAGATATTTGCACAAAAACAACACCACTCATTCCCATGAAAACCAGGAACACTACAGCTGTTTTTCATGACTTCAATATCAGACACAGCCCATAGACGAGCACATAGAGCAATGTTTCACAAGCAGGGTCTTCAAGTCCCCCCACAGGTCATGTTTTCGGGATTTCCTTAGTCTTTTACAGGTTTTTTGTCAGGTCATCAGGTCTCCCCACAATTATATCACCTGTGAAAGACTAAGGAAATCCTGAAAACATGACCTGTGGGGAGTCTTGTGGACTGTGCTTGGGAAACACTGCCATAGACCTTGATCTCTGACCTTGCAAAAGGTGCCTGTGCAAAGGGTGATAGGATCAGAGATCACACTGTCCATGTGGAACTCAAACCCTTCTTCACAAGCCCCATTGCAACTGCAGGATCTGTTAATGGTGTACTCCGCTGCTAGACATCTTATCCCCTATCCAAGTATCCAAGGGATAGGGGATAAGATGTCTGATCGCAGGGCCCCCATGATTTCCCAATCTTCTAAACAAACCCATTGATGTCGGACGACACGCCCCCTCCCATAGACAAGAATGGAAGGGTGTGGCTTGTCGTCATGAAGGAGTGTGGCCGTGATGTCACAATCACGACCTCCGGCTCCGATGGTTCAGAACAAAATGTTCAGAACGCTGAAGCATCGGGTTCCTGCAGCAGTGGTCGTGATGTCATGGCCACACCCCCTTGTGATGTCACGCCACATCCCTTCATTCATTTCTATGGGAGGGGGCGTGTCATCCGACACGCCCCCTCCCATAGACATGAATGGAAGGGTGTGGCTTGTCGTCATGAAGGAGTGTGGCCGTGATGTCACAATCACGGCCTCTGGCTCCGATGGTTCAGAACAAAATGTTCAGAACGCTGAAGCATCGGGTTCCTGCAGAAGGTCGTGGTCCCCTTGTGATGTCACGCCACACCCTCTTCATTCATGTCTCCCATAGACATGAATGGAAGGTTGTAGCTTGTTGTCATGAAGGCTCCAAGTGTTCAGAACAAAATGTTCAGAACACTGGAGCATCGGATAACCCCTTACAATATGTCTTTGACAGAGGGCACTTTCCCATTTATGTTAGGACCAGCCAACTCTCACAACTTTTCCCTGAGAGATGTCAGTGCAGAGAAGGGTCAGGCATTTGGGATTTCAACAGCTCGATCCTTTTTTTCCCCTTGGATAAGCCACCTACACAGCACCAATATACCTCCCTAACAATAATCCTAGCCCAACATTGATGTGTATGGGATGAGCAGGGCAGATAGCTTTTGGCCAAACAAACTTTCATCTGACAGCTATATGGGCATCTTACAATATCCAAATTTTTCCAATTTATTGGAAAATACTTCATCATGAGTGACGTCTATCCTGGTCCTCCAGCTCAGCACCTGATCATGATTCCACAGGGCACCTATGCTTTGTCTCTTACACGGCTATGTCTCCTTTGGACCACATCGCTGCAGGTAAATAGAGCAGCAGCCCTACCGGAGGCATTGACTTTCTTCCAGGATGTCAAGTGCTCTCGGAAGGCTCAGGCGGCCTCTTTGGGGGTAAGGAAGGATTTGAATTCCTCCCCATCTTTCTACCCACTCACCACTCACAGAATTCATTCACCTATTGAAAGACGCTTTTGTGTTCTAAAAGTCTCAGGAGAAAAAAAAAAGTCTCAGATTGTTCATTTCTCGTTCTCCATTGTCTGCTGAATGCTTCTTTCACTGCTGCCCTGTCTTAATCCACCTTTTGCACACAATGTGTAAATTAGGACCCCGCTGAGCAATTTCTTCTATTCTTCCTCAAGACAAGTTTTTTTACCCTAAAAGTTCATTTGATGTTTGTCACAAGATTACTGTTGACTCCAAAGTATTTTTTTTCCCTCTCCTTTCTTCTTGAACAAGTTAAAGGCCTTAGAAAAAAAAATACACGATTGTTAACAGAAATACACGTTGTATAAATCCTTTAGAAATAGATGTATACAAGGATACAATATATATATAACCTAATTCAATACTATACATTTCACTGTATATTCAGCTGCTTTTGTCTAGGACATAAAAACATGATTTTTCCATATGTGTCCTGGATTTAAAAGGGGTTGTCTGGTTTGGAAGATCCATTTTAAAATACCCTATTAGGACATTCTGAGTTAATAGAACAGTTTCCGGCTCTGACAACTAATATGGTTAACATGGGAAGCACATTGATTTAAAAGAGGTATTCCAGTGCCCCAAAAATCTTCACATAAGGGTACGTTCAGACGAGTGGATTTTCAGCGCGTATTTCGCTGCGGATCTGCCGCTGAAGGACCTATGTATGGTGCCTTTACAGGTGCCGCCGCTACAAGCAGACACAATGCAATGTGCGAGTCGCCGCATGCATGCGCAGTATACTCGCACATCGCGGCAGCTCTCGGCCTAGTTCATTGAGCAGGGGGAGCGGCCGCGATGTGTGGGAGTACACCGCACATGCGCGGCGACTCGCACATCGCTTCAGTGTGTCTGCACGTAGCGGCGTTTTGCCGCTCCGGGCAGGCACATGTAAAGGCAACATACAGAGGTCCTGCAGCATAAAATACACTGTAAATCCACTAGTCTGAATGTACCCTAATGCTGGGGTCTGGGGATGTAAAGAAAAGAGACAAGCATCCAGGGGGGGGGGAGGGGGAGGTGGCTGAAAGGAGCCCAATGGAAGCTACAGCGGGGCCTATGGGAGACCAGGGAAGGTAAGTATATCTTTTTTTTATTCTTTTATCTACAGGCCTAGCATCATTCAAAGATTTTGAAGAATACCTCTTTAAAGGGGTACTCCCGTGGAAAACTTTTTTTTGGAAAATCAACTGGTGCGAGAAAGTTAAACAGATTTGTAAATTACTTCTATTAAAAAATCTTAGTCCTTCCAGTACTTATTAGCTGATGAATACTACAGAGGAAATCGTTTTCTTTTTGGAACACAGAGCTCTCTGCTGACGTCATGACCACAGTGCTCTCTGCTGACATCTCATTTGACATTTTAAGAACTGTCCAGAGTAGGAGAAAATCCCCATAACAAACATATGCTGCTCTGGACAGTTCCTAAAATGGACAGAGATGTCAGCAGAGAGCACTGTGGTCATGATGTCAGCAGAGAGCTCTGTGTTCCAAAAAGAAAACCATTTCCTCTGTAGTATACAGACCCTAAAAAGTGCTGAAAAGATTAAGATTAATAGAAGTAATTTACAAATCTGTTAAACTTTCTGGCACCAGTTGATTTAAAAAAAAAAGTTTTCCACGGAAGTACCCCTTTAATGAGCACTATGCAATACTTTATGTGTCCTGTGGTGGAGCTGCAGGAAAATTAAACACTTGATAACTGGTTCCTGAAAAAATCTCAACTGATCCCAGTGGTATGGCTTTTTTTTAGGGAACTGTTTTAATTAAAAGGAGTTATATAAAGTAGACAAAAGTAGATTTTATCAGTCTATAGGCATATCAGATGTCATATCACAGGACTTGACAAATTTCTTATGAATCTAGAAGCCAGGAAAAAAAAGTTAAGAACCAGGATACCGAATGTCAGGCAACGTTACACAATGTGACGTGACTTCAAATGATCAGTTATTAGTGTTCCCTTATCGCTGAATCCCTGGTATAGACATTCTTGCTCGCTCTGCACCTATCACTAAATTGAACTTTCTGTATACTGTTTATACATTGAACTCTGTATGCATTAGACTCTTGAGCACCAACCAGTGGTGGCTACAGGCAGCCATAAATTTAGCTTTTAATGCTGTATAGGTAAGAGATTTAAAGCTTTGTGTCAGGAAATTCCTGATATTAATTTTTGCACCGGTCTTCACACTTTTATACAGCCTATTACATGGGTTGTCTGGTATGTTGTTGGTTTTTGCAAAAGTGGCTAGGCTGGGTTCAAGGGGTACTCCACTGGGCATCGTTCGGAAGTAAATGTTCCGAACGCTGTTTTCGTGCTGCGGGGTTGGCTACGCCCCTCGTGACGTCGCGGCTACGCCCCCTCAATGCAAGTCTATGGGAGGGGGCGTGATGTCACACCCCCTCCCATAGACTTGCATTGAGGGGGCGTGGCCGACACCCGCAGTGCGAAAACAGCGTTCGGAACATTTATTTCCAAATGCTGGCCAGTGGAGTACCTCTTTAAAAACAAAATACAAAATAAAACCTATATTCACATGCTCAGTTCCAACAGTTCTAGTCATGTTTAAATCAACTGGTGCCAGAAAGTTAAACAGATTTGTAAATTACTTCTATTACAAAATCTTAATCCTTCCAGTACTTATTAGCAGCTGAATACTACAGAGGAAATTATTTTCTTTTTGGAACACAGAGCTCTCTGCTGACATCTCTGTCCATTTTAAGAACTGTCCAGTGTAGGAGAAAATCCCCATAGCAAATATATGCTGCTCTGGACAGTTCCTAAACCTTTAAAATCATATCGCAGCGGGCCCAGCATCATAGTGAAGCCGGGACCCACCGCTAATAGCGCGCTGCACTGATCGCGGTGCCGCGCTCTATTAACCCTTTAGCTGCGCGCTCAAAGCTTAGCCGCGGCTAAAAACGAACGTAAAAGTGTCCGGCTAGCTCAGGGAGCTGTTCGGGATCACCACGGTATAATCACGGCATCCCGAACAGCTGTAGCACAGGAGGAAGGTCTCTTACCTTCCTTCCTGCAGTCCGATCGCCGAGATCCAGGCTTGAGCATTCAATCGCCGAAAACACTGATCATTGCATCCCTATGGAGATGGATCAATCAGTGTAAAAGATCAGTAAATGCAATGTTATAGCCCCCCCTATAGGAGCTATAATATTGCATAAGAAAAGTGTAAAAAAATCCTTAACCCTTACAATTATCCCTTCCCCTAATAAAAGTTTGAATCGCCCGACATTTCCAAGAATAAAAAAATTAAAATAAAGTAAACATATGTGGTATTGCCACGTGCGGAAATGTCCGAATTATAAAAATATACCGCTTTTTAAACCGCATGTTCAATGTTGTACGCGCAAAAAAATTCCAGAGTCCAAAATAGCGCATTTTTTATCACTTTTTATACCACAAAAAAGTGAATAAAAAGTGATCAAAAAGTCTGATCAGAACAAAAATGGTACCGCTAAAAACTTCAGATCACGGCGCAAAAAAATAGCCCCAATACCGCCCTTAACACAGAAAAATAAAAAAGTTATAGGGCTCAGAAAATGACAATTTTAAACGTATAAATTTTCCAGCATGTATTCAGGATTTTTTTCTGAAGTGATACAAAATCAAACCTATACAATTAGGGTATCATTTTAACCGTATGGACCTACAGAATAAAGATAAGGTATCATTTTTGCCAAAAAATGTACTGCGTAAAAACGCAAGCCCCCCAAAACGTATAAAATAGTGTTTTTTCATCAATTTTGTCGCACATTGATTTTTTTTCCTGTTTCACTGTAGATTTTTGGGTAAAATGACTAATGTCATTACAAAGTAGAATTAGTGACGCAAAAAATAAGCCATCATATAGAATTTTAGGTGACAATTCTTAATAGTTATGATTTTTTAAAGGAGGAAAAATTGAAAGTGAAAAAACGGAAAAAGCCCGGGTCCTTAAAGGGTTAATATAATTGTCATTTTCTATTTGAAGTCCAGTTTTTATGTTTAAATCTCTACTCTACAAGGCCATGTTCTTATGACGTGACCTACATAGGAAACAAGGCATCAGCAGAGCACCTCCAAGAACCAGAAGCTCTGGGATGCAGTTTCTTTCTTCTACATTGTATATTATGAAGTTATAGAGAATATGACTGACATGTTATGTCTTTATTCATATTGAAATGGAAAAACAGAAGACTAATGCGGAGTTCCTGTCTGGCCCTGTCAGAGACTATATATTACTTGTCTTGTTGAGTACATAGTGATCTCCTACTGTACATCATATGTCAGCAATCACGTGTTATAGGGACATTCTGATCCTTTGGTAGTCGTTGAAAGTCATATATCACTTTTCTTGCTGTTTTCCCAATACACTTATACAAAGGTTGCATGCTGATTTAGACATTTTTTACAGCTTTCGCAACTGTCAGAAAGCAGTACTGTGGGTATGGACAGAGTACGGGCTCAGTACAAGTCGAACAGGCTTTCACTACATCCGTACAGGGCTCACTTGGCTTCACGAGGGGTACTCCGGTGGAAAAAATTTTTTGCAGATAAACTGGTGCCAGAAAGTTAAACATATTTGTAAATTATTTCTATTTAAAGATCTTAATCCTTCCAGTACTTAACAGCTGCTGTATGCTCCAGAGGAAGTTTTATTTCTTTCTGGAGTTCTTTTCAGTCTGACCACAGTGCTCTCTGCTGACACCTCTGTCTGTATCAGGAACTGTCCGGAGTAGGAGAGATTTGCTATGGGGATTTGCTGTAGTATACAGCAGCTGACAAGTACCAGAAGGATTAAGATTTTTAATAGAAGTATTGTATAATTTACAAATCTGTTTAACTTTCTGGTACCAGTTGATTTGAATTTTTTTTTTCCACCAGAGTACCCCTTTAAGGATACAATGCTCAGTGGAGCACTTGTGTCTCTTTATTTTAGTCATTGGTGGGGATCTCAGCAACTAGACCCCCATGTCACTATGACATGTCAGAAGTTATGTAAACTTTAGGTACACTTTGTATCGAGATAAACCCTAGAAGTAACTGATCTGCTCTAATGTTGGCTTTAGATGTCTTCTGATGGACCTCATAAGGCCTGATGTAGCTCATGGAGTAGGATTTCAGCCGAAAAGGATATCTGTAATGAAACATAACTTATCCCCTATCCAAAGGATAGGGGATAAGTTATAGATCACAGGGGGTCCGACCACTGAGACCCCCCGCTATCTCCTGAACGGGGCCCCAACAGTCTGCTGGAAGGGGGCATGCCGACCCCTGCACGGAGTGTCAGCCAACAAGCCCCTTCCATGTAGCCCATAGAAATGTGCCGGGGCCCCGTTCAGGAGATCGCGGGGGTGGATAGGGGATAAGTTATGTTTCACTATGGAACTCCTTTAAAGGGGTACTACGCCCCTAGACATCTTATCCCCTATCCTTTGGATCTTGGCTGCGGCACCCCAGACATCCGGTGCACAGAGCATACTTCACTCCATGCCAGATGACTGGCGTTGCGGGGCAGAGGCTAGTGACGTCACAGTCATGCCCCCCATGCCATGCGAGGCTGTGACGTCACGAGCCTCCGGCACTGCACCCGATGCTCTTGACGAATGCCGGGTGCAGCAGGGAGATTGTGGGGGTCCTGCCTCTGGATAGGGGATAAGATGTCTAGGGGAAGAGTACCCCTTTAAGGCTAATTAAGACCTTGATTAATACCATACATGTTGAGGGCACCATATCTACAAAAGTATTTTAGAACATCAATTGTAAAGTGTTTGTTCCTTGGTGGTGTCTTATGAATAAACCATCATGTCAGTTTGTTTTGTCTAGTTTAATAACATAAGCCAATGTAGGAGTTTTCAGGTTAGATCAAGACTAAGGCAAAATGGGCCACACCTCAACTTTCCAGGTCACAAGTTTCAAAACATAAAACAATTCCTTGTTAGGAACAACATGGCCACTTTTCCCCTGAGATGCTTCCGATGCATTGCCCAGCATCACTTTACTTCAATGATTTATTCAATACTTTTCAATAATGACAGCAAAATATTGTCCATAGATCACTATTAATGTTTTACTTAATTAACTTCATGCTTAATCCGCTTCGCTCAATATCCAGATATTTCACTGTGGAGCAATAATTAGCAAAATGGTTTATAAAGTGTTTATACAAGTTATACATTATTCCAAAATTAATTATAACAATTAAGAAGGACGCCCCGGGAAACGCATTGTGCACAGACATACTGTGTCACTATCGTACAAATCAGCCAAAGCTAAGTCGGAAAATTGTACAACATATACTTACCCCATATAAGCATAAGATATATAAGGTATGAGCTGGAGGATCTTCTAGTGGGCCAATATCTGATGATATAAAGCCCATGAGGTCACACAGTGGACAATCCCATCCCAATCCCATCTACAGGGGTTTTACTAGAGTTCAAGGGTATATTCATATGTGTCAAGGTACAGGAACAACTGCATCTGATAAGGCCATGTTTAACTACGGTTTTTGTGCAGTTAGTGGACACACATTTTTTTCACAGGTGCAGCACATGTATTTTACATGTTTTATCTGTGGCCAATTACGACTGCAATAAATACATGGCATACTACATGTAAATTTTTCAGATGCCATTTTAGCTGCACCATAACTGCTACATGTGAATGCACCCTTAGGCCAGTTTCACATGGGCCTCTGTAACGCCCCAACAGGTGTGGACCCGCTGTGCCACTTACCGGTTTGGCTTTGGGAAAACTCGAGAGCGGAGTCTCAGTATCTCCCTGGTCTTCACCCTTTATCCTGCTCTGGGTGCGGAAGCTGGTCTTAGCTGCAGGGAGATACCAGGTCGCTACACAAGAGTGGTCCCGGTGAAGAGGCAGCTGGCCAAAGCAGGCCAGAGAATCCTTAAAGGGGTACTCCACTGGCCAGCGTTCGGAAGTAAATGTTCCGAACCGGTTTTCGCGCTGCAGGGGTCGGCCACCCCCTTGTGACATCCCAGCCATGCCCCCTCAATGCAAGTGTATGCCTCCCATAGACTTGCATTGAGGGGGCTTGGCCGGGATGTCGCAAGGGGGGTGGCCGACCCCCGCAGCGCGAAAACAGGTTTGGAACATTTACTTTAGAATGCTGGCCAGTGGAGTAACCCTCTAAAGGAAAGGATCTGTGTTTGCAGGCAGGTGGGGCTGGCTAAGGCTGGGTGGAGTAGCACAGCAGCAGGGCCAGTAGAAGCTGACCAGGCAGATATTGTAGCAGAGCTGGAGCAGGGAATAGCAGAGCTAAGTAGCACAGGTGCTGGTGGTGTTTTTAGCACAATAACAGGCAAAGGCATAATCTAGCAGTCCGAGGTCTGTACCAGGAGAGACAGGAAAGTACCAGGGGTCAGGCGAGAGACAGAGTCACAAAACAGGCAGAAGTCTGGACACAGAGTCAGCAGATATGCTCAGGCACGGAAGGCCGGGCAGAGTGTCCTTAAATAGGTACTGCTGAACAGGGATTGGAGAGGGAGTGGACTCAGAGGCGGGCACAAATCCTTAAAGAGACAGACTTCTTGCAGCCCCTACTAGGTGTACCAGAGACAGATGCTGAATGAGTCTGTGTGGGGGCCACATTCCAAAGTCTGCAACGAGGAGGGAGAGCTGTGCGAGTTGTTCGGCCAAAGTAGGCAGAAGTAGATGGTACACAATGGCGGTCGCCAACCGCCGTCGTTACAGCCACATTTTTTCTTGTGTACTACCACTGCAAATAATGGCCAGACCGCCTATCTGATGACCCGAACTGACAGCTGTCCATTTGGGTCATTAGGCTGGGCCTTGTGGCCATAGTGTGGGTGCAAAAAGGTTGGCTGTATTATGCCTAAATTACATAGTTGAGAGCAAACTGAGCTGCAGAATTATAGCTAGCAACATAACTACTTTTACTTAAACAGCTTTAAAGGGGTACTCCAGTGCTCCAGTGTTCTGAACATTTTGTTCAGAACACTCGGAGCCGGAGGCCATGATCATGACGTCCCAAGATGACATCACACCACGCCCCCTCCATTCATGTCTATGGGAGGGGGCGTGTTGACAAACATGCCCCCTCCCATAGCCATGAATGGAGGGGGAGTGGTGTGACATCACAACCACTGCCACAGCAGGAACCCAGTGTTGTTTAGAACACCGGGTGCTGCGGGAGATCGCTGTGGGCCCCAGCAGCAGGACTCCCGCGATCAGATATCTTATCCGCTATCCTATGGATAAGGGATAAAATGTCTAGCAGGGGGGTACCCCTTTAAGAGTTAGTAGTAAAGTCATAAAGCAGATATTATGCACAATGGAAAAAGTTACTTAAAGTTCTCCATATGTATACATTATTTTTGTTGAGATATAGCAACAGCTGCAGTTTATGCTGGAGGGAATATGTTTTTTAACATATTCCCTCCTGCATAAACTGCAGCTGTTGCTATATCTCAACAAAAACTAGGTGTCATTTTGGTAATGAATTAATATTGTTATCACTTTTTAAGAAGTGGTTCCTCTATGTTCTCTCTTGTTATGTATGCTACTCCTGTACCCGCCATCTTGCTGATAAATATAATAGTTTGTGTGCCAAGTAAAACCCAGTAAATTCTCCCATAAGGTCTGATGCTTCTGCTCAAAGCTGAGATCTGCAACATGTTATGGGCCCAGACACAGACACAGCACAGCTTGGTGACCAGACTGATATATGAAACCTTCCAGAGATACTTATCATGCAACTAAGTAGCAACATTTATACAGACAAAAGATAGTAGAATGGCTTAGAGTTTAAAGGGGTTTCCTGAGGACATTTGAAGGAGTCTACGCACTGTAAAAATAAAAAATAACGCATACTCACCTACCCTAATCCCCCAATGTTCAGATGATGTCCAGCCTCTGATGCCCTCTCTTTTTCATTCCTCCTATAGCATTCTGTTTGTTTATGAATGGTCCACTGAATGCAGCGATGACTATCGATTGGCTGAGCGGGCTGATCCTGGATAAAGGATGTCATAGGGAGCAGGAAGATAGGGTGCCATTGGGACAGCAGCGTTGGGGGATCAAGGATGGTCAATATGTTTTATTTTTAATTTTTTGCAGCACTTGGATTTATAGAAAAAAAAAACTGTCCCCGGAAAAACACTTTACACTTAAGGTGGCCGAACAGAACAATGACAATAACAACATACAAATGTTTAAAGTGGAAATATTACTATCCAGAGATGAGTTAAAGAAGAGGAATGTCCTGATACACCCTCCCAGCTGCTGAAATATTAAGTTTCTGTGTGTCTGAAGAGTTCTCTCTCCAAGTTTAGGCTTTTTCCTGGGTATCATAAGCTTAACCTGTATAACTTGTAATTTTGTATATCACACTGCTAACTCTGCATACACTGTAATATTAAGGAAGTGCAATTGTTATCATTCTGCTCTTTACTGCCACCACTGGTGGATTACATGTGTATAGATGCATGGAACTTTGGTCATATAACTTATCCTCAGACTGGTATCTATGCAGAAACTTCTTAAAGGTTCTGAGGGTGGAATCTTTACTCTCTCTCCCCAGAGGCCATGAGACAAACCAGTTTAGTTTGGCTCTAACCAAAGAATTGTGCATTTCTAGCTAGACTCTTTCCTGGTAGGCCACTGAAGGAGAAGGAGGAGTATGCCTAGTATAGTCTCCCTGACTCTAGCTAGAGCCAGCTGTGAACTGAGTAACCAAGCCCTGGTGTTACGCCGAGCGCTCCGGGTCCCCGCTCCTCCCCGGAGCGCTCGCTACACTTCCCTCACTGCAGCGCCCCGGTCGGTTCCACGGACCCGGGGCGCTGCGTTACTACCTCCGGCCGGGATGCGATTCGCGATGCGGGTAGCGCCCGCTCGCGATGCGCACCCCGGCTCCCGTACCTTACTCGCTCCCCGTCAGTTCTGTCCCGGCGCGCGCGGCCCCGCTCCCTAGGGCGCGCGCGCGCCGGGTCTTTGCGATTTAAAGGGCCACTGCACCGCTGATTGGTGCAGTGGTTCCAATTAGTGTTTACACCTGTGCACTTCCCTATATCACCTCACTTCCCCTTCACTCCCTCGCCGGATCTTGTTGCCCTAGTGCCAGTGAAAGCGTTCCTTGTGTGTTCCTTGCCTGTGATTCCAGACCTTCTGCCGTTGCCCCTGACTACGATCCTTGCTGCCTGCCCCGACCTTCTGCTACGTCCGACCTTGCTTCTGTCTACTCCCTTGTACCGCGCCTATCTTCAGCAGCCAGAGAGGTTGAGCCGTTGCTAGGGGATACGACCTGGTCACTACCGCCGCAGCAAGACCATCCCGCTTTGCGGCGGGCTCTGGTGAAAACCAGTAGTGACTTAGAACCGATCCTCTAGCACGGTCCACGCCAATCCCTCTCTGGCACAGAGGATCCACTACCTGCCAGCCGGCATCGTGACAGTAGATCCGGCCATGGATCCCGCTGAAGTTTCTCTGCCAGTTGTCGCTGACCTCACCACGGTGGTCGCCCAGCAGTCACAACAGATTGCGCAACAAGGCCAACAGCTGTCTCAACTGACTGTTATGCTACAACAGTTACTACCACAGCTCCAGCAATCATCTCCTCCGCCAGCTCCTGTACCTCCTCCGCAGCGAGTGGCCGCTTCTGGAATACGACTATCCTTGCCGGATAAATTTGATGGGGACTCTAAGTTTTGCCGTGGCTTTCTTTCCCAATGTTCATTACACTTGGAGATGATGTCGGACCAGTTCCCCACTGAAAGGTCTAAGGTGGCTTTCGTAGTCAGCCTGCTGTCTGGAAAAGCCCTGGCTTGGGCCACACCGCTCTGGGACCGCAATGACCCCGTCACTGCCTCTGTACACTCCTTCTTCTCGGAAATTCGAAGTGTCTTTGAGGAACCTGCCCGAGCCTCTTCTGCTGAGACTGCCCTGTTGAACCTGGTCCAGGGTAATTCTTCCGTTGGCGAGTATGCCGTACAGTTCCGTACCCTTGCTTCAGAATTATCCTGGAATAATGAGGCACTCTGCGCGACCTTTAAAAAAGGCCTATCCAGCAACATTAAAGATGTTCTGGCCGCACGAGAAATCCCTGCTAACCTACATGAACTCATCCATCTTGCCACTCGCATTGACATGCGTTTTTCCGAACGGCGTCAGGAGCTCCGCCAGGATATGGACTCTGTTCGCACGAGGCGTTTCTTCTCCCCGGCTCCTCTCTCCTCTGGTCCCCTGCAATCTGTTCCTGTGCCTCCCGCCGTGGAGGCTATGCAGGTCGACCGGTCTCGCCTGACACCCCAAGAGAGGACACGACGCCGCATGGAGAATCTCTGCCTGTACTGTGCTAGTACCGAACACTTCCTGAAGGATTGTCCTATCCGTCCTCCCCGCCTGGAAAGACGTCCGCTGACTCCGCACAAAGGTGAGACAGTCCTTGATGTCTACTCTGCTTCTCCACGTCTTACTGTGCCTGTGCGGATGTCTGCCTCTGCCTTCTCCTTCTCTGCTGTGGCCTTCTTGGACTCTGGATCTGCAGGAAATTTCATCTTAGCCTCTCTCGTCAACAGGTTCAACATCCCGGTGACCAGTCTCGCCAGACCCCTCTACATCAATTGTGTAAACAATGAAAGATTGGACTGTACTATACGTTTCCGCACGGAGCCCCTTCTAATGTGCATCGGATCTCATCACGAGAGGATTGAACTGTTGGTCCTCCCCAATTGCACTTCTGAAATCCTTCTTGGACTTCCCTGGCTTCAACTCCATTCCCCAATTCTGGATTGGTCCACTGGGGAGATCAAGAGTTGGGGGCCCTCTTGTTCCAAGGACTGCTTAAAACCGGTTCCCAGTAAACCTTGCCGTGTCCCTGTGCTTCCTCATGTAACCGGTCTCCCTAAGGCCTATATGGACTTTGCGGACGTTTTTTGCAAAAAACAAGCTGAGACTCTACCTCCTCACAGGCCTTATGATTGTCCCATTGACCTCCTCCCGGGCACTACTCCACCCCGGGGCAGAATCTATCCTCTGTCCGTCCCAGAGACTCTTGCCATGTCTGAATACGTCCAAGAAAATTTAAAAAAGGGCTTTATCCGTAAATCCTCCTCTCCTGCCGGAGCCGGATTTTTCTTTGTGTCCAAAAAAGATGGCTCTCTACGTCCTTGCATTGACTACCGCGGTCTTAATAAAATCACGGTTAAGAACCGCTACCCCCTACCCCTCATCTCTGAACTCTTTGATCGTCTCCAAGGTGCCCATATTTTTACCAAACTGGACTTAAGAGGTGCTTATAATCTCATCCGCATCAGAGAGGGGGATGAATGGAAAACGGCATTTAACACCAGAGATGGACACTTTGAGTATCTGGTCATGCCCTTTGGTCTATGCAACGCCCCTGCCGTCTTCCAAGACTTTGTTAATGAAATTTTTCGTGATCTACTATACTCCTGTGTTGTTGTATATCTGGACGATATCCTGATTTTTTCTGCCAATCTTGAAGAACACCGCCAGCATGTCCGTATGGTTCTTCAGAGACTTCGTGATAATCAACTCTATGCCAAAATAGAGAAATGTCTGTTTGAATGCCAATCTCTTCCTTTTCTAGGATACTTGGTCTCTGGCCAGGGACTACAAATGGACCCAGATAAACTCTCTGCCGTCTTAGATTGGCCACGCCCCTCCGGACTCCGTGCCATCCAACGTTTTTTGGGGTTCGCCAATTATTACAGGCAATTTATTCCACATTTTTCTACCATTGTGGCTCCTATTGTGGCTTTAACAAAAAAAAATGCCGATCCCAAGTCTTGGTCTCCTCAAGCGGAAGACGCCTTTAAACGACTCAAGTCTGCCTTTTCTTCGGCTCCCGTGCTCTCCAGACCTGACCCATCTAAACCCTTCCTATTGGAGGTTGATGCCTCCTCAGTGGGAGCTGGAGCTGTCCTTCTACAAAAAAACTCTTCCGGGCATGCTGTTACTTGTGGTTTTTTTTCCAGGACCTTCTCTCCGGCGGAGAGGAACTACTCCATCGGGGATCGAGAGCTTCTAGCCATTAAATTAGCACTTGAGGAATGGAGGCATCTGCTGGAGGGATCAAGATTTCCAGTTATTATTTACACCGATCACAAGAACCTCTCCTACCTCCAGTCTGCCCAACGGCTGAATCCTCGTCAGGCCAGGTGGTCTCTGTTCTTTGCCCGATTTAATTTTGAAATTCACTTTCGGCCTGCTGATAAAAACATTAGGGCCGATGCTCTCTCTCGTTCCTCAGATGCCTCTGAAATTGAACTCTCTCCTCAACACATCATTCCTCCTGACTGCCTGATTTCCACTTCTCCAGCCTCCATCAGGCAAACTCCTCCAGGAAAGACCTTTGTTTCTCCACGCCAACGCCTTGGGATCCTCAAATGGGGTCACTCCTCCCATCTCGCAGGTCATGCGGGCATCAAGAAATCTGTGCAACTCATCTCCCGCTTCTATTGGTGGCCGACTCTAGAGACTGATGTGGTGGACTTTGTGCGAGCCTGCACTATCTGTGCCCGGGATAAGACTCCTCGCCAGAAGCCCGCTGGTTTTCTTCATCCTCTACCTGTCCCCGAACAACCCTGGTCTCTGATTGGTATGGATTTTATTACTGACTTACCCCCATCCCATGGCAACACTGTTATTTGGGTGGTCGTTGATCGATTCTCCAAAATGGCACATTTCATCCCTCTTCCTGGTCTTCCTTCAGCGCCTCAGTTGGCTAAACAATTTTTTGTACACATTTTTCGTCTTCACGGGTTGCCTACACAGATCGTCTCGGATAGAGGCGTCCAATTTGTGTCTAAATTCTGGAGGGCTCTCTGTAAACAACTCAAGATTAAATTAAATTTTTCTTCTGCATACCATCCTCAATCCAATGGACAAGTAGAGAGAATTAACCAGATCTTGGGTGACTATTTACGACATTTTGTTTCCTCCCGCCAGGATGACTGGGCAGATCTTCTACCTTGGGCCGAATTCTCGTATAATTTCAGAATCTCTGAATCTTCCTCCAAATCTCCGTTTTTCGTGGTGTACGGCCGTCACCCTCTTCCCCCCCTCCCTACCCCCTTGCCCTCTGGTCTGCCCGCTGTGGATGAAATTTCTCGTGATCTTTCCACCATATGGAAAGAGACCCAAAATTCTCTCTTACAGGCTTCTTCTCGCATGAAGAGATTCGCAGATAAGAAAAGAAGAGCTCCTCCCATTTTTTCCCCTGGAGACAAGGTATGGCTCTCCGCTAAATATGTCCGTTTCCGTGTCCCGAGCTATAAGTTGGGACCACGCTATCTTGGTCCTTTTAAAGTTTTGTGTCAAATTAATCCTGTCTCTTACAAACTTCTTCTTCCTCCTTCTCTTCGTATCCCTAATGCCTTTCACGTCTCTCTTCTTAAACCTCTCATCCTCAACCGTTTTTCTCCTAAATCTGTTCCTCCCACTCCTGTTTCCGGCTCCTCGGACATCTTCTCTGTCAAAGAGATTTTGGCCTCTAAAAAGGTCAGGGGAAGAACTTTTTTTTTAGTGGATTGGGAGGGTTGTGGTCCAGAAGAGAGGTCCTGGGAACCTGAGGACAATATCCTGGACAAAAGTCTGATCCTCAGGTTCTCAGGCCCCAAGAAGAGGGGGAGACCCAAGGGGGGGGGTACTGTTACGCCGAGCGCTCCGGGTCCCCGCTCCTCCCCGGAGCGCTCGCTACACTTCCCTCACTGCAGCGCCCCGGTCGGTTCCACGGACCCGGGGCGCTGCGTTACTACCTCCGGCCGGGATGCGATTCGCGATGCGGGTAGCGCCCGCTCGCGATGCGCACCCCGGCTCCCGTACCTTACTCGCTCCCCGTCAGTTCTGTCCCGGCGCGCGCGGCCCCGCTCCCTAGGGCGCGCGCGCGCCGGGTCTTTGCGATTTAAAGGGCCACTGCACCGCTGATTGGTGCAGTGGTTCCAATTAGTGTTTACACCTGTGCACTTCCCTATATCACCTCACTTCCCCTTCACTCCCTCGCCGGATCTTGTTGCCCTAGTGCCAGTGAAAGCGTTCCTTGTGTGTTCCTTGCCTGTGATTCCAGACCTTCTGCCGTTGCCCCTGACTACGATCCTTGCTGCCTGCCCCGACCTTCTGCTACGTCCGACCTTGCTTCTGTCTACTCCCTTGTACCGCGCCTATCTTCAGCAGCCAGAGAGGTTGAGCCGTTGCTAGGGGATACGACCTGGTCACTACCGCCGCAGCAAGACCATCCCGCTTTGCGGCGGGCTCTGGTGAAAACCAGTAGTGACTTAGAACCGATCCTCTAGCACGGTCCACGCCAATCCCTCTCTGGCACAGAGGATCCACTACCTGCCAGCCGGCATCGTGACACCTGGCTTTGTCAGTGTATCTACATCCACTACCAGTTGCTAAAATTCACCTGATTTAGCTCTGGGTCATTTATGGTGCTCATGGCACAGTGTCGCATTCAGGAGGCCTTACCCATGACTGTCTTCAGACCACGCCAAGAGGGGAGTCCATTTCAAGTATCTTGTTTTTGCTTCAAGAGTGGGAATCACCTAACCTAAAGGGGATTTGCTGAGCAAGTACTCTTCTGCTAACACATATCTCTTTGTTGGCTTCTTGACAGAATTAGTGCTTACATGTCACAATCATTTGTATCTTACTGGAGTTGTAATATCCGCAACCATGAGTACAAGTCGTCTCAAGTATATCTACATATTATGTAAGCCCTTTTTGGTTGAGATGTATTTAAATTGAACTGCATCTATCCTCACTATTACCATTTAAGTGTATTCAGCCTATTCAGAGACTTTTTTGTCAGCATGTGCCACATTCTCTTTTATTTGCTGGCACTCACCTTTGCATTGCTGTTCTATTTGTCATGCAGGTGCGGCCTGGAACGGCAGTGCTCTCTTATTGACCTGCATCAAGGAAGCAATGACCACAAGTAAATACTGAAGAGGCTGCAGCCCCTTCAAACAGCTGATGCGAGGATTTGCCACGAGTCAGGTGCCCACAAAAAAAATCAGTTAGTTGTCCCACAATGTTTGAGTTCTGATGCTTCTGCTAAAAGCCACAATCTGAAAGAGTTTACATCCTTTATAAGGAATCATGTTTTTCCACCTGAATGCAAACGTTGATTGGACAGCACAGACGACACAGGCATCTGCTGGATACAGAGGTCAACTAATCAAGTTTCCCTCTGGACCTTCAATTTTGCAAGTTAAAGGAAAAGCTCTGCCAGCATCCAAGAACCAGTTCTTTATTGGCACCAGTACATAGACGCCACGTATCCACCCACGCAGGGGTCTTTATGAAGTGTGCCGCACAGCCGTCATATCTTCAACGTCAGTACATCTTATTCTCTTTCTAAATTCCTTATTTCTTTTGCGGTGTTTAAATATTTGAAGCAAAATATTTTAAAAAGGATCTGAACGACAGATCCAAAGGGAACACTTCGCAAAATTTTTTTAGTAACCTACATTTTATTCATTCAACTGCCTACAGATCTTGTGCGCTCCACAAAGAGGTCAACCATAATCAATGCAGTTAAAGGGAAAGAGGACACGTCTTCTACTCCTCCAGACTGCTAATGAAACGGGGAATTCATTTACATTACACAGACACAACCTAGTGCTGAAAACTATTCTGCATTAGAAAACTTTTTGCATTGGAGTGGGGCATGTATAGGAAGGCAGGGCACCCTGGTATATGTATGTATTAGACGTACTGTTCTACTCAAGGATTTTGCTTCTCGACAGCTATAGACATGGCACATTTCAGAAAAACTAGGTCCTGCATATATTACTAGGAGCTGTCCTGTGCCAGGGAAGAGGCCAAAGTGGGTTGTATCAATTTTAAGATTCATATAGTTAAAGGTTATTTTCTTTCCCTACTGAAGGAGCAAGTGACTCCTTGACCCCTTTATCAGAGAAGAAAAATCTCCAACAATGACCTTTCTTTTTCACGCCATAAGCAGGCACATGGGTCATCATCACTAAGGTCAACAGCTTTTTATTTCTCACACTCCAGGACTTATTTCTCACACTCCAGGAGTATATATTTTTTAGTTTTTTCGGTAGAAATTCTGTGGTGTTTCGGAAGACCCTTTAATGGGGTTTTCATTACAAACAACATTCATTACTGATCTACAGCATAGGAGATAAAAATGTGATCGCTTGGACCCCCTGAGATCATGAGAACAGAATACTTGGAGTCTATTCACACGGCAGAATTTCCACACCAATTCCGCTTCCTTGGGTGGTTTCTGTCTTGTGCGGATTTTGTGCAGAACTGGTGCGTAATCTGTAAGGAGATTCTGTATGCAGAAATTCAGACGTGTGAATGGGAGTGCGGAATCCCACAGAAGTTTATTGGGCTTTCATTTGAGGTGAAATTCAGCAAGCGGAAATTCTGCCGTGGGAATAGATCCTTAATTCTCCATTTGAAAGAATCATGGGCACACTAAGGGATTCATGTAGATAGCTAAGAACAACACTCAACTTTCTCTGCCAGTCAGAGGACTATATGGTTCCCTGGTAGATAGGTGATAAATGATAAATGTTGTTGTTATGGCAACCCCTTAAAATAATAAAACACTCTTCAGCCTATTGCATTTTATGCCATTGGTTCCCTACTTAAAATGCCATTCATTGCCATAATTTCCATATCAATATGCCATGCAATATAGGCTGTCATTCCTGCCAGCTTACAGTGATCAAAAAATTAATGACTTCTAATTAACGTCAGGGTAGGGAACAGTGCAAACATGAGCTCGCCCCAAACTGCTGCCCTTACCTACTTGGATGATCTGCTCTAGGCAGTGGCACCCAACTGAGTGACAGTTACGACACTAGATTAAGGGCATAGGGTGTCAATGAAAGTCAGGTAGGCCAGGTCAGCGACACATGGGCAAAACAGTACAAAGTCAGCAATTGATTAACCAGGGATAAGCCAGGGAGTCAAAACACAGAGAAGAGCATAGTACAAAATCAGAAGCAAAGTCAGGACAATTAAGGGTGAAACCTAAAGGACGTCGAAAAACAAAGTCAGCAGGCAAAGGCAATGTCAGGTCTAGAGCAAAGGTCATGTTAGGTCATAGTAAGCACAGCGAACAGAAATGCAAGTGAAGGGAAGTATGCAAAATCACAGGCAACTTCGGAAGATGTGAACAACATATGAGTCCAACCCCGCCCACTTCCGCAGACATTTTGTCACAGCTTTTAGAAATAGCACCCCTGTGCCATTTCATCTCTTCTTTGTGCCATTTTCTACCTCCCCCACCAGTGCCATATCATCACCCCCTTGTACCATTTCATCAGCCCCCAGCGGCATTTTAGTGGTTTGCTGGACTGCACAGGATTTTGCGAGACCTGCGATATCCCAATCCCAAAACAGGGCTCTACTTTGGAGCTATTCTTTAAGCAAACTCTTGTGACACAGTCACAACCTAACCAGATATCTAACCGACAGTTTTACCTGCCTTCTACCCACGTGGATAAAAAGGGAATCATAAATCATTGTCCATCGAGAAAATCTGATTCTGGCTGAGCCTATTAAACTGCTAGGCTCTCATGTTATGCCGGTGTATTGCTGATGAATGTGTACTTGTTGTCAGTTTACACTGAATATGAATGCGTCTTGACATATCTGTTCTTAATTGGTATATAGCAGTAAATAACTTTCTAGGTGTAATTTGCATAATTCCAATAGAACAGACTTATTTACGGAATTTAGATTACTCATTCAGCTCCCGCCGATTCCAATTACCTGATTTCCTCAATCTTATTAAAAGAGGCAAAATATACTTAATCTTTATCAGGCCTGAAAATTGCCTCTTAAAATTGTCTGTTTCCTTTTTAAACATATACGGTAGTAGTTATGGGTATGAATAATCCGCATCTGGGCCTCTCAATGCCCACAGCAGAAATTACAGGATGTTTTTCAGCTGCATCTTTGCTGAATCAGCTCCTGACCCACTTGGCTGTGCAGGGACCTGCAGCACAGTCCTATCCTTTTGAATAGAGCCAGATAAAGTTCTTTGTAGCAAGAAAGTGCCGCTCTTCAGGGAAAAACAGAAAAGGGAAGGCAGAGCTAAAATAGTGCCGGAGGCCCTTCCTGTGCAGGGTGGAAGTCCCAGAGGTCGGACCTCACTGAAGGCATATCCAGGAATGATATGTTTATATGGCTTAAAAATACCATATGGCCTAGTGCATTAAGTTTTAATGTTGCTTGTGTTCTGTGATGATCTAATAGCTTGTGTCGCCAGAAAAGTGTGTAGTAGTAACCCAGAGGATTTGCATAGAACGACTAGACAAACAACAAACAAGGGGAGAGCAAACAGCTACCGTACACACTCCATAATTCCCACACCTGTGCACAGACTGGGTGGCAGCGTTCCATGCCCAAACAGAGTCCACATGCCTTGTGTTCTTCTGTACAAACTGTTCCTCTTAAAGAGGAAGTCTGGTACTTTTCTACTTATCTCCTATCCAACCACCGGGACCACCAGCAATCTCCTGCCATGGTATTCTGAAGATTTGCGCTCAGAACACCGGTTATCCTCGAGCACGGAGCGGTGGTTGTTGACTCATACCTCCATGAATTGTCTATGGGAGAGCCAAAGATACACAAGCACTGTACACAAATCTTCAGAACACCATGCTGGGGGCTGCGGGGGGCCCAGCAGTTGTAGCCCTCCATATGTGCCACATCATTCCCCCCTTAAAGGAGTGGTCTGTTGAAAAGTATCTTCTGTCCATTGTTCCCAGACTGCAAAAAAGAAAGAAAACAAACTTTAACTCACTTTCCTCCATTCCCCCGTAATGCTGCTACAACTGTTTGGTCCTCCGGTTCGGTCTTCTTCCTTCTTCCATGTGCATGGATTGTCACACTGTACTCAGCCTATCACCGGCCGAGGCGGGACATCGCTGCAGCCAGTGATAGGCTGACCGCAGTGTGATGATCCATACACATGGAAGAAGGAAGAAGACCAAACCGGAGGACCAAACAACTGTAGCGGCTCTACGGAAGAACGGAGGAAGGTGAGTTAAAGGGGTACTCCAGTGGAAAACTTTATTTTTTATTTTTTTTTAAATCAACTGGTGCCAGAAAGTTAAACAGATTTGTAAATGACTTCTATTAATAATTATTAATCCTTCCAGTACTTCTTAGCGGCTGTATACTACAGAGGAAATTCTTTTCTTTTTGGATTTCTTTTCTGTCATGACCACAGTGCTCTGTGCTGACATCTCTGTCCATTTTGGGAATTGTCCAGAGCAGCATATGTTTGCAATGGGGATTTTCTCCTGCTCTGGACAGTTCCTAAAAATAGACAGAGGTGTCAGCAGAGAGCACTGTGGTCGTGACAGAAAAGAAATCCAAAAAGAAAAGAATTTCCTCTGTAGTATATAGCCACTAATAAGTACTGGAAGGATTAAGATTTTTTAATAGAAGTAATTTACAAATCTATTTAACTTTCTGGCACCAGTTGATTTTAAAAAAAATGTTTTCCACTGCAGTACCCCTTTAAAGTCTTTTTTCTTTTCTTTTTTTATTTTTTTTTGCAGCCCGGGCACAACGGACTGAGGATAACGTTCAATAGACTACTCCTTTAATAACTCCCTGTACCATTTCTATGCCCCTCCTGTGCCATTTCAATTCCCCACTTTATCATCCCCTCTGCTCCTCTCCACCCCCCAATGCATCATTTCATTCCCACCTGGCCAGTGTCTCCCGTTGCACTCCGGCAGGCTCAGATGCAGGCACGGCGTCAACAACACACCTAGGGATTGCTGCCTACACACTAATGTGTTGTGGCACCCAGTTTAGAAAGCCCTGTTGTAACAAGACAATTTTGTGAACAAGTGATTATTTACAGTCATTGTTAACCATATAGCGGCCACTACAGGGGAAATCTAGTATTACTTGCTAAATATTCCAATGAGTAATACATGCATGGGTCCGCTCGCCCACATACGTTCTGTCTCATAGAATTCCATATGCCCTAATAGAGTGTATAGAAGGTTGTCTTTACATATTTATTGACGCATAGTTCCGAGTTATACAGGGGTAACCAAAATCCTTTATAGGACTCGTTAAACTGCTCAAAGACTTCTCTTCATCTAAAGGCGGAGTACATCCCGCTCCTTCTCCTCCGACTTATCTCAATTCATTAATTTATCACAAAAACAGGTTAAATGAAAGTCTATCAGGCTGAACTGCGATTCTGCGGTGAGGAGCAGCCAAGTGTAATGTGATATTGTTTATTAGAGATTGGGAGTAATTAATGGCGGGGCTCCATTTAGTTTATGAAAATGAAACAGGAAATAAAAAGGCTTTTTATCTTCGTTTTAGAGCAGATGTTGTTTTTAGGCTGCCTGTAAATTCCTATTTATCACACTTTGATGAGCCGCCAGCTCTGTTAACATGTTAATGTCATTAACTCTGCCGCCACATCCTATGTGTTTCCCCAGCTGCGTTCTGAGATGACTGGTTCCTGATAAACCCTAAAAACTGTTTAGTTTTTGTTTTATGTTGTTTAGATGGGAAGAAATGTCTTTTTTTGGTTATCCAAGGCTCCGTTCACATGAGAGCATTTTGTCTGAGGTCTCTGTCTAGAGAGGCCAGTGTTTTCCAACCAGGGTGTCTCCAGCTGTTACAAAACTACAACTCCCAGCATGCCCTGACACCTCTGTCCATTTTAGGAACTGTCCAGAGCAGGATAGGTATTCTGTGGGGATTTGCTCCTACTCTGGACAGTTTCTAAAATGGACAGAGGTGTCAGCAGAGAGAACTGTGGTCAGACAGAAAGAACTTCCACTTCGGGCGGGGGTTGTGACGCGCCACTGTGGAGAAGAGTCGGGGCACCAAGCAGGAGATCGCGGGAGGGGGGGGGGGGGCAGGGCTCTGACCCCGTGATCAAAAACTTATCCCCTTTGGATAGGGGATAAGATTTTTTACATGATACTTCTCTTTTAAAGGAATATTTTACCATTTGATTTTACTAATTTAAACCGGATATTGATATTCTGGTTGCCGATATATTTTTTTAATTTTATTTACAGCATTGAGAAATATGCTTTACAGCAGATACATGGCTGTTAGGAACCTGAAGTCTGGAGATGGTTTATTGTTGACGTGTAATGGATTTAATATATATATAATTATAATATATATAATTATAATATATATATATATCTATATCCCCAGTGCAGCGTGACAATCAAGATTGAACTGTGTGCAGAGAGATAAAGTGATGTCAAAATGACATTTGGACATTTGAGGAGAAGAACAAGGTTAAAAATTGCTTAGTGCTTAGAAGCAAATAAGTCAACTTGCACATGACAAAATCTATGTACACGTATCTTAAACCCACACACGTCACTAATAATTAATCAATAATGTGGGTGGTAATTTATGTTAATTCTGAAGTCTATATAAACCAGTGAAATACTGTAATAAAGACAAGGAAGAATTTCTGTACTGAACGTGTCAGTGTGTTATTCACTTCGATGCATTTATCAAATAATAATTGATTTGGACAGGAACATCCACTAGGTCCTGATGGAGAGTTCCACTTCAGTTGGCGCCCGAACAGGGACTCTGAGCCTGATCAACTCTAAAAGTACGGTAGGACACATTTCATGTTGTAACCTAGCCAGTACTCTGTCTCCACTTGGTCTGTGCTTGCGGCCAACACACAAGACAGATAAAAGTTCTTGCTCGCAGTCATTTTGCTGTTGCCCGGGTATGTGTTGTGTGTGTGTGTGTATTCTTGAGAAGAGGGCTGGGTCTCAGGGAGATTGAATAAGAGAGGACATTAATAAGCTGCTGCTAACAGATATTTATGCTAGAGTATTAGTGGGTAGGTACTGGACAACAGTAGTTCAAACAGCCACTGCAGAAAGGCGTGTCTTGAACAAGCATGTAGGACAGTCTCTGAGAGATTGAGTTCCAGAAAAAGCTAATAATCAACTCCAGTTAGTCTGTGAGAGCAGATATTAGTGAATTTGGCAGGACGCCAGTAGTTTAACAGAGACATAGTGTATAGTTAGTGTCTCTGGTACATGCACTAGCACAGGATTTCTCTGATAATAAAACATCTCTGTGACTTGTCCTAGTGTGTATATTGTATGTTATCTGTATATGTGTTATGTCATGTCATGTCCAAATAGTGTCTGTGGATTTTTAGCAGTTTCATATGAGGGTTGGAGATTGCTTAAAGTGGTTAGCCCAGGTTTTCCGAGTGAATTGTTGGGACGTCACCCAATTATACAAGAGTTGGAAGAGTTAGTGGTTTTCAGACTGAATGTGCACTTTCCAATAGAGGATTGGGAGCAGGGACTATCTTTGGAGGAAATAAAAAGTAAAGCAAGAGAGAAGGAGAGTAAGCCAGTTAGGTGCCCCTTTCACCAAGAACAGCCAGAGGATTGTGAAACGGAAGAGCAGAATAGAGAAGCAGATCTGTTTGGACTCCACTGGGAGGTCCAAAAAAAGTAAGAATGGGACAGAAACAGGTGAAGCCGGAGAAATAAATTTTAGCATGTGATCTGGTGGCAGAGAGAGAGGGTGAAGAAAATGTGAAAAAGTTGGGTAAACTAACCATTCAGAATCCAGTCCCCAGTGATGCAGGGACTTATGTCCTTGGTTGGTGGTTTGGAGGGACTACCCAAGGTAACCAGAAAAGGTTTGAAATGAAGGATATATATAGCTCAGGAGAATGAAGAGACCCTAATGCATCCCTAATCCATTCTATAGAACATGTCCTGTCCTTAAAGAAAATGGTAGCTATAGCAAATCCCTCCTTCGTAGACACCATGGCCATAGAAACAGGATATTCAGATTTCAACCTTTGGCTCGAGTGGATGAGGTATACAGCAGGGAAGCGTAATAGAACCAACTGTCATGTTTGTGGCCTCATCTTTGTACAGTCCCATAATATATCACAGAACAAGCAGAAGAATGCTTGAAGCTTAGAACCCGATTAGAAGGAAAATGGACTGGAGAATACACATTGACTAAAGTCATTATGCCTGTGCATATCTTTAACCATGAACCAATAGCAGAACAAGAAACTCACCATAGGAACAGCTGACAAGTCCCTAAAGGGAGCCTTGACCCCCATGTGTATATTGATGCCATTGGAGTCCCAAGGGAGGTCCCAGATGAGTTTAAGGCTAGAGACCAAGTAAAAGCAGGATTTGAATCTTTTCTACTACCCCTAGTCACCATAAATAAGAATGTAGACTGGATTAATTATATCTATTACAATCAACAAAGATTAGTAAACTTTTCATTAGAAGCCTTCAAAGGACAGGCTGAACAGTTTAGCGCCCCATCTACTATGACGTTTCAAAATAGGATGGCCTTAGATATGATCCACGAAAAAGGAGGGGTGTGTAAAATGTTTAGGGATACCTGTTGTACATACATCCCAGATAATACAGGACCCAATGGTAAAGTAACCAAAGCCATAGAAAAGTTAGAAAGCCTTTTATCGGACCTTAAAAGAAATTCTGGAGTGTCAAACTCCTGAGACCAAAATGTTTATGGAATGGGGGGGGGTTCGGGGAGCACACATCTGTTGTGTGCTGCCATGCCTGAAGAAGATGCGTGAAAAAGCCATGGACAATGCTACTCCTATGATGTGGAACCTCGACAATGAAGAATACCATGATGGACCATATACAGCATTACAGAAATTCCCGAATACAGAATCATTGTATATGTATAGGGACAGCATCTGAAACTCTATGTACAAAGTATGTGGCAAGAAGGGTCATGGAATAGCCATGACTCATCTAAGGCTGCTTTCACACTATAAAATGTATCCATTTTAAAGATCCATTAGAAGTTCTGTTATAAAAAATCTGAAAATCGGACGTTAAACGGCCGTTAGAAAATCCCATTATAGTCTATGGGATTTTTACATTATCTGTATTAACCCATTATAGCCGGTTATTAATAACGGTCGTTATTTTATGACAGAAGATAGTAACGGGAGAAATAGTGCATGGACTATTTCTTCAGTTCATTCACCCGTCACAAAATAACGTCTGTTATTAATAACAGGCTATAACATGTTAATACGGGTAATGTAAAAATTCCATAGGCTATAATGGGATTTTCAAACGGTAATATGGAATTTTCTAATGGCTGTTTAATGGCCGATTTTCAGTTTTTTTTTATAACGGAAGTTTTAATGGATCTTTAAAACGGATACATTTTATAGTGTGAAAGCAGCCTAACATACAGCAAGAAGAAAAAGAGTTGGAGAAGTACATAGGACAGATGAGATAGGACTACATGTTAGGGAAAGAATGTAAAATAACTATTTTAAGGGGGGGAAAGTGTAATGGATTTAATATATTTATAATTTTATATATATATATATATATATATATATATATATATATATATATATACTGTGTATATATTTTTTTAAATTGGTAAAATAGCTTCTTTTACATCTCCCTAGCTTTTTGCTCAATATTAAGCTGATCTTGGCAACTAGGACACAAAGATCTGGCAGCGAGCCAAACTAAATAGGAACTGTTTCTGCTTAGCACCAATTATTGGTGCACTTGCCCTTTAAATTTAGAAGAGTCAGCGTGCGCGCGCCCTAGGAGGCGGGGATGTGGGCGCCGAAAGGAATGGGCAGGAGTAGAACAAAGCGGGGCTCGCAAGCATGCACACCCCGCAATGGACAGAGGGAAAGGGGCGGAGGAGGCAGCAGAAGGAGAGCGGCAGTCCGGGGTTCGCATGTGGGCACGTATCGCGATGTGAACCGCGGCACTACCAAGGACAGAGGGGGACAAGGAGAGCCCGACCAGAGCACGGGCCGTGACAATGTCAAAATTACATTTGGGGAGAAGAACAAGGTTAAAAATTGCTTAGTGCTTAGAAGAAAATAAGTCAACTTGCGCATGACAAAAACTATGTAAACATATTTTAAACACACGTCACTAATAATTAATCAATAATGTGGGTGGTAATTTATGTTAATTCTGAAGTCTATATAAACCTGTGAAATGCTGTAATAAAGACAAGGAAGAATTTATGTACTGAACAACGTGTCAGTGTGTTATTCACTTCGATGCATGCATCAAATAATAATTGATTTGGACTGATATCCACTAGGTCCTGAAGGAGAGCACCACTTCAGACACATCATCCTTAGCTCCTCTCAAAGGGTTTGGTTTGAATGCGTCTCCATGTTAAAGCCGCCCCCTGAGTGACATCATTGTTTCTGGCCCGCCTCTTCATCTACGTCATTACACTCTATGGGGAAGATTTATCAAGACCTGTCCAGAAAAAAAGTTGCTGAGTTGCCCACAGCAACCAATCAGATTGCTTCCTTTCCTCTGATAAATGAAAGAAGCGATCTGATGGTTGCAATGGGCAACTGGTCAACTTTTTCACCTCCTTCACCTCTAACCATGCCCCCTTTACGCTAGGCCATGCCCCTTGTATGTGAAAAAAGGCAAATAATTGCACAACATCTGCAGCTTGTGTGAATTTTGGTGACATTTCCTGATGGGTTCTTTTTAAACATTTCCAACAGTCAACCTTTTTTTGTGGCTTCCAAAGGCCCTTGGAGAGAGGGGGCCAACCACTGGTCTGATGAAGACAAAGCAAAGAGTAAGATGTCAATAGAATCCTATGGGGAGCACAAATCAGTCGACTCAAATAATCATTTTGTAATAAACGAAGATGTGAATTCTATAAAGCTTTCAAATGCCACCAGAGCGTGGGGAAATTAATGGATTAAAGATGCTCATAAAATTAGAAATTGTGGGATCTGCCAACATCTAATATCTCTATGGACTGCCAGACACCTCCAGCTGTCCACTCTCGAGATGAAGAACAGTTTGGCTGAGTAGCTTTTTCGAACCAGTTCCTATTATTTTCCTCAAAAATAACATGTACCAGGAGCATTTGTCAACTGCTGACCCCTCCATCAGCAATGGAATTAATTAATATGATCTCCCGGCTACATGTGTGGCTCACTGCTGTCAACTGGTTACTCAAGATCCAATCAACTGTTTTCGAGAATCTGTCAGCTCAGTATGACCAAATTTCACCCTTACATAGATGACAGTACACATGGAAATCACATACCAGTGCTGCAGTGTCAGTTAAAGGAGTTATCAAAAAACAGATCTGTCTCCAGGTTGGGTGCGGTTCTGCAGCTCAGTTCCATTGAAATGAATGGAGCCAAGTTGTAATACCACACCCAAAGTGGAGACAGAAAGGGAGCGGTCTTTGAAAGAAATTGGTCTGTCTTTCGATTCCTGGATAACCCCTTTTAGATGCTGACAACAAACAGCTCCAATTGCCAGAAGTCATTCCCAAGTAATGGACACTTTTCCAGTGAAGAATTCAAGTTTTGAAGGTTTTTATTTCTAATTAAAGGTGTACTCCGGTGGAAAACTATTTTTGTTCTGAATCAACTGGTGCCACAAAGGTAAACAGATTTGTAAATTACTTATATAAAAATCTTAATACTTCCAGTACTTATCAGCGGCTTTATGCTCCGCAGGAAATTGTATTCCTTTTTGGAATTCTTTTCTGTCTGACCACAGTGCTCTCTGCTGACACCTCTGTCCGTATCAGGAACTGTCCAGAGCAGGAGAGGTTTGCTATGGGGATTTGCTTGTACTCTGGACAGTTTCTGACACGGACAGAGGTGTCAGCAGAGAGCACTGTGGTCAGACTGAAAACTATTCAAGAAAGAAATACAACTTCCTGGGAGCATAAAGCTGCTGATAAGTACTAGAAGTAATTTACAAGTCTGTTTAACTTTTTGGCACCAGTTATTTAAAAAAAGTTGTTTGCCACTGGATTACCCCATTAAAAGTTTGGGACTAGGGAGTTGCCTGCAGTTTTTTTCTGGAATCCTGCAATGGTCTTTAGATTGGATATACCCTTTAAATGGGCACTGTAAGAATCATAAACTTTTTATATATTGTACATGTTAGCAAAACATTAACATTTCTTGTATTCTTCAAAAAAAAAAATGATCTCCCTTTTATAAAAATCATGGCTTAGACCACCAGGAGTCCCCATCCCATCCAGAACATAATCATGTTAGGCTGTAATATCTTTGTCCCAGCTGAAGCACAGGCTGGGACAAAGTCTAGGAAGTGAGAGTGGGACTTCCACTCATCTGTGCTCACTCCTGTCCTTTCTATCAGACTGCAGCATGAAAACAGAGAGTAGGGGGTTACAAAGCAGCCTGCAGTGACTGGATGATGAGACCCAGCACAGCACAGCAGACTAAGGGAGAAGGTGTATGTATGGTGAGTGAGGGCGGGCTCAGTGCTTGCCTTGGACACACCCCTTCCTGAGCAGTGGATGTCAGAATAAGTGAGCAGCAGAAGAGAGGGATTTGTGAGTCAAATACAGAAGCTAGACACATAAAAAGACATGTAAAGTATCTGCATGACCTCGTGAGTAACATATATGAGCAGTATTTTTTTCATATGACTGGTATGCTTTAAAGGTTCACACAGCAAGGCCCTAGTATAAGGCCAGTTTTACATGGCCATAATATAGCCACATCTTATTAATTTAAACCTATACACATGGATATAACAAGTAGTGTTGAGCGCTATATATTCGCAATTACGAATTTTGTAAATTCCGCCCCCCCCCCCCCCCAGAAAACATGACAGTGATCTCATCCCTCCCGGCTTCCAGCTTGTGGTCTAAAGAAGGCTCCTATACTATTTACTATATTAGACTGGAGAGCGAATTGTCGCAAATATGAGAATATGCGGATATTCTGATATTTGCGAATATCCTCATATTCGCGAATATCGTCACTAAAATTAGATAGGTAGATAGTGACGATATTCGCAAATATGACATGACAATATTCAAAATGAAAAATGTCATAGACCCATTATCACTTCTGTATAGACCAAGAATATTAGGATATGAGATAGATATGAGATAGATGGAGGATGGATGGATAGATAGATACATAGGAAGACAGTTATAATTGCATTTTAATATGAATGTCACATGGGATGTGCATTTACGCAAAGCAAAAATAACCGCGAATATATCAGATATTGCAATTTTGCGAATATAGGATTAAGATTCATCCATATATACGCGAAATATCGCAAATTCGAATATGGCCTATGCCGCTCATCACTAATAACAAGCCTCTGCTCAATGTAATGATCAAATTATCTGAAAGTCACAGTGAATTTTATTACATTGGTGCCTTTGTTTTCCATATGTGCACATTAAAGGGGAAACCTTTTTTTTTTTAATCAAATTATTTTCTTTTTGGAACACAAAGCTCTCTGCTGACATCACAAGCACAGTGCTCTCCATTTTAAGAACTGTCAATAGCAGCATATGTTTACTATGGGGATTTTCTCCTACTCTGGACAGTTCTTAAAATGGAAAGAGGTGTCAGCAGTGAGCACTGTGCTCGTGATGTCAGCAGAGAGCTCTGTGTTCCAAAAATAAAAGAATTTATTCTGTAGTATTCAGCAGCTAATAAGTACTGGAAGGATTAAGATTTTTTTTATAGAAGTAATTTACAAATCTGTTTAACTTTCTGGTACCAGTTGATAAAAAAAAAAAAAAAAAAGTTTTCCACCAAAGTACCCCTTTAACCTCTTAAGGACCAAGAATGTACCGGTACGTCCTGAGTCCTTTCCCTTTCTATAACGCGGGGCCACGTCGGTCATAGCGGGTCGGCCCTGGCCTTTAACAACGGCCGGGACCCGTGGCTAATAGCGCGTAGCACCGCGATCATAAACCCTTTAGACGCGGCGTTCAAAGTTGAAAGCCGCATCTAAAGTGAAAGTAAATCACTGCTGGTTAGCTCAGGAGGGCTGTTCGGGATGAACAGCTCTGGGACACGAGGACGGTCTCCTACCTTGCCTCCTGGTGTCCGATTGCCGAATGACTGCTCAGTGCCTGAGATCCAGGCATGAGCAGTCAAGCGGCAGAATCATTGATCACTGGTTTCCTATGAGAAACCAGTGATCAATGTAAAATATCAGTGTGTGCAGTGTTGTAGCCCCTGTGTGCAGTGTTATGGGAGCTATAACATTGCAAAAAAGAAGTGAAAAAAAGTGAATAAAGATCATTTAACCTCTTCCCAAATAAAAGTTTGAATCACCCCCCCTTTTCCCATTTAAAAAAAAAACATATGTGGTATCGCCGCGTGCAGAAATGTCCGAATTATAAAAATATATCATTAATTAAACCACATGGTCAATGGCATATGCGCGAAAAAATTCCAAAAGTCCAAAATAGTGTATTTTTGGTCACTTTTTCTATCTTTAAAAAATGAATAAAAAGCGATCAACAAGTCCGATCAATACAAAAATCCTACCGATAATAACATCAGATCACAGCACAAAAAATGAGCCCTCATACCGCCTCATATGCGGAAAAATAAAAAGGTTGTAGCGGTCTGAAGATGACAATTTTAAACGTATACATTTTCCTGCATGTAGTTATGATTTTTTTCAGAAGTACGACAAAGTCAAACCTATAAAGGTAGGGGATCATTTTAATTGTATGGACCTACAGAATAAAGAGAAGGTTTAATTTTTACTGAAAAATGTACTACGTAAGAAACAGAAGCGCCCAAAATTTACAAACTATTTTTTTTTCTGTTTCGCCGTAGATTTTTGGGTAAAATGACTGACGTCATTACAAAGTAGAATTGGTGGCGCAAAAAATAAGCCATTAGGTGCAAAATTGAAAGAGTTGTGATTTTTTTAAAGGTAAGGAGGAAAAAATGAAAGTGCAAAAACGGAAAAACCCCGGGTCCATAACCCCTTAAGGACCAGACCAATTTTATTTTAGGATTTTAGTTTTTTTTTTCCTCCTCGCCTTATAAAAATCATAACTCTCTTATATTTCCATCCACAGACCCATATAAGGGCTTGTTTTTTGCGTCACCAATTGTACTTTGTAATTACATCACTTATTTTACCATAAAATGTACGGCGCAACCAAACAAATATTATTTATGTGGGAAAATTGAAAAGAAAATCGCAATTTAGTGAATTTTGGAAGGTTTTATTTTCACGCTGTACACTTTCCAGTAAAAATGACATGTTTTGTTTATTCTGTGGGTCAATACTATTAAAATGATACCCATGATTATATGTGACAAAAATGTGACAAAAAAGCAGCAATTTTGGACTTTTTTTTTATTTTTTTACATTTACGCCGTTCTCTGTAAAAGATAATTAACAATATATTTTAATAGTTCATACTTTTACGCACGCGGCGATACCAAATATGTGCATTCATTTTTTTAACGCTTTTTTGGGGGTAAAATGGGGAAAACGGACGTTTTACTTTTTTATTGGGGGAGGGGATTTTTCACATTTTTTTACTTTTTTATTTTACATTTTTTTACATTTTTTTTTTTTTTACACTTTTTATGTCCCCATAGGGGACTATTCATTGCAATCATTTGATTGCTAATACTGTGCAGTGCTATGTATAGGACACAGCACTGATCAGTATTATCGGTGATCTTCTGCTCTGGTCTGATCCGATCTCAGACCAGAGCAGAAGACCTCGGGAGACGGCCGGAGCAAGGTGAGGGGACCTCCGGCCCCCATGCTGGATGATCGGATCCCCGCGGCAGCGCTGCGGGCGATCCGATCATCCATTCAAACTACCGCAACGCCGCAGATGCCGTGATCTGTATTGATCACGGCATCGGAGGGGTATATGGCGGACATTCGCGCAATCGCGGATGTCTGCCATTACCGGCGGGTCCCTGGCTGCTAATATCAGCCGGGACCTGCCGGGCATGACGTGAGCACCACTCTGGTGCTCGCGATCATGTCGGCGTGTAAATCTACGTCATGGTGCGCTAAGTACCACGTCAGCATGACGTACATTTACATCCATTGTCGTTAAGGGGTTAAAGGGGTACTCCCGTGGAAAACTTTTTTTTTTTTAAATCAACTGGTGCCAGAAAGTTAAACAGATTTGAAAATCACTTCTATTAAAAAATCTTAATCCTTCCAGTGCTCTCTGCTGACCTCTGCTGTCCATTTTTGGAACTGTCCAGAGAAGCATATGTTTGCTATGGGGATTTTCTTCTTCTCTGGACAGTTCCTAAAATGGACAGCAGAGGTCAGCAGAGAGCACTGTGGTCAGGACATCACAGGAAATGCATTTCTTTTTTTTGGATTTCTCTGTAGTATACAGCCCCTAAAAAAATACTGGAAGGATTAAGATTTTTTTTTAATTGAAGTGATTTACAAATCTGTTTAACTTTCTGGCAACAGTTGATAAAAAAAAAAAAAAATCCACGGGAGTACCCCTTTAAAGGAGTACTCTGGTGCAGAGTATTCCTGCTCCGTCCTGCCCGGGCTGCAAAATAAGTGAAAAGAAACCATTACTCACCTCCCTGGGTTCCCGCGGAGCGCCACTACAGCTGATCGGTCCTCCGGTCCATCCTCTTCATACTTCCGGGTGTAACGAAGCGTCACACGGCGTTCAGCCTATTATGGGCCGAGGCAGAACATCGCGGCGGTCGGCGATAGACTGAGCACCATGTGACGCTTCGTTACACCCGGAAGTATGAAGGAGATGCACCGGAGGACCGATCAGCTGTAGTGATGCTCTGCGGGAACCCAGGGAGATGAGTAATGGTTTATTTTCATTTATTTTGCAGCCCAGGCAGGACGGAGCAGGAATACTCTGCACCAGAGTACTCCTTTAAGGGGTTAATGCCAAGCCAGGAAAAACAATGCAATAGCTATCCAGGACATAAACGGTATAGTATATATGAATGGCAGCACTCATCTAGAAGAGATAATATGTAACACTCCTGATGCTTCCTCTACAAAAGACTACAAACAAACTCTCTAAGTGATTCCAAGATGTCAGTCACCATTCTGTAGATTTAAGAAGCTCTACAGGCAAAGCCCTGCACTCCCAGCAAAGATTACATAAAAAGCCTCTAAATACTTAGCCGAAACTACAAGCAAAGCTGTGTATACCTTACAGAAACTACAGATCAAACTGTAAATAATAACCAGAAGCTACTAGAAATGTACTGGGAGCATAAGCATAAATTACAAGTAAACGCAATACTCATCAGAAAGCAATGACTGCAGGCATCGGCACACACCCCAGCACCATCGCCTCCTAAGGGACTCATCCGTAAATGCATCAGACCATATTTTTCAAAGCAGAGGGAACAGGTAACATTCTGCACAGCAGGCAGCGAGACGGTGATGGAAATACAGACTTCTGCTAGGATAATTGCAAATGTAAAATGTAAGTGTATTGTTGAGCGAAGAACAAATTCACCCTTAGGCCGGGCTCACCCGCCGCTTGTCTGCTTGTGTGTTATGGTCATGTCTGCATGCTGTCTTTTTTGGACATCCCCGTTTATTGGAGAGGGTTGATGTGAAGGCCAGGACCAGTGTTAGGACCTGGTAAAACTAAGGGCCTTCGTCAAACGCTTTGTTCGTCGGCTGACTGTCTTGTTTTTACTGACCTGTTTTTACATGACTGACTTGTTTTTACTGACCTGTTTTTACATGACTGACTTGTTTTTACTGACCTGTTTTTACATGACTGACTTGTTTTTACTGACCTGTTTTTTTTTTTTTTTTTTTACAAAAAATCACTGGCCGTCAGCCCCACATCTCTCCATATAGGGTTGCCACCTGGCCGGTATTTTACCGGCACAGCTGGTATTTTCATCACCCTGACAGTATTTTTATATTAAAAATACCAGCAATGCAATGGCCGATATTTATCCAACCAATACTCCATCTCCTGGAATGTTGCACCACAACTTATATTAGTGTTTCCCAACCAGAGCAACTCCAGCTGTTGTAAAACTACAACCCCCAGCATGCCCGGACAGCCCTTGGCTGTCCGGGCATGCTGGGAGTTGTAGTTTTGCAACAGCTGGAGGCACCCCTGGTTGGGAAACACTGACCTATACTATAACACTGACCTATACTATATACTATGACCTGTACCTATAATATATACTTCTATATAGTCCAACATGCTGGGAGTTGTAGTCTTGCAACAGCTGGAGGCACCCCGGGTTGGGAAACACTAACCTATACTATAACACTGACCTATACTATATACTATGACCTGTACCTATAATATATACTTCTATATAGTCCAACATGCTGGGAGTTGTAGTTTTGCAACAGCTGGAGGCACCCCGGGTTGGGAAACACTAACCTATACTATAACACTGACCTATACTATGACCTGTACCTATACTATATACTTCTATATAGTCCAACATGCTGGGAGTTGTAGTTTTGCAACAGCTGGAGGAGCTCTGGTTGGGAAACACTTATATGGCGCAACATTCCAGGAGTTGGAGGATTGGTTGGATAAATACCGGCCATTGCATTACCAGTATTTTTAATATAAAGGTACCGGCAGGGTGGCCAAAATACCGGCTGTGCTGGTTAAATACCGGCCAGGTAGCAACCCTACTCACAATCCGATGCTTATCGATAGTCTCTGGCTTTGCAATAAAAACTGATAGATCCTGGCTTTGGGCTGAGAAAGTTACACATAAGGTAATCAGTACCTCTTCAGCATAGGGGGAAACCAAACTCATTGGTGTGGGTCTGACTTCTGGGATCCCAACCAATCATGAGAATATAGGAAAATGATCCATCCCCTCCTAAATAAATGGAATGCACCATGCATAAGCGGCCCGCAAGGGAGACAGTATACTCATCCTGTGTATGGAGAGGGATCAGGACCACCTGGAGCTGAGGGCCGCTGCTAATAACCGGTATGGAGATGGCTCGGTGCCGGTTATTTTAACTGTTTAAATGCTTCAAAAATGACAGCGACATTTAAACTTTTACATGCCGCTTCATTGGTGTTTCAGGTGCACTGGGCGTTGCAGTTTGACAGGGAGGACGTGATACAATGACATAGGATTACACAAGGCCAACCTCAGTTCACAACGTGTGGATGTGTGGAACAGGCAGGAAATGCAGTTCCGGCTGCGTGTCTACTTTGGTGGCGCTTCCCGTTTGTTTGGCACGTGCATGCGCGGGATGACTTCTGGACCATGGTGATCACATCAGTGACTGTTTAAAGGGGGTACTCCAGTGGAAATCAAATTTTTTTTAATCAACTGGTGCCAGAAAGTTAAACAGATTTGTAAATGACTGCTATTTAAAAATCGTAATCCTTTCAGTACTTATCAGCTGCTGTATAATACAGAGGAAGTTCTTTTCGTTCCTTTGTCTGACCACAGGGCTCTCTGCTGACACCTCTGTCCATTTTAGGAACTGTCCAGAGTAGGGGCAAATCCCCATAGAAAACCTCTCCTGCTCTGGACAGTTCCTGACATGAACAGAGGTGTCAGCAGAGAGCACAGAGAGCAAATTTAAAAAGAAAAGAACTTCCTCTTTAGTATACAGCAGCTGATAAGTACTGGAAGGACTAAGATTATTAAATAGAAGTGATTTACAAATCTGTTTAACTTTCTGGCACCAGTTGAATTAAAAAAATGTTTTGCAACGGAGTACCCCTTTAATACGATGTGATTCCCATCATAATAAAAGGTGGCACTTAGTTTATGTGGTTGTGTTGTAATCATTATATCTACTAACAGGCCAAAGCATTAAAAAAACATTTCTGCAAATGCTCATGGCGGCCAGTGCTCCTTTTACCCTTTAAGGAGTGTCTGCACGTTGCTGAGCACTTATAGCTAGTGGTATAAAGGAATTTCACACATGAACTTCAATGCTATGTACCATATGGTAAGCAAACAGTCATAGTACAATACGGCCATTTTTAAAGCCTACAATTGTTTTTCATCTTTCCCTATGTGGATATAAAGAAGAAGCTTCACAGGGTTAGGCAAGGTTCATACTGTGTTTAGGACTTCTGCTACAGGGATTTGTCGGCATCCTGCCCAAAACAGGCAGCAAATGTTATTTATTTATTTATTTATTACGTATTACACCTTGTAACTCTGTGCAGGCAATATACACTATTTTAAATGGACTGGACCATGCAACAGACTACCCTTTTGATTCTGCTGAAAATAACATACCCCGTATATACTCGAGTATAAGCCGACCCGAATATAAGCCGAGGCCCCTAATTTCACCCCAAAAACCCATGAAAAGTTATTGACTCGACTATAAGCGTAGGGTGGGAAATACATCATCCCCCCTGTCATCATTCAGACCCCCGTCATTAACATCATCATCACCCTGTCATCACCCCCCTTCATCATCACCGCCTGTCATCATCCCCCTCCCTGTCATCATCCCACCCCCCCTTCATCATCACTGCCTGTCATCATCCCACACCCCCCTTCATCATCCCCTTGTCATTATCCCGCCCCCCCTTCATCATCCCCTTGTCATCATCCCACACCCCCCCCCATCATCCCCTTGTCATCATCACACCCACCCTTCATCACCACCACATGTCATCAGCCCCCCCCCCTCATCATCAAGGCTTGTCAATGTCTGATAAAGTGGTCTTCAACCTGCGGACCTCCAGATGTTTCAAAACTACAACTCCCAGAAAGTCCGGGCAGCCATCAGCCACTGCGGCCTTCCACATCATCCAGCCCCCCCTCTCACCCCCTTTATTTCTGTACTCACCTCCGCTCGGCGGGACATTAGGGTGAGCTGGTCCGGGCCATCTGTGCTGCTGGGACAGTCCGGTGTGGAGGGATAGTCGTTCCGGGCTGTCCATCTTCACCGGGGGGGCCTCTTCTCCACGCTTCGGGCCCGGAATAGAGACGTTGCCTTGATGACGACGCACAGGGACGTTACTCATGAACGTCCCTGTGCGTCGTCGTCAAGGCAACGCGACTATTTCAGGGCCGGGCCCGAAGCCCCCCCGTTGAAGATGGACAGCCCGGAATGACTATCCCTCCGCACCGGACTGTCCCTGCAGCACAGATGGCCCGGACCAGCGCACCCTAACGTCCCGCTGAGCAGAGGTGAGTACAGAACTAAAGGGGGTGAGGGGGGGGGGGGGGGGGCTGGATGATGTCGAAGGCAGCAGTGGTCTTCAACCTGCAGACCTCCAGATGTTTCAAAACTACAACTCCCAGCAAGCCCGGACAGCCGATGGCTGGGAGTTGTTGTTTTGAAACATCTGGAGGTCTGCAGGTTGAAGACCACTGAGGGCGGAGAGTTCACTCGAGTATAAGCCGAGGGGGGTGTTTTCAGCATGAAAAATCGTGCTGAAAAACTCGGCTTATACTCGAGTATATACGGTACACATCCCTTAATAAATGGCACCCGCTGCTCTCCACTACACTATTCATCGGCATCTCGTTCTCAGCGGGATGCATACAGATACCTGTGATGGAAGCCCTGAATGCAGGATTGACTGAGCCTCAGGTCATCAAGGCTGCTTTGTTCCAGAAACAGCGTCAGACTTGTCCATGGGTTGTGTCTTGTATTGAAGCTAAACTACAGGTGTGATACCATTTTTGGAAGAAAGCAGCAATGTTATCATAATTCTTAAAGAGTACCTGTCATATCCCACAAAAAACCCAAAATGTTATATACTCAGTACCTAATCCTGATCATGTGTGGTGGCCCAGTGCAGGAGTTGTACTCCTGTGCCTTTCTGTCCTGTGTGTCGGACTCTATCTCAGTATCCCCTAAGTCCATCTTTATTGTATATATCTCAAATGGTTAATAAGTGCCTTATGTCATATATGAGAATGTCTTAATAATGTTCATATGCCTATAAATGTTAAAGTCATGTGACCAGGGAAGGTGTCAGTGACCAGGTGACTTGTGAGGTGACCTATAGGACCCCTCCAAAGTGCTCCCATATAAACCAAGGGAGGAGTTAGTTCAGTCTCTTGAGTTTTGAGTACATGCTGAGGAACAGTCAAGACCTGAGAGTGTCCGGTGTCCTGAGGAGACCCAAGACCTAACCACGCAGCCATGCTTCTACCAACCAAGTGCCCCACAGGTGAATGTCAAAACCTGGTAAGCTACACAAGGGGTGAAGTCTAGTCAGTCCTAGTCAAGTCAGTCAAGCCTGTCTAAATTCAGCGTGGGTTTTCAGCATTCTGTCCAAGTCCACTACAAGTCCCAGCAAGCCCACATGTCTCCTAATTCACTGGTCATCTCCTTGTGCCTAACTGATCTGTAAAGACTATTCCATCTCTCTGCCTCAGTAAAGCTGCAGTTGTTCCGTAACTTGGCATTGGAGTCATTATTTGCCCTGCGCCTAGCCCAGGATCCAGCGGTATACCTTCGGGTGGTGCAGAGGTTAACTACGCCCTGGCACCACGAATACAAGGGGTTAATGCCATCTGCCCCTAGGGCAATAACATCTGCCCTCATCACACCCTCACTACACATGCATATATTATTTTTTTTTTGTGTGTCTAGCACCTATATATCTCTTACAAATACCTTCTATCTGTTGCTCACTTGGTTTGTAATTCTGTGCTCTGGAGGGAGTGTGTCCTCACTCTGCATAACTCCTCTTCCTCCCTGATTGCTGGGTCTCTTCATCCAATCACTGCAGGCTGCTCTGTAACCCCCTCCTCCCTGCTGCAGTCTGATAGGACAGGAGTGAGCACAGAGGAATGCTGGTCTTGCCCTCACTTCCTGGACTTTGTCTCAGCCTATGCTTTAGCTGGGACAAAGATGATACTGCAGCAAAATAGGATTATGTTCTGGATGGTATAGGTACCCCTAGTGGTCTTTTTTTTTTTTACAAGCCATGATCTCTATAAAAAGTAGATAACATTTTCTTATGAAGTTATATTAGAAAGTTTAAAGGAAAACTGTAGTGGTACATAACGTACGGATAAGGATAGGATAAGTTATAGATCACGGGGGGTCCGACCACTGCCCCCCGCACTCTCCTCTACGGGGCCTCGGCAGTGTGCAGGAAGGGGGCTTGTCCATCCCCAGAATGACACGGCAGCCGACACCCCCACCCCATATATCCCATAGAGATACATGGAAGGGATATGTGATGAAACGCTCCCTTCATGCGGACTGCTGGGCCCCCGTTCAGGAGATCCTTCAGATAGGGGATAAGTTATATACCACTACAGTTTTCTTTGAATGTTTTGCCAAGATGCACAATATATATATATATATATATATATATATATATATATATATATACCTACCGTATATACTCGAGTATAAGCCGACCCGAATATGAACCGAGGCCCCTAATTTCACCCCAAAAACCCAGGAAAAGTTATTGACTCGACTATAAGCCTAGGGTGGCAAATACATCATCCCCCCATGTCATCATCCAGACCCCCGTCATTAACACCCCCATCATCATCACCCTGTCATCATCACCCTCGTCATCATCCCCCTCGTCATCATCCAGACCCCCGTCATTATCACCCCCATCATCATCCCCCCCTTCATCATCACCACCTGTCAATCCCTTCAATCAGGGATCTTCAACCTGCAGACCTCCAGATGTTGCAAAACTACAACTCCCAGTATGCCCAGACAGCCATCGGCCCAGCCCCGGACTAGTGACGTTGCCTTGACGACGATGCACAGGGACGTCCTTGTGTGTCGTCGTCAAGGCAATATCACTAGTCTGGGGCAGAGATGAGGGCCTCCCGGTGAAGATGGACAGCCCGGAACGACTAACCCTCCCCACCGCACGGTCCCTGCAGCATAGATGACCCGGACCAACTCACCCTTCCTTCCCACCGAGAGAAGGTGAGTAGAAAACTAAAGGGGGGGGGGGGGGGGGTCTGGATGATGACGAAGGCCTGGCAGTGGTCTTCAACCTGCGGACCTCTAGATGTTTCAAAACTACAACTCCCAGCATGACCGGACAGCTGATGGCTGTGAGTTGTAGTTTTGCAACATCTGGAGGTCCGCAGGTTGAAGACCACTGAGAAGGGATTGACAGGTGGAGAGTTCACTTGAGTATAAGTCGAGGGGGGCATTTTCAGCACGAAAAATTCTGCTGAAAAACTCGGCTCATACTCGAGTATATACGGTAGTTTTTAATTCTGACAGTGCCCATTTAAACTAGCAGTCCTAATACAGGGATGCAGTCCATATACCTACATTTTATAGGAAATCCCCTTGGATGTGGGATACAAAATATAAATTGTATATTTCATAGGATTATTTGCGCACATTAAATACTTGTACCCAGCACTGAAGCTGCCACATCTGGAGTCACATTAGACATTTCTTCCCTCCGGTCTCTTTTTATTACGCATAATTACACATTTACTTTCTGACTTGTTAAATCCTTAAAGAGAACCATTGCACACAAACCCTGAGAGACACAATGCTGTGTCCTGCATGTGTCAGACTAAGACAGTGTTTCCCAACCAGGGTGCCTCCAGCTGTTGCAAAACTTCAACTCCCAGCATGCCCGGACAGCCGAAGGCTGTCCGGGCATGCTGGGGGTTGTAGTTTTGCAATGGCTATTCCCTGCAGCACCTCCGCAGGGAAAAAGAAGCATTGCCCTGTTTAACAATACATCATCTGGTGTTGCGATACTCTTGAATGTTTCTTGTAAAAGCTCTTTTCTATATTGAGTTAGTTACATCCTAGTTGCATGCTAGTGTTTTTCATGCCGGACAACTAAAGGTTAAATTAATCCATAATTATTATGGCGTACCTGCATTGATGTGACGTGTGATCTCGGGGAATATCCCTTGTACTCTAAAATGCATTTTTAAAGTGTCCTTGTAATATTACAAAACTTTTGTCACAGAGACATGGCTAAAGTTTTGATCGGTCGGGGTCCGAGTGTCCAGACCCCCACCGATTATTAGGAAGAGCAGGGAGAGGCACTCGACTGTGCGCTTCACTCCCCACCCTGCTGAAATCTCTGTCCAGTTGGAGGAGACTTATTGACTATATGGGGGGGGGGGGGGGGGGGGAGATTCTCCGCAACTTGTGCAGAGGAAAAGTCGACCGGTTGCCCATAGCAACAATAACATCGCTGCTTTCATTTTCGAAAAGGCCTCTGAAAAATTAAAGTAGCGATCTGATTGGTTGCTAGGGGCAACTGGTCAACTTTTCCTCAGCACAGGTCTTGATGAATCCCCCCCCCCCCCCCGTATGTTTACACAGCAGAATATCTGCAGAAAACAGGGGCGGACAGCAAATAGCAGGCAGAACATGCCAGCTCTAGGACCATTCAAAAATGCGTCATCTCCATGGACGGCAATGCATTTCTGAGCGGATTCCGCCAAAAGAGTTGACATGAGGCCAGAATCAGGAGTTCTGCGACAGATGTTGCAGCCACCTAAATTCTGCCATGTGCTCAGTGCGGCAGAATCCCATTGGAAAAATGGTGCAACGGAATTTCGGAGCGGAATTATTACGCCAGATTCCCCTTGGAAATGGCCGTCTGTTGTAACTGGACGGAGAACGCAGCAAGCTGGGAAATGATGCGCACAGCCAAGTGCAGTGTCCCACAATGAGACTATGTGGTTGAAAACTGGATGTACCCTGTGCGACTTTGTAAAGTATTTCTATGTTTTACTAAATTATTACATCATAATGTGAAATCCCGATGTATGTAATGGGTTGCCTTCCTTTACACCCAGTACATAACCTATTACTTAATAAACACCACCTGCTAGTGGTGAAAGATCGAATTGTTTAGCCTATAAAACGTATCCTGGCTCATAGGCTATGATGTAGAACTTGCTGCAAAGTGCTGTAAAAGGGGTAAAGCTACATTTTGCAGCTCCCCATAAACATGCACTGCTCCAGTTAAGCTGAATTCAAACAGCCATTGTGCTTCAACACTTTCAGAGTCCGTTTGGCACTTTTTTTTTGTGCCAAATGGACCCTGAACAGAGCACAACTGACACCCATGAATCCCGATGGATCCCATTGACTTAAATTGGGTCCTTTGGGCATTTTTCAGGAGTTGAGCAAAGAAAAAAATAGGACATGCCATTTTTCTCCCTTCGCTTAACTCCTTTATTTCCAATGGACTGGCCAACAGAGCTCCCTTTAGCGAAGCAAAATGGAAATGTGAACGAGCCTTTAGTTGAGCCAGTGAGAGCCAAAGCCACAGCCACAGTCAGAGCAAGAGCCGTAGCCACAGTCAGAACCACAGCAAGAGCCGCAGTCAGAGCCACAGTCAGAGTAACAGCCAGAGCCACAGTCAGAGCCACAGCAAGAGCCACAGCCAGAGCCACAGTCAGAGTCACAGTCAGAGTCACAGTCAGAGCCACGGCGAGAGCCACAGCCAGAGCCACAGTCAGAGTCACAGTCAGAGTCACAGTCAGAGCCACAGTCAGAGTAACAGCCAGAGCCACAGTCAGAGCCACGACGAGAGACACAGCCAGAGCCACAGTCAGAGTCACAGTCAGAGTCACAGTCAGAGCCACAGTCAGAGCAACAGCCAGAGCCACAGTCAGAGCCACGACGAGAGCCACAGCTAGTGCCACAGCCAGAGCCACAGCCAGAGCCACAACCAGAACCATAGCCAGAGCCACAACCAGAACCATAGCCAGAGCCACAGCGAGAACCACAGCTAGGGCCACAGCCAGAACCACAGCCAGAGCCACAACCAGAACCACACCGAGAACCACAGCTAGGGCCACAGCCAGAGCCAGAACCACAGCCAGAGCCACAACCAGAACCACAGCGAGAACCACAGCTAGGGCCACAGCCAGAACCACAGCCAGAGCCACAGCGAGAACCACAGCTAGGGCCACAGTCAGAGCCACAGTCAGAGCCACAGTCAGAGTCACTGCCAGAGTCACTGCCAGAGTCACAGCCAGAGCCACAGCCAGAGCCACAGCCAGAGCCACAGTCAGAGTCACAGCCAGAGCTACAGCCAGAGCCACAGCCTGAGCCACAGCCAGAGTCACAGCCAGAGCTACAGCCAGAGCCACAGTCAGAGCCACAACCAGAACCACAGCGAGAACCACAGCTAGGGCCACAGCCAGAGCCAGAACCACAGCCAGAGCCACAACCAGAACCACAGCGAGAACCACAGCTAGGGCCACAGTCAGAACCACAGCCAGAGCCACAACCAGAACCACAGCGAGAACCACAGCTAGGGCCACAGTCAGAGCCACAGTCAGAGCCACAGTCAGAGTCACTGCCAGAGTCACTGCCAGAGTCACAGCCAGAGTCACAGCCAGAGCCACAGCCAGAGCCACAGCCAGAGCCACAGTCAGAGTCACAGCCAGAGCTACAGCCAGAGCCACAGCCTGAGCCACAGCCAGAGTCACAGCCAGAGCTACAGCCAGAGCCACAGTCAGAGCCACAGTCAGAGCCACAGTCAGAGTCACAGTCAGAATCAGAGCCACAGTCAGAGCCACAGTCAGAGTAACAGCCCGAGCCACAGTCAGAGCCACAGCCTGAGTCACAGCCAGAACCACAGCCAGAGCCACAGCGAGAACCACAGCTAGGGCCACAGCCAGAGCCACATTCAGAGCCACAGTCAGACTCACAGCCAGAGTCACATCCAGAGCCACAGTCAGAGCAACACCCAGAGTCACAGTCAGAGTCACAGTCAGAGCCACAGCCAGAGCCACAGTCAGAGCAACACCCAGAGCCACAGTCAGAACCACAGCCAAAGCCACATTCAGAGCCACAGCCAGAGTCACAGCCAGAGTCACAGCCAGGGCCACAGCCACAGTCATAGTCACAGTCAGAGTCACAGCCAGAGCCACAGCCACAGTCATAGTCACAGTCAGAGCAACACCCAGAGCCACAGTCAGAGCCACAGTCAGAGCAACACCCAGAGCCACAGCCAAAGCCACAGCCAGAGCCACAGCCAGAGTCACAGCCAGAGCCACAGCCAGAGTCACAGCCAGAGCCACAGCCACAGTCATAGTCACAGTCAGAGTCACAGTCAGTGCCACAGCCAGAGTCACAGCCAGAGCCACAGCCAGGGCCACAGCCACAGTCATAGTCACAGCCAGAGCCACAGCCAGAGCCACAGCCAGAGTCACAGCCAGAGCCACAGCCACAGTCAGAGCTGTACCATTTGTAGCGCATTATAAATTGTGCTATTGGTTTTCTACTACACACTGCTGGTCATAGCGTTTTTACAGAAAAAAAAAAACTGGAAAAATTATAGGAAAACATTGCAAAAATGTGGCATGTTCCCCATAAACTAGCCTAATTCCATAATAGTTCTAAACTACCTAATGCTTTAATAAGTATTGTGAAATCTGTTTCTTAGAAATTCTAATAATGTAATTGTTGTGAAATATTTGACTTATATAGAAACGGCAACAATGAAATGGTAAACTGAATGATATGACTAATAGGGGATTAGGTGAATGTGTCTGCAGCATGTTTACTTAGGGGTAGGGGGTCTTCACAATACGAAGCAGCTGTATAAGACAGAACTGGGGGTGGAAAGATGATGTCAAAACCGATATTATTAGTGTAAAGCAGGAAAAGAACATTTCTAACAATCTTCTGTACATCTATCGCTCAGATCCTGAAAATCACATAACAATGAAATATTAGATTGGATAAGTTATGTTTCACTACAGAACTCCTTTAAATGGCCCATAATTGGTGTGATTGTCTATACTTCAGCTGAAGGCTTCCAGCACAAGCTAGTGGTCCCACTGCTGCAATAATGATAATTTATTGGGTGCCCATCCAATGGCCCTAGGGTAACCACACTATCCGGATTGCACACTGGAGTATCACATTACAGCCTTCAATAGATAGAGTTCTTTGAATAAGCTTTCCTCATGGCAAACCGTAAGTAGAACTAGTGTTGCTCGCGAATATTCGCAATTCGAATATTATTCGCGAATATCGCATATTCGTGAATTCGCGAATTTCGCGAATATAGCGCTATATATTCGTAATTACGAATATTCATTTTTTTTTTTTTTTTTTTCTCACAGTACACATCACAGTGATCATCCCTCTCTGCTTCCAGCTTGTGTGGTGTAAAGAAGGATCTAATACTACTGTGTGAGATTGGCAAGCGAAAATTCGCATATACGAAAATTAGCATATGCGAATTTTCGCATACGTGAATTTTCGCATATGCAAATTTTCTATATGGTAATTTTCGCATGGGTTAATTTTCGCATGCGCGAATATTCGCATATGCGAAAATAAAACGAGAATATTACGAACATGCGAATATTCGCGAATATATGACGAATATTCGTCCATATATTCGCGAATATTCGCGAATTCGAATATGGCCTATGCCGCTCAACACTAAGTAGAACTGATCCCAAATTTTTGCTTTACTTTTTTCTACCTGCAGGAATGGTGCAGTCCTCTATGGCACATGCAGGTGTCCTAAGATGCACCTTTATATATACAGATATATATGTGGCTAGGGCTCTCAACGACTTTTGGTTAAACCTCCGACTGTCATGTGATGTTTCCATTTGGGCAATAAAAATGGCACAACAATTGCAAGAAATACAATACAGTCAAGATTGTTCCCTTAAGTGTTCCCCATCCAGAGTGCCTCCAGCTGTTGCAAAACGACAAATTGACCATTGTTCCCCAAGTGTTCCTCATTCAGTGTGCCTCCAGCTTTTGCAAAACAACAAATTGACCATTGTTTCCTAAGTGTTTCCCAACCAGTGTTCCTCCTGCTGTTGCAGAATGACAACTCCCAGCATGCCTGGACAGCCTTTGTTGTCATTCATTTTGCAACAGCTTGAGGCACACTGGTTGGGAAACACTGCTCTAGGGTGTATTTAAACCTCCGACTGTCATGTGATGTTTCCCTTTGGGCATAAAAATGGCACAACAATTGCAAGAAATACAACACAGTCAAGATTGTTCCCCTAAGTGTTCCCCATCTAGTGTGCCTCCAGCTGTTGCAGAATGATTAATTCCCCATTGTTCCCCAAATGTTCCCCAACCAGTGTTCCTCCATCTGTTGCAGAACAACGAAACAACCATTGTTCCCTAAGTGTTTCCCAACCAGTGTGCCTCCAGCGGTCGCAGAATGACAAATCGACCAGTGTTTCCGAAGTCTTTCCCCACCAGTGTGCCTCCAGCTGTTGCAAAATGACAACTCCCAGCATGCCCGGGAGTTGTCATTTTGCAACAGCTGGAGACACACTGGTTGGGAAACACTGCCCTAGGGTGTATTTAAACCTCCGACTGTCATGTGATGTTTCCCTTTGGGCATAAAAATGGCACAATTGCAAGAAATACAACACAGTCAAGATTGTTCCCCAAGTGTTCCCCATCCAGTGTGCCTCCAGCTGTTGCAAAATGACAAATTGACCATTGTTCCCCAAGTCTTCCCCAACCAGTGCGCCTCCAGCTGTTGCACAACGACAAAATGACCATTGTTCCCCAAGGGTTTCCCAACCAGTGTGCCTCCAGCTGTTGCAGAACAACAAAATGACCATTGTTCCCCAAGTGTTTCCCAACCAGTGTGCCTCCAGCTGTTGCAGAACAACTAAACGACCATTGCTCCCCAAGTGTTCCCCAACCAGTGTTCCTCCATCTGTTGCAGAACAACAATACAACCATTGTTCCCTACTACTCTAGGGTGTATTTAAACCTCCCCCTGTCATGTGATGTTTCCCTTTGGGCATAAAAATGGCACAACAATTGCAAGAAATGCAAAACAGTCAAGATTGTTCCCTAAGTGTTTCCCAACCAGTGTGCCTCCAGCTGTTGCACAACGACAAACCGACCATTGTTTCTGAAGTATTTCCCAATCAGTGTTCCTCCAGCTGTTGCAAAATGACAACTCCCAGCATGCCTGGACAGCCTTGTTGCAAGAAATACAACACAGTCAAGATTGTTCCCCCAAGTGTTCCCCATCCAGTGTGCCCCCAGCTGTTGCAAAATGACAAAATTACCATTGTTCCCCAAGTGTTTCCCTCCAGCTGTTGCAGAACAACAAAACGACCATTGTTCCCCAAGTGTTCCCCAACCAGTGTTCCTCCATCTGTTGCAGAACAACAAAACAACCGTTGTTCCCCAAGTGTTCCCCAACCAGTGCACCTCCAGCTGTTGCCAAACGACAAAATGACCATTGTTCCCCAAGTGTTTCCCTCCAGCTGTTGCGGAACAACAAAACGACCATTATTACCCAAGTGTTCCTCCATCTGTTGCCGAAAAACAAAACAACCATTGTTCCCTAAGTGTTTCCCAGTGTGCCTCCAGCTGTTGCACAACGACAAAACGACCATTGTTTCCGAAGTGTTTCCCAACCAGTGTGCCTCCAGCTGTTGCAAAATGACAACTCCCAGCATGCCCGGACAGCCGTAGGCTGTCCGGGCATGCTGGGAGCTGTCATTTTGCAACAGCTGGAGGCACACTGGTTAGGAAACACTTCTCTAGGGTGTATTTATACCTCCGACTGTCATGTGATGTTTCCCTTTGGGCATAAAAATGGCACAACAATTGCAAGAAATACAACGCCATCAAAATTGTTGGAATCAATTGCAACTTTTTGGCCGACTAAAAAAAATATGAAACATACGAGAAAGTCACTGTAACCTGCATGACCAAAAGTTGTCATTGAGCTGCAGCGAGAATGTCTTTTAGGTGCACTCTGTGGTTTTCAAGGAACATGGGTTCACCCTCTATATAACTGCGGTGTCCGCATCTGCTGACTATAACCAAGGGCCAAGCAGCATTACAATAAAAGTACAAGGAGACTTTTCATCCTCCGTTCACATCTGATCTCTGGAACAGATCCTCCATTAAGTCCGATGCCTCAGTTCCTCAGCTTTCCTCTTAAATGGAATAAACTTGCAGCGTGCAGCACTTCTGATATATTGCATAATCTAATAGCTGCTCCCGGGGTCAAAGGATAATGGGTTAATCTGTAATGTTGACCTGCAATGAATTCAAATGAGCCGCGTTCTTAGGAGAGCTTAAGACGCGCTTTATTCTTCACTGTCTCCACTTTAGAGAAAGGCCAATAAAAATGCACATTTTATATTAAGTCATGTAAATATATGTGCATAACTTAAGTTACACAGCGCCGGTAAATAATAGTTTACTGACAGAATACACTTCAGGTGGGATCAGGTAATGGAGGGGAAACTATGTCTAATTACAAGGGCCGCTTAACGCTTAGGGTGCTGGAGAGATAGGCTTTGAGAATAACACTGAGAATAGGGTGGCAAGAGAAAAGAGAGCATGATTATTTGGCAGGTTACATTCACACAACAGAATCTCTGCCAAAATTCATCATCGTTAGGACCGCGTGGACATGCACCGTCACTACAATCGGTGTGGCTTTCCGCCAAAATAATGAACATGATGATCATGGCCTTTACTACTGAAGAACAGACTTGGGGCCACCTCTTTCCCCCAGGAGAGGATAGTTGGACTTGGGACTGATTCCTGCATTCATTGGCTAGGAGACTACATGTGACCAAATCAACTATTAAGCTGTATAAGAAAATGTAAGTCATAAAAAAATATGAAACCTCCAAACTCTGGTTACCTCAGTGTATGCATGAAGTATAATGCAAAGACAGACATTCTGTAAATGTCTCCAGTACCTGAAATATATAACACATATGTCCAGAAAACCTATAGCAACTCATTCACCCGGCAACCTTAAAGGGGTACTCCGCTGCTCAGCGTTTGGAACAAACTGTTCAAAACGCTGGAGCCAATGCCGGGAGCTCGTGACGACATAGCCCCACCCCCTCATGATGTCACTGAGCAGCGGAGTACCACTTTAAAGTATAGCAGCTGGGACTGATGTACTGGGACGTAACACTTTCAGTTGCAGAAGCTGCATCCAAATTCTGCCACAAAGTATGATAATCTGGAAATGAAACCATATTTGTGCAACAGTATTTGAAAAATGTTCAGTCACCTCTAGGGCAGTGTTTCCCAACCAGTGTGCCTCCAGCTGTTGCAAAAGTACAACTCCCAGCATGCTCGGACAGCTGAAGGCATTTTCTAATGACACATTCCCTATAACGAACCAATTGTAATGCCTGGAGTTCCAAACAGCGCAATTGGTGGATTCATTGCATTGCTAACAGATTTAGCATGCTGGGAGTTATCCTGGTTGGGACATACTGCTCTCAGGGGAATGTAAATGACGGTGTGATTGTCCATACTTCAGCTGAAGGCTTCCAGTGAGTAAAAACATATGAAATGAAAAGAAATAAATAAACAAACACATGAATGAATAAATAGAAAGATAAATGAACAAATAAATAAATAAATGCGTAAATAAATAAATAATCAAATAAAATAATCAAATACAAAAATAAATAAATAAAGACATACATAAATACGGTAAATGAATGAATAAATAAACAAACAAATAAATGATTGAACAAATAAATAAATCATAAAATGCATGAATAAATAATTAAATACATAAATGAATAAATAAATGCATTCATTAATAAATACATTTATAAAAAATAAATAAATAAATGAATTTACTCGGTGGAGCCTCTTCCCCTTGTTTCCTGGTTATTGGACAATGATGATTATATAGTAAATCCAACCATAATAGGTGCCAGACTTCCAGACCTCTGACTAGTTTGTTATCCTGAAGTTGTGAAGGGAAATAAAGATACATGAAGTGAGTGCGGACATTGTTTTATGATCAGTCAGGGATTTGCTGACAATGACAACCGAGAGGCCTCTAAATATTTGGTTGCTGAAAGGACAGTGGGAAATATAAAGAAACTTTTATTACTGAACCTGTCAAAGAGACATTGATGGGAAGTTTTATAAGACGTCATTAAGGAGCTGCTGAAATAATAACCATTGGTCTTAAGCATCGGATGACCTGACACCGGCAATTTACACGTCTCATAGCTAAGCAGCGGGTGTAAAGTGTACCTGTCGTTTCAGGTGACCTTTCCAAATAAGCTGTTGTGTGTGAACAAGAGGAATGGCTGTGTTTCCGCTCATTAGACAGCTTGCATAAGGGAACGTTCACACTTGAAAACTCGCTAAAGGTTTCCCACTGCAGGAGATCCGCTGGGAGTTTTACTACCATTCAATTCAATGGGTCTGCCGGCAATCTGCAAATCTGCAGCTATCGTGGATTTTTTGTGGACCCACTGAAGTAGAGTGACAAGATTTGCAGCGGATTTCCCAAATGGTGACCCTCCCTAGGGTCTATGCACACTACACAATTTATGTGGGTGGAGGTTCAAAGGACGCCCGGTGCTGTCGGCACTAGGACTGCTTAGGCATTGCCAGGCCCAATAGCCACCAATGCATTCCGCTCAATATTCCGTTCATTCATTCGGTGGTGGAATTCCATAATCTACTCTGGACAGCGAAATCCCCCTGACATCAATGGGGCGCGACTGTACCAGAATTTCCAAAAAGAAGTCAGCTCAGAAATTCTGTAGTGTGCATGGACTTCATTGTGCCTCACAGCAGAAGGGGGGGGGGTGTAATGTTTTTTTGGGGAATTTGCACCCCACTTTTCAATTTTGCACTTTCATCTTAAAGGTACGGTCCCAAGTATCACTTATGCAGCGTATTTCACGCTGCGCAAAGTCTGCTGCTGCAGCGGTAAATACACTGCATCATTTCCCATTCACATACACACAGGGCTATCCTGTGGCAGCCCTGTGTGTGCAGCGAGTTTTGGAGCAAGGGCTGCACGTCACAGTCATACCGATGTATACCCCACCTCTAAAACTCACTGCACATACAGGGCTGCCACCAGAAAGCTCTGTGTGTATGGTGATTGGGGATTACACAGCGTATTTCCTGCTGCAGCAGCAGATTTTGTGCAGCGGGAAATACGCTGCGTAAGCGGTATGTGGGACCATACCCTTAGGGTACATTCACATGTACAGGATCCTCTGCATTTTGTCTACAGCTGATTTTGCTAACCAATGAAGTCAATGGGTAGCAAAATCAGCAACAGAAAATATACAGCAAAATATGCAGCATATTTTTTATGTGCAAATGTTCCCTTAGAAAGATTTTAACTATGCAAAATCTATCATATTGTTGTGAGATGTTTTGTGCCATTCAGTGGAGTAAAGTTGCATATAAATTCAGCAGCTTTCTAAAAAAAAAAGTACACAGTCTAAAAAGCCATAACACTTAACTGACACCCCCTTTTTTACTTTTCACCATCATTTTTGTCATAAATAAGGTTGGTGTGGTTTTAGTGTTGTGGCTTATTAGACATTTATTATATGCAACTTTTTAAGAAGTCACAACCAACATTTTTGCACAATTCCACTGCACCCAATTGGTGTACAAACCGCGTGGCATAAGAGCGCATCGAAAAAACTGTGCAAATTATCATGTGTGACAATATTGTACATTTCACACTGTTTAAACTAGCATAAAGGAGAAAGTGCAAGTCCAAAAAAAGGGGTGAAAAAGTAGCGCATGATAGATTCCTCTCTTCGATGATGTGCATGCCAAAAAGCAACAAAAACGGTGCGAATGCTTGACAAAGGTCAAAGGTTAAAAGGTCAGATACATTAAAAACAAAATTGTGCAAAAATGCACTAAAAACAGGGGTATTCTAGGCCCTAAAAACATATCCCCTGATCGTAGGGGGATCCAACCTATGGGACCGTCTGCTATCTGCAGAATGGGGCCTCAACTCCCCTCCCCCCAAATGTAGCGGGGAATCAGCTTGTGCTCTATGCATTGTCTATGGGAGCTCTGGAGATATCTTATAGATTGGGGATACATTTTAGGGGCTAAAATACTCCTTTACCTCCTCCCCATTGTCTTCATTTCCATAGATATACTTTCCCTACCTATGATGCTTTTCTTATTCAAAATTAAATACCTAATTAAATTAGCAACTGGGGTTATTAGGCTATTGCAAAAATTTAGAATTTTTTTTCACTTTATCTCATTCTATTTTAGAAATTTGTCTTAAAATTCCTTACATATTTCCATCTTATGATTTGAAGAGTATTTACAGGAAATGGGCCTTTTAATTGGTAAATTCCATGCACCTTCCCATGTCTATTCATATAAATGCTGTTTAATACTGCTCATATTTCTCCATCTAAATGCCTCCTATTATTCCTCAGACATCACGGTGATTTATAGAAGTATTGTATGGAATGGGACGGGTTATTTTTTTATGCAAATCTATTGTAAATCACAATGCAAAAATCACTGTAATATAATAGAATTTAAAATGTGATGGATTATGTATGTGGAGGGGATTGATGGCGGCAAAAGATCTAAGCCGGCCGCTGATAACTGAATATACAGAACAGCTCCATAGAGGAAGAAATGGGACAGTTATTAATGGACTGCATCTCTGGCATGTATAATTCAGCCTGGCCTCCCAACAACGCAAACCAACACATAAACAGTAACCACATAGTACTGCAATAGTGTCCATCATGTACTTAGGTTAATACTTAACTTTTATTTATCTGATTAAAACATTACAGGCAGCAGGCAAAGTTGCAGGGCTCAATCCAACTGTGGTAAGGTGTTTTGAATGCCTTAGGACTTCTTCATCATGGGCATTACCACTGTATACACGCTGTGTTGGAGCGGATGTCTGTGTGGGATCTGAAGATAATGGCAAGTCAGTGAGTTGACTTCATCCTTTCATTATGAAAAGATTACAAAAATAGAGCTGATTTATAAAAAAAAAAAAAAAAAAAAAAAAAAAAAAAAAAAAAACAGCGCAACACTTGGCCTCAGCTCCATTGAAGGGAATCGATCCAGCAGTCTGTAATACCACATACAACCTGAGGACGGGAATTGTGCTGTTTATGGAAGAAATTAACTCTATTTTTCTATTGCTTGATAACCCCTTTAATCACTGTCCCACCATGTCAGCCACTGGAAATGGTGGCAACTGCCTAAAGTGTTCAAATTTTCAGGTGAGATCTAAATGTTATGTCTGTATTCCGTTTTTTTCTGTGTTGGTGTGTACTTTTACTTGCTTTTCTTGCGTGATCAATTTTTGCATGTTGTGTGCTTTGGTAAGGATAATGTTAATGTTTGAAGCCAATAGGCTCCCATGTGGAGTTATTTAGACCCCAGCTCTGCTGTTATTCCTGGCTGCTAATTTTACTATGTTTTCATAGCACCTTAGTCTGTGCACATGCATCCTAAGTTCAGCCATGGCTTGTGTATCTAGATTTTAGCTTTGTTATGTTTGTACTTTGTTCTGGCTTTTAGTGTTTTGCTTTCTATATATTTAGTGTGCCTTGGTTAGACCCGTGCTCAGATTATATTCTGGAGTTTGTCCTGTTTGGTTCTTGTTAGTGTTTCCTGTTTAGTTCTTGGAGTCAGTTCAGACTAATCCAGTTAAGAATCTTAACCCGTATTCCTCAATGCTATGGAGTTTGGCTTTTGAAGTTTCTGTATTCCTCCATGTTATGGAATTTGGCTTTTGAAGTTTTGCTTGTATCTGTCTAGTATAAATTGTGTTCAAGTACCTGACCTGTATGGTATCTGACCATCAGTTTAGCTGCTCACCCCCATCTTATCCTGATCCTGTTAAGCAGTGTTATTATTCTGTTTTCCAGTCTTGTTCATATTTTCATATCTACAGTTTATCTTGTATTAGTTTCCTGAACTGATTGTCAGTATGCTGTATGTTGCCTTGATATTTCTGTGTGTTGCTATTTAGCATTCCTGCTGTGTATTAGGTCTTAGTCATGTTTTTTTTTTTTGTTAACCCAGTCCTGTTCTTGACATGTACCCAGACCTTGTACAGTTTTGCTTATTATTTTGACTCTTTTGCCCCAGCACATTAGTACAGTGTATGGTGCGGCTCCAATTTGTGATTCACCGCTAGGGTGTCTTTGCAAATAGGCAGGGAAAGCGGCTTTAGGGAAAGTTAGGGCACACGTCTTCCCTGCCCTACGTGATGTGATCATGACAGTAAAAAATCAAATAATCTTAAAGAGCTTGTGTGGATTTCTGATGTCTGGTACTTGGTATCAGTCAACATTTTGCAGACAGTCACATCTCTAACAGCTTAGGTTGAGTTCCACCACTCCAATATTCCATGCTGCAGCGATCATGTCACGTACATCTTCCATGTAATGTTGCCACCAGCCTCAGTGGTCATGTCTTGTACGCACAAGCATAGTAACATAGTTCATAAGGTTGAAAAAAGACCAGAGTCCATCAAGTTCAACCTATAACCCTTATGAGCCCCTACTGAGTTGATGCAGAGGAAGGCAACAAACCCTCATACTCGAGGTAAAAATTCCTTAGCGATTGGCAATCAGAATAGATCCCTGGATCAATGTTCTGTCCCTATAAATCTAGTATACATAACCAGTAATGTTATTACTCTCCAAAAATGCATCCAGACCCCTTTTAAATTCTTTTACCGAGTTAACAATGACCACCTCCTCAGGCAGAGAATTCCACAGTCTCACTGCTCTTACAGTAAAGAACCCCCATCTGTGCTGGTGTAGAAACCTTCTTTCCTCTAGACGCAGAGGATGTCCCCTTGTTATAGATACAGTCCTGGTTATAAATAGATCATGGGAGAGATCTCTGTACTGTCCCCTGATATATTTATACATAGTTATTAGGTCTCCCCTAAGCCTTCTCTTTTTCTAAACTAAATAACCCCAATTTTGATAATCTTTCTGGGTACTGTAGTCCTCCCATTCCCCGTATTATTCTGGTTGCCCGTCTTTGAACCCTCTCCAGCTCCACTATATCTTTCTTTTACACTGGTGACCAGTACTGTACACAGTATTCTATGTGTGGTCTGACTAGTGATTTGTACAGAGGTAGAATTATTTCCTTGTTGTGGGCATTTATGCCCCTATTGATGCACCCCAAGATTTTATTTGGTCACTGCAGCTAAATTTACAGTTAACTAAGACTCCTAAGTCCTTTTCCACTTCAGTCATCCAAGTGTGCTCCCATTTAATTTTTCCTCCCCATTGCCCCTGGTCCAGTCTGGAGCTCACCTCCTCATAAAAGCTGATCAGGTTAGTTTGACAGGACCGATCTCTCATAAAGCCATGCTGATATGGAGTTATATATTTATTTTTATCAAGTTATTCCAAAATAGCATCCCTTAGAAAACCCTCAAAACATTTACGTACAACAGAGCTTAAACTAACAGGCCTATAATTCCCGGGGGTCACCTTTTGACCCCTTTTTAAATTTGGGCATCACATTTGCCATGCACTTATCCTGGGGAACAGTCCCTGTTACTATAGAGTCCTTGAATATTAAAAATAGGGATCTGTCTGTTACATTACTTAATTCCTTTAGAACACAGGGGTGAATGCCATCTGGACCTGGTGATTTGTCTATTTAGATTTTTTGTAGGCGGCACTGTACTTCTTCCTGGGTTAGATAGGTGACCTGTATTGGGGAGTTTACCTTATCTCACTGTATTTCACCTGGCATTTCATTTTCCTCGGTGAATATAGTGGAGAAGAATTTGTTTAATATATTTGCTTTTTCCTGATCCCCATTTATAATGTCTTTTTTATCGTTTTTTTTAAAGGGCAAACACTTTCATTTTTTTACCTTTTTGCTATTTATATAATTAAAGAACATTTTGGGGTTAGTTTTACTCTCTTTTGCAATGAATCTTTCTGTCTCTATTTTTTATTTTTTATCTTTTTTTTATTTTATTTTTTTACATATTTTACATTTTTCTCTATAGCTTTTTAATGCTGGCTGGATAATAATGCAAATGCAGTATAAGATGGACGAGAAGATAGTTTGGCTCCTGTCATCCAACATCATTACCATCTAATAATATTTTAATTATTGTCATTAACAAAATGTCATTATTGGCTGCAAATGTCAAGGGCCATACATCAACATTGTATAATGGATCAGGCTGGCAAACACTTGTATAGATACGGTTCTTACAATTCTCAGGGCTCCTTGGAATTTCACAACCTTGCTGAATCTGAATGACTATGGATAAAAACATATATGTGGAACATAAGCTATGTATCACAAGCTATGTAAATGTGTTTGACTAACATTAAAATAATCAAACACATTTAAAGCAAAAGTATCACCTAGATAATTTTTTTACCGATTAGACACAGACACCTGAGCATGTTTTTACTTCTAATCTGCTTCTATTGTCTGATTTTTATTATTTTATTATTTCATTTTTTACATTATTATGGGGGTATCATCTTGCCTGATATGTTTTTAACAGCATAGATATGTTTTACAGCAATGGAAATAGGGTTCTCTCCTGTGTAGAATCTCAATGAAAAGAGGAATTCTCAGATTATGAGGACAAAACGCACTCATCTATGGCCGTTGGGCAGATAGATGCACAACACTCAGTATCACAAATCAGCGAAGCTCCTCTGCTGCTGCGGTGTCCCACGTTGGTTTACCCACGTGTGACTATAGAACGGACAAGAGAGGACTTCCTTTGTGACATGTCTTGTCTATGTCTATTTGTGTTTTCTTGTCTATTTCTTTGTGAACATCGCTATTGTTGATCACTCCTAATAGAAGGGTTCATGCAACCCAGAAACACATTGTGTGCTAAAAATTTACTTATTTTAATTGTTTCCATGGTTTTAATATTGGCAGCGCAAAGCAAGCTTCCACTTTCCTTGTCTATCTTGTCCTCAGCTTAGTTCTAGGCCTAGTGTCCAGTGTCCAGTGTTAAAACTGGATAGCAAAATGGAAAATTTGTTAAAACATCACCAAAAATTCTTAAAAAATATGTTTAACATACACCCTCTTCCAAATTATTATGCACATTCTATTTAAAGGGGTATTCCGCCCCTAGACATCTTATCCCCTATCCAAAGGATAGGGGATAAGATGTCAGATCGCCGCGGTCCCGCTGCTGGGGACCCCTGGGATCCCCGCTGCGGCACCGCGCTATCATTACAGCACAGAGCGAGTTCGCTCTGCTTGTAATGATGAGCGGTACAGGGGCCGGAGCATCGTTACGTCACGGCTCCGCCCCTCGTGATGTCACGGCCAGCCCCTTTCAATACAAGTCTATGGGAGGGGGCGTGGTGGTCGTCACGCCCCCTCCCATAGACTTGCATTAAGGGGACAGGCCATGACGTCACGTGGCTCCGTCCCCTGTATCGCCCGTCATTACGCACAGAGCGAACTTGCTCTGTGCTGTAATGATAGCGCGGTGCCGCAGCCCGGGGCTCCCCAGCAGCGGCACCGCGGCGATCTGACATCTTATCCCCTATCCTTTGGATAGGGGATAAAATGTCTAGGGGCGTAATACCCCTTTAAGTGTCACAACAATTAAATATTTTGTTTTTCAGTTTAACTCATGGATGGCATTGTGTCTCAGGCTCTTTTGATCACTGAAAACAATCTCAGACACTTGTAATAATTAGATTGCCAGGTGAGCCCAATTTAAGGAAAAACCACTAAAAGTGGGTGTTCCACATTATTAAGCAGAGCACCATTTTCAAGCACTATGGGGAAGAAAAAGGATCTCTCTGCTGCCGAAAAGAGTGAAATGGTTCAATGCCTTGGACAAAGTATGAAAACATTAGATATTTCACGAAAATGTAAGCGTGATCATCGTACTATTAAGACATTTGTGGATGATTCAGAGCACAGACGGGTTTGTGCAGATATAGGCATATTGAGGAAGATTTCTGCAAGATCCATGCATGGGATCAAGAGAACAGCTACTATAATACCATTACATAGCAGCAATCAGATATTTGAAGCTGCTGGTGCCTCTGGAGTCCCACGGACATCAAGGTGTAGAGTCCTCCAGAGTCTTGAAATTAAGCATAAACCTTCTATTCGGCCACCACTAACCAATGCATACAAGCAGAAACGGCTGCATTTGGCAGAAAAATACATGAAGACAAATTTTCAAACAGTCCTGTCCACTGATGAGTGCCATACAACCCTGGATGGTCAAGATGGATGGAGCAGTGGATGGTTGATGGTTGGTGGACGGCCACCCTGTTCCAACAAGGCTGCGACGTCAGTAAGGCGGTGGTGGAGTCATGTTTTGGGCCGGAATCATGGGGAAAGAGCTGGTCTGCCCCTTTTGGGTCCCCCAAGGTGTAAAGATGACCTCTGCAAAGTATGTGGAGTTTCTGACTGACCACTTTCTTTCCTGGTACAGAAGGAAGAACTATGCTTTCCGTAATAAAATCATCTTCATGCATGACAATGCACCATCTCAATGGCTGCTATGGGGATAAAAGGATAGAAAGTCATGGTGTGGCCTCCATCCTCCCCTGACCTCAGTCCTATTGAGAACCTTTGGAGCATCCTCAAGCAAAAGATCTATGAGGGTGGGAGGCAGTTTACATCCAAACAGCAGCTCTGGGAGGCTATTCTGACATCTTGCAAACAAATTCAAGCAGAAATTGTTTAAAAACTCACAAGTTCAATGGGTGCAAGACTTGTGAAACTGCTGTCAAATAAGGGGTCCTATGTTAAAATGTACAGTGACCTGTTAAAATGTTTAAAAAGTTAAAATGTTGTTAAAAGTTTGATTGAAATAGCTTTTGATTTCAGTAAATATGCTGCAAAGACAACAAATGACAATTTTGCGTTCTTTACAACCTATAAAGTGTTTTGAAGCTTACTGTGCGTAATAATTTGGAACAGTGCATTGTAGTTTTTTTATGTTTAAAAACAAATACTGTTATCATGAGGAGGTTTGTTTAATAAAATTAGAATTGTACTCTTAACCTCTTAAGGACACAGGGCGTACCTGTATGCCTTGCGCCCGGTCCCAGTATATAACGTGGGGTCACGCCGTGGCCCCGTGTCATAGTGGGTCAGTCCCAGTGGCTAATGAAAGCCGGGACCCTGGGCTAATAGTGTGCAGCACCGATCTTTGTGCCGCGCGCTATTAACCCTTTGGACGCGGCATTCATAGTTGATCGCCGCGTCTAAAATGAAAGTGAAAGCTTCCCGGCAGCTCCGTCGGGTTGATCGGGACCATCATGGTGAAATCACGATGTCCCGATCTGCTAGAATGTGAGCGGAGGGTGCCTTACCTGCCTCCATTGTGTCCGATCGGCGATTGATTGCTCCAAGCCTGAGATCAAGGCTTGAGCAATCGACCGCTGATAACACTGATCATCTCCATGTTAATGCATGAGGCTGATCTGTGTATCAGATCGCTATGTGCAGTGCTATAGCCACTAGAGGGGGCTATAAGACTGAAGAAAAAAAGTGTGAAAAAAAAGTTAATAAAGATCATTTAACCCCTTCCCTAATAAAAATAAGAATCACCCCCCTTTTGCCATTTAAAAAAATAAATAAAAAAAAACCTGTGTAAATAAAAATAAACATATGTGGTATTGCTGCATGCAGAAATGTCCAATTTATTAAAATATATCATTAATTAAACCGCACGGTCAATGGCGTACGCACAAAAAAAATAGTGTCTTTTTTGGTCACTTTTTATATCATGAAAAAAATGAATAAAAAGTGATCAAAAAGTCCGATCAATGCAAAAATGGTACTGATAAAAACTTCAGATCACGGCGCAAAAAATGAAGCCCATACTGGCCCGTATGCGGAAAAATAAAAAAGTTGTAGCGGTCTGAAGATGACAATTTTAAACATATCAATTTTCCTGCATGTAGTTATTATTTTTTTCAGAAGTACGACAAAGTCAAACCTATATAAGTAGGGTATCATTTTAACAGTATGGACCTACAGAAGAAAGATAAGGTGTCATTTTTACCGAAAAATGTACTGCGTAGAAATGAAAGCCCCCAAAATTTACAAAATGGCATTTTTTTCTTCAATTTTGTTGCACAAGGAATTATGTTTTGCTGTGGATTTTTTTGGTAAAATGACTGATGCCTCTGCAAAGTAGAATTGGTGGCGCAAAAAATAAGCCATAATATGGAATTTTAGGTGCAAAATTGAAAGCGTTATGATTTTTAGAAGGTGTTGAGGAAAAAATGAAAGTGCAAAAAAAGAAAAACCCTGAGTCCTTAAGAGGTTAATAGTTGATAACATGATAATTTACATCAATTATTTTAGTAAATGAGTAAAATATAACTTGCGTAATAATTTGGAACATGGTGTAGAAACTTTAAAAATAGGTCATTTTCTAATGACACATTCCCTATAAAGTACAAATTGTAAATGCCTGGAGTTCAAAGCAAGACAAATGGTGGACTCACCAGCTGGAGGCACCCTAGTTGGGAAACACTAGTTCAATGTAATAAAAGTTTTGCCAAAACCAATTAGCTGCCCACCTCTGCCTTATACATTGTAAACTCTAAATACAAGAAGGCATGTCTTGTAGACCCGTAGCAGTTGTCTTCCACCGACAGCAAGATTTCTGCAATACGGAAAGAGAAAAATACAAAGGTCTTAATGAGCGGAGAGCCCATACGTCAGGAAGCCAGGAGGGGGTTAAACAGGACTCTGAACAAATGCGCGCAAAAACTGATTACCGATTCAGTATCACAGATGTAATCTTGCTGATAAATGAAGAAAGTATAGCGAAGGGAAAAAAGCAAGTTTCCATTTTACAATAGGAGGATTAGCCGGAGCCTACGCATTGAATTATTCATGTCCAGGTGATACGTGTTCGAGAGATACAGAACAAAATGCTGGTTCTGTTTGCACATGGTGTAAAATATACAGAAAGTTTGAGCAGAAATGGAGCGCTCTGTATGGAATTTAAGGTAACTGGGATAAAGAAAAAAAGAATGTGTTGATTATTTCTTCCAACGTTTCATTTCCTCTTTGCAAATTGATTTCGCGAAAGGCAGAATATTCTTTATTAAACAACTTATACAACTGTATTGTGGGATTATATTAACGTTAACACCAAATAATGGACAGGGCATTATAGAACGCTCGACCGTTTCTTTGTTGTTAAAGACGACTAACAAATGTTTTCTCTATTTCCCTGATGGAAACAAAACAAATCTATGAATCTTTAATAAAGACTGCGGGGAAGATTTACTGTGGTTTTGGTACAACGTGGCGCATGTATTCAGCAAAATTTTCCGTGTCTGTCAGCTGGACAGAATTTACTATAAGCGATACACTGTGTTTTAAATTCCAGCTAATGAAAAGTGCAACATTACATTGCCATTTGGCACACAAAATACAAATAATATTTTTTATTCGACTGTTCTACAGGGGCTGTAAAGTTAGTGTATTTATAATATAGTGTCTGTACCTGGGTTTGGTGGCTGGTCTCGCAATTCTTATGTGACCTTTGTCCCGATGTTCATTTTTAGCAGTATAAAAAATGAGTGTTGTCTCGGGCCTTTCCCAGGTTGCAGTGCAGCCTTAGATATTGCATCACTAGTCAGGTGTTGAAAGGGAGCGTGTCTGTGCTTCAATGGGTGGATCGGCAGCTGGGTGGGAGTGAGATCATTTTTCAGGGCTGTAGGGGATTGAAGTTTTAAGCACAGCCTGCATGAAAGGAAGCCCATCAGTGCTGCAATCGGTGGAGTGGTTGATGTGTGGGAGGGAGATAAGTCACCTCCCAGCTAGAAACAAAGGATTCTGGGGATTGTAGTTGGAGGGAGGGCACAGAAACAGGAATTAGCAAGTTCACAAAAACAAGCCAGCAACATGATGAGGAACACAGGACATGGCCATTTGCCACCAACACAAGCATGGATGCTTGGTAAGCATGGGATGCAGCACATATGTTCCTTCTGCAGCCTTCCAAGCCTAGATTGGTGACATGGAATAAACAGGTGCTTCTAAAAAGATGGCAGGATTGATGCGGTGCTAAATAGAGCAGCCCAACGAAAGATCATGAACAAATGTTTTAGTTACCACAATGAAACATGTTTCCCAGCTCAATAGCTGCTTCATCAGGCATAACAAATGATACGAAAGCATCAATTATATAGGTACAAGTTAACCTGCTAAAATGCTAAATTCTTACATCTAAGAGCCAAGGAACGTGCTCTTGAATCACTCAAAGTGCAAGAAAAAGCGCAAACTTTTTACACTAAAAAAAGTGCACAAAGGATGCGGTCTATCGCAAGCCCTTCCCCAATAGGAGAGAGGCCCCCAACAAACCCTTCGCCTCCGGACCAAAAGGTACCCGCGAGGTTCCAGGTTCAATGTCCCTTTTCGCCTAAGCTACTAAGGGACCACAAATGCTCCCGACATCCCCCTTGGCATTAGCCAAGGTATCTGCTCGCAGAGCCAATAACGGTCGGTACCCTTCCCATGCAGGAGTACCCAGGGCTTTTTGCAGGGAGGTGATGAACCACACACACCTCCCCAAGACCGCTAGGAGGGACACCCAGAAGGGCTACCGCATCCTAACAGTCCTGTGAACACACAACACGTAAAAAGTGACACAAAAAAAAAAAAAGTGAATGTGTGCAGGTATACTGCCCAGACATCCGGCCGGATCTATAAAAATATCTCTGATCCTAGCCAGAAGGCCGGGAATCAAGAGGTGAGTGCCACAAGGTGAAGAAATCATGGTGCCCGTGCTTCCACTCAATGAGACAGTACTCCTAGTGAGTTTCGGCACCTCGGGGTCACCACTCCCCGAGGCATTAAAGTACCTCGGCTCTAGACCCTCTCAGCCTCATGGCGAGACCCAGAGGAAACAGGTCACATCGGAGCAGCTGTTGAGCTGATTCCTCAGAACCAGCCCCGGAACGCGCTGGTACACCTGCCCCCTACCATGCAGCATCCATCCCTACCAGCTCCACACCGCGTTCGCCTGCCACCGGCAAAAGGTCCTGACCAAAAAGTACCTGCGAGGTTCCAGGTTCGATGTCCCTTTTCGCCGAAGCTACTAAGGGACCACAAATGCTCCCGGCATCCCCCTTGGCGTTAGCCTAGGCATCTGCCCACAGAGCCGATAACGGTAGGTACCCTGCCAAAGCAGGAGTACCCGGGGTGTTTTCAGGGAGATGCGGAACTTAATGGACACACACCTCCCATAGACCACCAGGAGGGACACCGCATCCTGACAAATCCAGTGGACACACAACACGCAAGTGACACAGTGAGACAAAAATAAATAAATAAGTGAATGTGTGCAGATATACTGCCCGGACATCCGGCCGGATCTATAAAAAATTCTCTAATCCTAGCCAGAAGGCCGGGAATCAAGAGGTGCCTCAAGGTGAAGAGATTATGGTGCCTGTGCTTTCACTCAGTGAGCCAGTACACCCAGTGAGTTTCGGCACCTCGGGCTCACCACTCCCCGAGGCACAAAAGTACCTCGGCTCTAGACCATCTCAGCCTCATGGTGAGACCCGGAGAAAACAGGTCACATCGGGGCAGCCGTCGGGCTGATTCCTCAGAACCAGCTCCGGAACACCTGCTCCCTACCATGCAGCACCCAGCCCCACCAGCATGAAACTGATAAGAACAGATACTGCACTTGATCTCAGCCAAAAGGCAGAGAAGTGATGCTAAAATGTTTGTCTGTGATCTTCAGTTTGGCTTGTCTATTCATCACCAGATCAATCCTGCCATCGTCTTAGAAGCACAACTGGCATGCATGCAGGAGAGAGCTACAAGTAAAATTGGGAAGACTTTTTGCTGTTTTGTGGAAAGTTACTATGGGAAGGAAGCTTTGAAAACTGGAGATGGTGTTGATATCCTGGACTCAAGTTTGGAAACGGCAGCAGCACCAATTGCTCCAACCAGTGAGACTATTTGACCAAACCAACAGAATGAAGTTGCTGATGAATTTTCCTTTTAACCCCCTTTTAGGCTGCGTTCATATGGGGCATTTAATTAGCAATACAGTCACTAATTACTGTGCAATTTTACAGCTACTTTCAGAAATCATTGTAATAATTGTGCTATTTGTGATTTCCTAAAATACCAGTAAAATTGGATCAATAATTAGCTTGAACATAGCCTCAAAGGATTTATCCAGCACTTAAAACTTTGGCAGTGGCAACGTGTTATATATGGTAAAATTGTCTTCCTTACCATGAATGGAAGACATTCCTACTGGCAACAACAGTGAAGATATGAACTTTAAAATGTGTCCCCCACTGGCCTGTAAGTAGTTCCCTGGGTGGGATTGACAGCCCTCATCAGATGGAGCAGAGTAATGATGCAGGCTTTAAATCTTGCTGAGGGGGCGTGCTTACAGCCAAAGTAGAGGATGGCTTGCAGCCCAGGGGACTTCTTACGGGCTTACAGGGACACCTTTCAAAATTTATATCTGCACTGTAGCTGCCTGCAGGAACATCTCCCGAGCATGGTGAGCAAGATGATTTAACCATATATAATGTTTTTATTTTTTTAAATTTTTTTTGAAAGCCGAGGTACGTGCTCTCAAAACACCCAAGTGCAAGTAAAAAGTGCAAGTGTTCCACAAAAAAACGTGCACGATGGTGCCAGAAGTTTAAACAGATTTGTAAATTACTTCTATTAAAAAAATCTTAATCCTTCCAGTACTTATCAGCAGCTGTATGATCCACAGGAAGTTCTTTTCTGTTTGAAATTCCTTTCTGTCTAGCCACAGTGCTCTCTGCTGACACCTCTGTCCATGTCAGGAACTGTCCAAAGCAGGATAGGTTTTCTATGGGGATTTGCTCCTACTCTGGACAGTTCTAAAAATGGTGTCAGCAGAGAGCACTGTGGTCAGACAGAAAGGAAATTCAAAAAGAAAAGAACTTCCTGTGGATCATACTGCAGATGATAAGCACTGGAAGGATTAAGAATTTTTAATAGAAGTAATTTACAATTCTGTTTAACTTTCTGGCATCAGTTGATTAAAATGTTTTTTTCCAGTGGAGTACCCCTTTAAGATACGCCTGTGATCCTCAATCCTGCTGGTACTTCTGCTGCCTCGACCATTACTCAGAACATCAATGGCTTTGGTTGATGTTCTTATGAGCTCCTGTCTTTAAACAGAACTAGAACTATTGCGAATTTAATGAGAGCGGAGACGCCGGCTGTTCTGAGAAGTAACAATAAGACAGTAAAGTGACAACACATTAGCATTTTAATTCCGCAGCAATGTTTGCCTCTGCAAACTCTCGGGGACATTTAATAATGTCTGGTGCGGAGCAAATCTTGTAAAGAGTGATTTTTTATTTTTTTTATCTCACGTGTTTTTAAATTGCAGATAAAGAGGGAATATAAAATAATAAAAATGCATATTCTGCAAATGCATCACCGAGGAGTCTCCAAAAATATGCAAATCTGCTGATGCAAAAAAATATTATTCAGCAATTAAATAGAGCAAGAAAAACATCTCAACAAACTCACCTAGATAAAGCCGCAAGCAAAGAATCTGTTGCAAAACTACAAGTCCCAGCATGGCTGTCCGGGCATGCTGGGAGTTGTCATTTTGCAACAGCTGGAGGCACCCTGGTTGGGAAACACTGACTTAGAGGGGTATTCCAGGCAAAAGCCTCAGGCTTGAGGACGGCCACGTGAGGTGGTTGAAACGTCGCTATTGCTTTTTGGTGATAAATAAAAGTCACTATTCTTCATTACGCTGGAGTGCTGCTGCGTTTACTTGGTTGCTGTATATATATATATATATATATATATATATATATATATATATATCTCAACTGGCTCCGGAAAGTTAAACAGATTTGTAAATTACTTCTATTAAAAAATCTTAATCCTTCCAATAGTTATTAGCTTCTGAAGTTTTCTGTTGAACTGCTCAATGATGATGTCACGTCCCGGGAGCTGTGCATGATGGGAGAATATCCCCATAGGAACTGCACAGCTCCCGGGACGTGAGTCATCAGAAAGCAGTTAGACAGAAAACAACAACTCAACTTCAGAAGCTAATAACTATTGGAAGGATTAAGATTTTTTAATAGAAGTAATTTACAAATCTGTTTAACTTTCCGGAGCCAGTTGATACATATAAAAAAAGTTTTGGCCTGGAATACCCCTTTTACCCCTTAACCCCTTAAGGACTCAGGGTTTTTCCATTTTTGCACTTTAGTTTTTTCCTCCTTACCTTTTAAAAATCATAACCCTTTCAATTTTCCACCTAAAAATCCATATTATGGCTTATTTTTTGCGTCGCCAATTCTACTTTGCAGTGACATTAGTCATTTTACCCAAAAATGCACGGCGAAACGGAAAAAAAAATCATTGTGCGACAAAATCGAAGAAAAAATGCAATTTTGTAACTTTTGGGGGCTTCCGTTTCTACACAGTGCATATTTTGGTAAAAATTACACCTTATCATTATTCTGTAGGTCCATACAGTTAAAATGATACCCTACTTATATAGGTTTGATTTTGTCGCACTTCTGGAAAAAATCATAACTACATGCAGGAAAATTTACACGTTTAAAAATGTCATCTTCTGACCCCTATAACTTTTTAATTTTTCCAAGTACAGGGCGATATGAGGACTCATTTTTTTGTGCCGTGATCTGAAGTTTTTATCGGTATGATTTTTGTTGTGATCGGACTTTTTGATCACTTTTTATTCATTTTTTAATGGTATAAAAAGTGACCAAAATACACTTTTTTGGACTTTGGAATTTTTTTGCGCGCACGCCATTGACCGTGCGGTTTAATTAATGATATATTTTTATAGTTCAGACATTTACGCACGCGGCGATACCACATATGTTTATTTTTTTTTTTTTACTCTGTTTTATTTTTTATATGGGAAAAGGGGGGTGATTCAAACTTTTTAGGGAAGGGGTTAAATTACCTTTATTAACACTTTTTTTACATTTTTTTTGCAGTGTTATAGGTCCCATAGGGACCTATAACACTGCACACACTGATCTCTTATGCTCCCATTGGGACCTATAACACTGCACACACTGATCTCTTATGCTCCCATAGGGACCTATAACACTGCACACACTGATCTCTCATCCTGATCACAGGCGTGTATTAACACGCCTGTGATCAGCATTATCGGCGCTTGACTGCTCCTGCCTGGATCTCAGGCACGGAGCAGTCATTCGCCGATCGGACACCGTGGAGGCAGGTAAGGGCCCTCCCGGTGTCCGGTCAGCTGTTCGGGACGCCCGAATGAGCAGCCGGGTCACTTTCACTTTCGCTTTAGAAGCGGCGGTCAGCTTTGACCGCCGTTTCTAAAGGGTTAATACCGCACATCGCCGCGATCGGCGATGTGTTGTATTAGCCGCGGGTCCCGGTCGTTGATGAGCGCCGGGACCGATGCGATATGATGCGGGATCGCGGCGCGATCCCGCTTCATATCGCGGGAGCCGGTGCAGGACGTAAATATACGTCCTGCGTCGTTAAGGGGTTAAGGACGCAGGACGTAAATGTACGTCCTGGTGCGGTGGTACTTAACGCATCAGGACGTACATTTACGTCCTGTGCATAACCGCGGGCATCGGAGCGATGCCCGTGTCATGCGCGGCTGATCCCGGCTGCTGATCGCGATCTCGAGGGCGTCCGCCATTAACCCCTCAGGTGCCGGGATCAATACAGACCCCGGCATCTGCGGCAGTGCGCAATTTCAATGAATGATCGGATCGCCCGCAGCGCTGCTGCGGGGATCCGATCATTCATAACGCCGCACGGAGGTCCCCTCTCCGTCCTCCGTCCGGCTCCCGGCGTCTCCTGCTCTGGTCTGAGATCGAGCAGACCAGAGCAGAACATATACATAGAACAGATCAGTATTAGCAATCATGGTATTGCTATGAATAGTCCCCTATGGGGGCTATTCAAGTGTAAAAAAAAATGTAAAAAAATGTAAAAGTAAAAAAAAGTGAAAAATCCCCTCCCCCCCAAAAAAAGTAAAACGTCCGGTTTTTCCTATTTTACCCCCAAAAAGCGTAAAAAATAAATTTAATAGACATATTTGGTATCGCTGCGTGCGTAAATGTCCGAACAATTAAAATAAAATGTGAACGGCGCGAACGTAAAAAAAAAAAAAATCCAATACTGCTACTTTTTTAATACATTTTATAAACAAAAATTATAAAAAATGTATTAAAAGTTTTTTATATGCAAATATGGTATAAAAAAAAGTACAGATCACGGCGCAAAAAATGAGCCCTCATACCGCCGCTTATAGGGAAAAATAAAAAAGTTAGAGGTCATCAAAATAAAGGGATTATAAACGTACTAATTTGGTTAAAAAGTTTGTTATTTTTTTAAGTGCAACAATAATAGAAAAGTATGTAATAATGGGTATCATTTTAATCGTATTGACCCTCAGAATAAAGAACACACTTCATTTTTACCGTAAATTGTACGGCGTGAAAACGAAACCTTCCAAAATTAGCAAAATTGCATTTTTCTTTTTAATTTCCCCACAAAAATAGTGTTTTTTGGTTGCGCCATACATTTTATGATATAATGAGTTATGTCATTACAAAGGACAACTGGTCGCGCAAGAAACAAGCCCTCATACTAGTCTGTGGATGAAAATATAAAAGAGTTATGATTTTTAGAAGGCGAGGAGGAAAAAATGAAAACGTAAAAATTAAATTGTCTGAGTCCTTAAGGCCAAAATGGGCTGAGTCCTTAAAGGGGTAGTCCAGTGGTGAAAAACTTATCCCCTATCCTAAGGATAGGGGATAAGTTTGAGATCGCGGGGGATCCGACCGCTGGGGCCCCCTGCGATCTCTCTGTACGGGGCCCCGGCTCTCGGCCCAGATAGCGGGTGTCGACCCCCGCACGAGGCGGCGGCCGACACGCCCCCTCAATACATCTCAATGGCAGAGCCGGAGATTGCCGAAGGCAGCGCTTCGGCTCTGCCATAGAGTTGTGTTGAGGGGCGTGTCGGCCAACGCCTCGTGCGGAGGTCGACACGCCCCCTTCCCGCGGGCTGTCGGGGCTCCGTACAGGAGATCGCAGGGGGCCCCAGCTGTCGGACCCCCCGCAATCTGCAACTTATCCCCTATCCTTAGGATAGGGGATAAGTTGCTCACCACTGAGTCACCACTGGACTACTCCTTTAAGGGGTTAAGTAATGCTAAGGGCCTATGCACACAATGGAAATTCTGTTTTTATCCCAACAGGCTCTCATTGTTTTCAATGGGATTCTGCTGCTCTGTGCACTTGCGAAATTTCCCTGGTGGAAAATTCTGTAAAAATTCAGATTTAGGACACGGAAAGAATGAACATGTAACTGTAGTGCTGTCAATGGGGATGGCGCAGGTCTGCGCTGATTGATATTAAAGGGGTACTCCGGTGGAAAAAAATTTTTTTTAAATCAACTGGTGCCAGAAAGTTAAACAGATTTGTAAATGACTTCTATTCAAAACAATTTATCCTTCCAGTACTTTTTAGCAGCTGACTGCTACAGAGGAAATTATTTTCTTTTTGAATTTATTTTTGTCTTGTCTACAGTGCTCCCTGCTGACACCTCTGTTCATGTCAGGAATTGTCCAGAGCAGGAGAAAATCCCCATAGCAACCTATCCTGCTCTGGACAGTTCCTGATACGGACAGAGGTGTCAGCAGAGAGCACTGTGTACAAGACAGAAAAGAAATTCAAAAAGCAAAGAATTTCCTCTGTAGCATTCAGCTGCTAAAAAGTACTGGAAGGGTAAAGATTTTTTAACAAGTAATTTACGAATCTGTTTAACTTTCTGGCACCAGTTATTAAAAAAAAAAAAGTTTTCCACCAAAGTACCCCTTTAATGGTGGCTGCTGCACTCATAATATCCCCGCAGAATTTGGGAGATTCCGTTGTGGGAATTTCCAGAATGTTCTCTGTTACTATAATGATTTGAGAATGAATGGAAAATATTCCCAGTATGTTCCCAGAATACTCCTAGAATGTTCCCAAAATGTTCCCATATTGCTCCCAGAAGGTTTTCAGAATGCTTCCAGTATGTTTTCCCAGAGAACGCTCCCAGAATATTCTCAGAAAACTGTGTGTGTATGTTCTCTTTGTCTGCCTTAACATTTTTTGGGGGACATTCTGTAAACACTATATATAATAGGCCAGGTAGTCAAGTGCAGTAATACAACAATTGGACCAGATATAGATAGCACTTTTTTTTAATCCACGTGTGTTAATAAAATTTGAGCACTAATATTTTTGGTATATGGGAAATCTTGGGTATTTTTGGGTCACCTAGGGTAGAATTGGGATTTCCGCAACAGATGTTTCCACCATGTAGATTTCGCCATGTGCTAGGTACAGCAGAACTCCATTAGGATTTTTTCCAGCGGATTTTGCTTGGAAATTCTGCCATGTAAACTTGGCCTTAAAGGAGTACTCCGGTGAAAAACTATTTTTTATTTTTTTTTAAATCAACTGGTACCAGAAAGTTAAACAGATTTGTAAATTTCTTCTATTAATTTTTTTTTAATCCTTCCTGTACTTATTAGCTGCTGAATACTACAGTGGAAATTCTTTTCTTTTTGAAACACAGAGCTGTCTGCTGACACCATGAACACAGTGCTCTCTGCTGACATCTCAGTCCATTTTAGGAACTGTCCAGAACAGCATACGTTTGCTATGGGGATTTCCTTTTACCCTGGACAGTTCCTAAAATGGACAGAGAAGTCAGCAGAGAGCACTGTGCTCATGATGTCAGCAGAGAGCACTGTGCTCATGATGTCAGCAGAGAGCTCTGTGTTTCAAACGGAAAAGAATTTCCACTGTAGTATTCAGCAGCTAATAAGTACTGGAAGGATTAAGATTTTTGAATAAAAGTAATTTACAAATCGTTTAACTTTCTGGCACCAGTTGATTAAAAAAAAAAAAAGTTTTTCACCGGAGTGGGGTACTCAGCCCCTAGACATCTTATATAAGATGTCATATCGCCGGGTCTCTCTGCTGGGGACCCCCGGAATCACTGCTGTGGCACCCCGCTATCATTACTGCACAGAGCACACTTGCTCTGTGCGTAATGACGGCGATACAGGGGCCGGAGCATCGCTACATTACGGATCCGCCCCCTCGTGATGCCCCTTAATGCAAGTCCATGGGAGGGGGTGTTATGGTCACCACGCCCCCTCCCATAGACTTGTATTGAGAGGGCGGGCTGTGACGTCACGAGGGGCGGAGCCGTGACGTAACGATGCTCTGTTGTGAGGTGGAATTTTACGACCCAAACACACCAGCCCCTGTATTGCCCATCATTACGCACAGAGTGAGTGTGCTCTATGCAGTAATGATAGCGGGGTGCCGCAGCCGAGATCCCGGGGGTCCCCAGCAGTGGGACCCCGGCGATCTGACATCTTATTCCCTATCCTTTAATGCTCCCAGAATATCCCTTTAATGCTCCCAGAATACTTCCAGAATGTACTAAAAAAAGCTGCCAGAATGTTCCAGAATGTTCTCTGAATATGTCTATAAGGCTCCCAGATAGGGTTGCCACCTGGCCGGTATTTTACCGGCACAGCTGGTATTTTGGCCCCCCTGCTAGTATTTTTATATTAAAAATACCATCCATGCAGAGTGCGGGCCAGAAGAAGTGACTCTGTGCGTGAAACTAGTTGCCGCCCCCTTCACGCCCCCTGCCTGTTCCGTCACGAGCTCCCTGTGTACCTGTGTGTTTTTCATGCTGCAAACATAATAAAGCCTAAATACCGCTGCAGATTTTCTGGTGAGTGCGTTTTCCATTTCCATTGAGATGCCTTATTACCTTGCTCCTGTAAGTGCGCAGCTCTTTATATTACAGATGTTTTTGCTGCCTCATCATTTTTTTACGCTTATCCTTCCTCCTTATTGATAAAGCGATTCTTTTAATCTCGCCTTCACTAATTTTAGCTAATTCTGGAAATAGTTATTTAAAAGGAATTGTTGGTCACAGTGAGCAAGTAAATCAATATTGAAATGAGCATTATCCTCCCTGAGAATTACGCTCTCACGAGTGGCGATTTATATCTACTTTCCCCTTCTCGCTTTCTGTCAATCCATTAGGGGAATAGAACTGGATAGGAGTCATATACAGTAATCTGTTGGCAATAATTGTATTACAAGTGAAATGAGACTAATTTTGCCTTGATCCCTCTCAGCTTTAGGCTGTATTAAATGGATTATTGCCTTTCAAAGAGAAAGTGCATTTCAGTTCACTCTTATATGGCCAGGATAAGGCCATTTACAGCCAGAGATTAACATGGCAACAAGGTTACCGGGGAGTAGCAATAAATTCATTGGGGATTAGGAATGAAGCAGACTTAGAATACAATAGAACATTCTTATAATGACCCTGATTAATTCTCTTTAAATGGGTTATCCGAAATGTTATCCAACATGGCTGCATCCTAAATAATGCATCACATCTGTCATTCCCACTTTGCCTCTATACAGAACATGTGCATGTTCACATTTACTTATATTGGGGGAGATTTATCAAAGCCTGTGCAGAGGAAGAGTGGTGCAGTTGCCCATAGCAACCAATTAGATTGCTTCTTTCATTTTCCACAGGCCTCTTTAGAGGCCTGTGGAAAATGAAAGAAGCAATCTGATTGGTTGCTATGGGCAACTGCACCACTCTTCCTCTGCACAGGTTTTGATAAATCTCCCCATTGTCATTGTTGTTATCATCTACAACATCTGCTTGATTAAAGGGGTTCTCTAATGCCCTAGTAGGCTATATGGACATCATACATGGTGGGCTCATACTTGTGATCCCCACTTTCTAAGTCTGTAACAGAAGGACAAATGTTGGGACAACAATGTCCGGAGCATGTGGTAGGCCTGCATATTATTTGTATGAGGGAGGCCTTAGGCCTAGTAGGGTTTGGGAAACACACAGTCACCTAAGCAACATGATGCTTTCCTGGTAATTTGGCAACAAATGCAGACAAGAAAGGGAGGCACAATACTTACGGTTGAAACAGACTTTCAGTGCAAAAGGGGCCCTGTTCCCTTAACTCAAAGTGAAGGAAATATGCAAAGCAGCCAAATGATATGGCACCCGGTCAGATGGCACTTCCTCGGTGTCAGTGTATCAAGTGCTATGGAGTAAAGCCCTGCATGGTGGCCATGTGGTTTCTCTACTAATCAGATATGCAATTAAAGGGTTACTCCGCTGCTAGACATCTTCTATGCTGGGGCCCCCAGCATAGAAGGTCTCTATGCTGGGGCCCCCAGCGATCTAAACAAACACAAACACATCGAGATGGCTAACACTTACGGCAGGGGAAGGAGTTATCAGGGGTGTAGCCAGCCGTCAGGCACTGGAGACTGCACATATCATGACTCCTCCCAATGAGATTGATCCTCCCGAACGTTGATCCATATTCAGATTTGTGAAGAAAACTGGCACTAGCCTTATAGGTTTTTTTTTATTTGCCTTCCTCTGGCTCAATGTAGTAGGGTTATAGGTTGAACTTGTTGAATTCCTGCCTTTTTTTAACCTTGTGAACTATGTGTGAACAACATGACCCCTAGGTTTTCAACCAGTTTTACCTTTAGGCGTTACACGCCATGACTATAAGTGGGTACACTGTCCTCATGCTGTGCTTCTAATAGGTGCAGCACAGGGTATGGGCATACTCTTGGGTGCAGAGCCCTGCATCGGGATTGGGATTCCGCGGGACCCAATAAAAAAACTTGCAGGCGCAGACTGTAATGAGGTTATTGTGGGCAGGAGGGGGTGTTTGGTGTAATAAAATGGCACGGGGGGGGGGGGGCACTATCTCTAAAACCTGTGACAAAATGTTTACGGGAACGGGCGGGATTGGACACACATGTTGCTGGAGCGGGCAGTAATGGTCAGAAATCCAGCAGGAGCAGGCAGGAACGGGACTAAGAAAACAGTCCTGTGCAGGGTTCTACTTGGGGGTTCTGTTTATATTAAGTATGGGGTGCTTTACTTTGAGACTTTGATTGAGAAATACTGATGTTACCTGCTTTGCTATTCGTGTAACCCAATGGAAGCCAGGAGTACTCATTCTACGTCATTTGGATCTGTTCCTGGAACGTTTCATCGCTTCCCCAATTTCCATATGACGTAATTATTTCTACACACGCCTCTTTACACATCTACATGTAAAACACCTCTCAGGGACATTATGTGCATCTATGACACATTTACAGATTACATGCTGAGCTATTAATGCTTCCCACCGACTTGAGGTTAATTTGTTTAAACAACGCACATATTCAGGATAAAACTCATTAAGGCTCCGAACAACAGCAGAAATATGGAGCCATCACTGGATTGTTTTTTTTTTTCTTTATTCAATAAGTGCAAAAAAATCTATATCTGCGGCGAATTCATTGTAGGAGTAAAGAGAGGATTTATGAATTTGGTGTTTGAAAGGACTATTATATTGCTTAGAATTAGGAGCCGCTGTATTTGAGGGATAATTCAGCCTCCGGAGCTGCGGAACTTGAATGTCTCAATTAGTTGAATGCTGTGAGATGGAAAATAACGTTACTGAACACACGGCTGTTTTTCTTTTCCATTTTCTCTTGTTTATTAAAAAAAGGGGGGCTTATAGCGTTCCGAATATACACGATGCAACCGCATTCACATTTGCTAGTGTTTATCACACAGCAATATTCCCATCTTATCATGGAACTATCTACTGAGGTTATAACAATGACAACAAAAATAACATCATCATCATCAACATCATATATGTCTAATAAATCTGTTTTTAGAGAATAAATAGAGAGGTGACGAACTGGGCCAATGCTCAGGGCCCCAATCTTCTATGGGGACCCTAGAGAATTTGACACTAAGGTACAACCTAAATTTACTATAAACCCATTTACTGCCCTAGACCAGCAGTGGATGTAAAGTTACCATTTACTAAATTATAAGAAAAGTTGTAAAAATCAAATTGTTCATCAAAGGGGCACCTACCTTGCTTGATGTCCTGCACCCATTTTTTAAAAGTATGGCTCTACACATTAGGTGCTGTTGAAACTACCATCATGACTTTTGTCCTTATAGGAGAACTGTAGTGCAATGTAACTTATCCTCTAACCGATGGGACCTCATGCAATCTCCTGTATGGGCCCTGGCTGGAAGGGGGATTTCCGTTCCTGCTGGGGACAACACAGCGCTTCCTGCCGACTGCCGCGGCCCAGTACAGGAGGATCGTGGGGGGCCCCATCAGTCAGAGACCCCACAATATATAAGTTATAATGCGCTACAGATCTCCTTTAACGCCCCCTTTACATATGTCCGGCGTCAGTTGTCAGTTCCCTCCGGTGCTGCAAAAGCTGTGCCGGAGGGAACATGAAGCTAGAACCGATCCCATTCATTTGAATGGGACCATTCACAATCATCCGGCATCTCAGTTTAGACACCAGATGATTGGACTTCCTGGATCAGCACAGACAGGGGAACGCATCTTGCTGCTTTCCCCCATCCGTCGATCACAAACAATGGACGTCGGATGAAGCACTTCTGGAATCAGTTGTGGCAATTTTCATCCAGTTTCGCCAGTGCCGGACGCCTGATATATGTATCCTAGCCTAACAGAGCCAAGAATAAGGAATCCCAAAAAACTCTGATAAATGACATTGACTTATAATGGGTTTTAGTGTCTGGTGTCTAGGCTATTATTGCTGACAAAGGAATCACAATAGAGTGAAACCAAGCAGCAGTGTGAATACAGTCTAATTTGGTTCCAGGCTCATAGTGACCGACCACAGTTATCCTATGATATTTCAAATTTTGTTTTCTGGATTTTTTACATTTTTTTTTTTAAGCACCACTATTGACAAGGATAACGCCTCCTGCACATGGCACATGCTGTATGGAGTCCCAGATTATTCTATATTAGATTGAGAAGTAAAGAAATCCCCTATAATGATCACCTGCAGGGAATCAATCCGTGAGGATCAGAATGTGTCATCAATTGAAAAAGCAATGAAGACCTATAGTTTTCTTTTAATGAGCATTACCTTTTATACTTCTTATATTGACCTCTGACCACATGAATCCCTACCTGACTCTCTAGAGAAGTGGTCTTAAACTGTCGCCCTCCATATGTGGCAAAACTTCAAGTCCCAGCATGCCCGGACAGCCGTTGGCTGTCCGGGCATGCTGGGACTTGAAGTTTTAGCAAAACCTGGAGGGCCACAATTTGAGACCACTGCTCTAGAGCATAGGTCCCCAACCCAGTCCTCAAAGCCCACCAACAGTCCAGGATCCAGAAAAACTCTGAGTCTTGAAGACTGGGTTGAGGATCACTGCTCCACCGGAAGTGTCTGATGATCACGTCCTGCAGGAAGCAGAAAAACTCAGAATTAGTTGGCAAACTAATGTAGGGCAAGGTGATGCCAGTGTTTGCAGCACTTGACTCCAGGGCCGGTTCTGCCTATAGGCAAAATAGGCAGCCGCCCAGAGCTTTCTCTTGATGGGGGCGCCGCTCTGTCCGCTGCAAAAAAGTTAGTAACCAGCCAGCATCTTAAGCACCCGCTGCTCTTCTGAAGCACCCGCCCAGCCAGAATCACCGTCATGTGAGGAGGGGGTTTGTTACAGAGTGTCACCCCAGTAGAAAAGAGACTACATGAGGAGTGGGTTTGTTATAATGTGTCGTCCCAGAAGTAAGGTGGGGCATGTCAACGGGCTGAGCGAATGGATAGGGTCAAGGGGAGGCAAAATTAGCTTTCGCCAAGGGTGGCAAAAATCCTTGCACCAGCCCTGCTTGACCCTAGTAGGTGACCAAAACAAGGATACCTGATGCCTTCAGTCATTTCAGCAGAATGAAAGAACAATATTTTAGTATTAAGTAGCAGGTTTTATTGATTTAGGTTGTAGTTGATCAAATGTTCTGTAAATGGGGCATGCAGGAGACCCCTGGGCATTTGTCCTTCCTATAATCCCTAAAAGTCACGGAATCTAAATAAAAGATTTTAAAAAGCTGAATAAGAGCTATTTCTACTTGTTAGCTGCTGCTTTCAAAGCTAAACAATACCACCTGCCCTGAGGGTTAATGTACATATAACAAATAGGAGAAGATCTACAACGCTGTCTGTGCTTCCCTGTCACTTCCGCAGTCGAGCTGGTGGAACAGTGTAGATAAAATACATAATATATTTATTTTCATATGTGGTGTGAGACAGTGACAGGAATGGTGGTGGGGATCGCTTTCTTACCGCAAGGTACCTGTCATATGTGGATACCAGGTTTCAGAGAGCACGTATCTCATCCAAGGAAGGTGTCGTGAGATATGGAAAATATAGAAATAGTTAAATCTCTGGCAAGAGTTAGATTACTAGGGGTTTTAGTAAATCCTGTTATCGGGCCTGGATTTTTATGGGATGAAAGGCAGGTTTGGTAGTGGGACCTTTCATACACCGTCTGCGCCATGCCACTTTTTCAGACTAGCCAAGATCAGCAGAGGCGCTGAAGACGGCTAGTCACTGGGCTTTAAAAGTAGGTGAGAATCAGTCTGCAGGTGAGGCTATGGGGAACCTCAATCAATGAGGTTTGCAGCTTTAAAAGTAGACATTGTGGGGGAGATTTGTCAAAGGATTTAGACTGGTTTTTCCTGTCTAAATTTGGTGCACAGAAAGTCGCAGTCTAAATATGTGCGACATTTCTGCGACTTTTGCTTTAGAGGATTTTTAGAACATGATGCATTCTAGTCTATTTTAGACGGAAAAATGCATTGGTGCTGAATTTATCAAAAGCGACTTTTCAGCGACAAGTCGCATCGACTGAAAGTACGCTGAAATGTCAGACCATGCTGGAGCAGGTTTAAATACAGTCTAAAGCATGGATCCCGAAGTCTGTGCGCAGAATTTATCAAGAGCCGCGCGCCTTTTGATAAATTAGGCGCACAATAGACCGGCCTAACGCTCTGTAGTTTGGTCTATATTGATGCGGAACATAGACAACTTTGATAAATCTCCCCCTGTAACTCCTGTGTGAGTAACACTTTTGTTGACTGTTGTGTTGGGTGGCTGGTAGTAAGCCACTTGAATAGACAGGGAAGTGTTCTGTATAGGCAGCACTGGACAAGCAGGATTTTTTCCCCTGTTTTTATGGGCATAAAGGGGGAGATTTATCAAAACCTGTCCAGAGGAAAAGTTGCTGAGTTGCCCATAGCAACCAATCAGATCGCTTCTTTCATTTTTAGCAAGGCCTCTGCAAAATGAAAGAAGCAAGCTGATTGGTTGCTCTGGGCAACTCAGCAACTTTTCCTCTGGATAGGTTTTGATAAATCTCCCCCAAAGTCTTTATTTTTGTTTGGTGGAGAAAAAAAAATGAAAAGCCCTGTTTAAACCTCACTGTGTCCCTGTCTTTGACTGCTATTTTGCTTGGCTCTACAGAGCTAATCTCCCACAGTTGTCACTGAGAGATATATATATATATATATATATATATATATATATATATATAAGCTGTCCCGGGACAAGAAGCACAAACTAGACATATATGAACTAACCATTAACAATGACTTGAAGGGTTTCTTAGTCTGCAAAAACCCTTTCAGTGTCCACCCCTTACTTCTTGGTGCTGAGCTGAACACATTCATTACTTCTGCTAAACAATTGCCGAGCACAGCTCCACGCACACATCTATTTCTCTACTAATGCTGCTAGATGACAAGCTACTATCATTTCCTGGCACCAAGATATAGATGGAATTAACAAATTCAGCTTCCAACAATATCAGAGGAGCTTGGAAGGGGGCCATTGTGACAGATCTTCATCCATCTGGAGCTCCTGGATCTCCAGTACCTATGCCTGGCCCCTCTTTTTATTGCGGAGGCCCATTATTACATGTATTACTTCTGTCTACTGCTTCTATGTGGGCTTTTTATGTTATTATTACTTGAGTATAGCAGAATTGTTTTATCTCAGAGGGATATTCCGTTCGCAAAATCACACACAATATTCATTTTTCTTGCTTTCCAAAAATATAACAATTTGAAAGAAACTACAATAAAGTTGTTTTTAACTACTTTTTAAAAATTTTTTTATAATGGTTTGTCCCTAGGATACGTGATCATTGGCATGCTGAATTCTAACACACCAACTGATCAGCTGTTTGCCAAAGCGGCAGCACCAGAGAACTGAGCTAGAAGCAGACAGCGCCATACATTGTGTAGTGGCCATGCTGGGTTACTGCATTGTAGTTAAAGGGTGCTGAACTGCAGTTACAAAGTACGGCCACTACACAATGTATGGAACGTGTGTCTCTGTTCTCTGTGTATGCAGGAGATGCGGCTCTGGCAAGCAGCTGATCGCCAGTGGTGCTGGATGTTGGATACCCACCAATCAGATATTCATGGCCTATCCTTACAATAAGCAATCAATTAAAAAAAAGGTAGGAAAATCCCCTTTAAAGGTGTTGTCTCCGTTCATGTGCAGGTCCAGCTTCTCTATCCCGAGGTGATCGGCTATGATTGCTGGGAAAACCACACCTGACTAAGCATTTTTCAAGCAAGTAGGCAGCACTCCCCTTTCTAACCAACATTTTCACAGGTGCTAGGTTCTGCCAGTTAACCTTAAAAGATCACCATCAAGGCTAGAACAGTCATAAATTGAGAGATAGACGTGTGTGGGCCATGTGAAGAAAGTGCTACACTGAGGAGACCTCGATTGGGGGGGGGGGGGTAGCGGCATACCCCTGGCTTTACTAAGGGAACTTGTCTCCACTGAGGGGGACTGGACTACACTGGGGGATGCCTGATGAAATTGTCTCCACTCAGGGGAACCTGGCTTGACTGGGGGAAACCTACCTACACTGGGGGAACTGGACAACAATGGAGAACCTGCCATCAGTGGGGGCAACCTGGCTGCACTGAGGGGACCTGGCTTCACTGGGGGGAAGAGGGGGGGCTGGAAACCTGGTTGCACTGGGGTAAATTTGGCTACAGTAGGGGTCCTGGCTTTTTTTAAGGGGCATAGCTTCACTAGAGGGACTGGACTACACTGGAAGAAACCTGGCTACACTGGGGGACACACAACTACACTGTGGGTACCTGGTTACACTAAGGTGACCTGGCTTCACTAGGGGAAGGGACCTGGCTTCACTGGGGAAAATCTGGTTACACTGGGGAGACCTTGCTACATGGAGTCAAGGCTTCCCTGGCTGGGAGACCTGGCTACAGTGGAGGGGCTCTCGCGTACATAAGGGGAAATGCCTGTCTACAGTGGGAGCAATTACCTATACTGAAAGTACCAATCTACAGTAGGAGCAATTAGCTTTACTGGAGGTACCAATCTACAGCTAGGGCAATTATCTACATCCTGGGGTCATCTGTCTACACTGGGACACCAATCTAACTATTGGTGGTATCTACCTACTTAGTGGGGTAATTTATCTATGTACTGGGGAAACCTGTATGCCTAGTTGGGGCACCTACTACCTATTGAGGGTACCTCTCTGCCTTATGGGGGTAACTACAAACTTAATGGGGCACCTGTCTACCTACTAGTCTTACCAACCAAGAGGGGCAATATCACTATTGGTGGCACTTTGGGTGGGGAAAAGGTAAACAAAGAAAAATTCTAAGATGTTTGTCCGACAGAGTATATAAGTGTGCAAACAACCTGGGTCCTGTCCCTGAAATGAAGAGAATGAAAAATAGCTGTGCACTACAGAGGTAACACATAGGGAATCAATAATAGCAGTAGGTTCACGAATATCACCTTGTCATCACCTAAAACCATGCGCTCTTCTAAAAAAATATTTTAAAAAATGAGGGGTTTGCTTTTCTGTGGGACGTGACCGGTATTGATCATGGTCAAGTGTGGTCTTCAAAAAATTTACCTTTAGTCATCAGATGTAACTTTAGCGGATCCTGTCATTGTATGTGAGAAAGAAAGCCTTTGATATATAACACATTAGATCACCTTGTGATATACATAGTCGAACCTTTAAAGGAGAACTGCGGCGCAACACTTTTAACTTTCCCTGTGCCCGGGCTGCAAAAAACAAAAAAACTTTAATTCACCTTCCTACATTCCCCCGTTGCGCCGATATCAGCATCCCGTTCCTCCGGTGATGCTCTGTTTCCTGCTTCTTAGGCTAGGAACGTCACACTGCAGTCAGCGTGACGTTCTGAGCCTAAGAAGCAGGAAGCAGAGAATCACCGGAGGAATGAGACGCCGATATCGGGCGCAACGGGGGAATGTAAGAAGGGGAGTTAAAGTTGTTTTTTTAGTTTTTGCAACCTGGGAACACAAGTTGCGCCACAGTTCTCCTTTAAAGGGGTTACCCAGTAATAGAAAAACAGCTAATTTCTTTCAAAAACCGCACCCTGTCTATCTCACGTTTGGGTGCGGTTCTGCAGATCACTTCCATTGAAGTGAATGGAGCCAAGTTTTAATACCACACACAACCTGGAGACATATGGGGATCTGTTTTTGAAAGAAATTAGCTCTGTTTTATTATTCCTTGATAACCCCTTTAACCCCAAAAATATGTTGTGATACCGCAGATGGGACCACAGCAGAACAGCCCTCTAAGCTGTGTGAGGTCTTGGACCAGTGGTCTCAAACTATGACCCTTCAGATGTTGCAAAACTTCAACTCCCAGCATGCCTGGACAGCCGTTGGCTGTCCAGGCATGCTGGGAGTTGAAGTTTTGCAACATCTGGAGGGCCACAGTTATAAATCGCTGCTCTGGACAGAATTACCTGTAAATGAGTATGTCATCTAATGAGCTGTTGTATTGGATCTGGTACATCCTTATTCCCGAGATGTGACTCTGGGGAGGCCATTGGATGAGTGCCGAGGATGAGGTCAACTCTGCAACCACAACCTTCCTATCATGCAAAGATTTTGTTTCGTTGGAAGGAGTGCTAGACTTGGCTGGCGTCAGTATATCTGAAGGCCCTGACTCAGTTTCCTTATCATAGCTGGTGCTGTTGGCGAGATTAGGGAACTGGTTGACTACGAGTTCCACCTTTGCCGTCTTTTCTCCGGCCGCATTGGACGCAATGCAGGTATAACTCCCACGATCTGTGAACCGCGTGGTGAAAATATCCAACGTCCCGTTCTCGTACGATATAGTCCTAGTGGTATTAGATACCAGCTTCCCATCTGGAAATATCCACCTTACATAAGGGTCGGGATCCCCCACTGCTTTGCACCTTAAGGAGATGTTTTTCCCCTCCATCACCTCCTGCCTGGCAGTTCGATGAATTATCATAGGAGGGTCACAAACAAATTCCTCTTCTTTGATAGACCAGAAATATTTGCCCATCAGCTCCATGGGGGAGGCGCATGTTTCTAAGTCATCCTCTCTGGTGAGCCGCCTCAGCCACACTAGTTCACAGTTGCAATGTAAAGGATTTCCCCCAAAGCCGAGCACCAATGAAGTTAAGGGGGAACCTTTAGATTTGGCATACACAGGAATCCTAGAAAATAAAGGGTCCGGCGGGATCTTTTTTAGTTTGTTGGAGGTCATATCTAACCGGGCCAGTTTATGAAGGTTGGAGAAGATTCCCTCAGGGACATATTCGATAAGGTTGTGATCAAGACCGACTGTATTAACACTGGAAAGCCTCCCAACGGTCTCCCATGGTATTTCCACCAGATTGTTGTAGGACAAATCTAAATCCTCCAATGTGTCGATAAAGTCATCAAACGATCCCGGTGCGATGTAGTGGAGCTGGTTGTTGCTCAATATCAAGTGTCTTAGATTGATTAATCCCTTAAAATGTTCCTCATTGATAAAAGTTAACCGGTTGCTGTCCAAATGTAAGGCATGGAGCCCTTTTAGGTCGTAGAACGCATAAGGCATGACTTGACTGATGGTATTTCGGGAGAGTGTTAAGTGTATGAGGTCGGTCATGTTAGCAAAGTCTTTTCTCCTAAGGGTGGTTATGAAATTGTCCATGAGCCTGAGCTCTGCTGTCCTCCTGTCAATAGTGGGGGGAACAAATAGAAGGCCTGTCTTGGTACAGAGAATGGTGAAGGACGGAGAGACATTCTGGCAGGAACATCTCTTGGGGCACATCATGGCCTTTACAGATGTGCTTATGATGAGCAGACAAATAGCCAGCCTTTCCATGGTCAGGTGAAGAACCTGCAAAGGAAACACAAAGCCATATTAGAAAACTGAGCCATCTTATTCACAGAAGATATTCACACAACAGCTACACCCCATGCAGTATGTCAATGTACAATGGATATAAAGAAAGGACCAGGACCAACTTTATCCTTGTGCTCCAAGTGAAACTTTCTGTTGACCACCATATAGTGCTAAATAATACAGTCATGCAGTGCACAAGTAACATTGCTGAATAACACTACAGACAGTTCCGTACTTACAACGTGCAGTGTGGTGAGTACTGAAGTTGCACTCCTTTAAAGGGGTACTTTGGTGGAAAACATTTTTTTTATATCAATTGGCTCCAGAAAGTTAAACAGATTTATAAATTACTTCTATAAAAAAAATCTAAAAGGGGTACTCCGGTGGAAAACTTTTTTTTTTTTTATGAACTTGGACCAGAAAGTTGAACAGATTTATAAATTACTTCTATTTAAAAATCTTAATCCTTTTGGTAGTTTTTAGCAGCTGTATGCTACAGAGGAAATTCTTTACTTATTGAATTTCTTTTTTGTGTTGTCCACAGTGCTCTCTGCTGACACCTATGTCCGTGTCAGGAACTGTCCAGAGCAGCATAGGTTTGCTATGGGGATTTTCTACTACTCTGGACAGTTCCTGATACAAACAGAGGTGTCAGCAGAGAGCACTGTGGACAACACAAAAAAGAAATTAAAAAAATAAAGATTTTACTGTAGCAAACAGCTGCTAAAAAGTACTGAAAGGATTAAGATTTTTTAATAGAAGTAATTAACAAATCTGTTTAACTTTCTGGCACCAGTTCATTAAAAAAAAAAAAAAAAAAAAAGTTTTCCACCGGGGTACCCCTTTAAGCCTTCCATTACTTATTATATTGTGGTACAGAGGAAGTTTAGTTGTTCTTTTCTGTCTGACCACAGTGCTCTTTGCTGACACCTCTGTCCATGTCAGGAACTGTCTAGAGCAGGAGAGGTTTGCTATGGGGATTTGCTCCTGCTCTGGACAGTTCCTGACATGGACAGAGGTGTCAGCAAAGAGCACTGTGGTCGGACAGAAAAGAACAACTAAACTTCCTCTGTAGTAAACAGCAGTTGAAAAGTACTGGAAGTATTAAGATTTTTAAATAGAAGTAATGTACAAATTTGTTTAACTTTCTGGTACCAGTTGGTTTTAAAAATTGTTTTCCACTGGAGTACCCCTTTAACGCTAGCCTGAGTCTTCTGGGCAAATAGCCATACTTCACATAAAGCTACACCTAGATCTGAATTCAAGGGTTTTAATATTTTACTATTTTGTCTATGCACAAAATAAGAAAGTCTTCTGACACTGTTGTAAGATTTTTATATAAGATTTAAAAAAATAAATAAATTTCACTGGAGTACCCCTTTAACCTCTTTAGGACATAGGACGTTCTCTAACGTCCCCGCTACCTGGGCTTTAATGCCCAAGGACGTTAGAGAACGTCCTGTTGTATTTCCGGTCTCTGCCGCGCGCCGGGCAGAGATCGGAACGGCATGTCTGCTGAAATCGTTCAGCAGGTATGCCGTGCAAATGCCGAGGGGGGTCCCGGGACCCCCGCATGTCGGCGATCGCAGAAAATCGCATGTCAATGCAGACATGCGATTTTCTCCTATTCCGGGCCGATCGGGTCTCTGGTGACCCGATCACCCGGAAAATAGGGATGGTCGGACCTGTGAGTGACAGGCCCCAGCATCCTGCAGGGTAGGAGTGAGGTTGCAGTGCTGCGATCTCCTCCCATCCCCTGCCATTGGTCAGAACTGATTCTGACCAATGGCAGAGCAGGACGGTGGGTTGCCATGGAAACCCCCTGTTCTGCCCACCCCAGGATGTCAGGCAGAACAGGGGGAGAGCATGGAGGCCGGTACCTGGAGGAGAAGACTCGTGGGGCCCGGCAATCATCGCAGATATTCACCGGAGATCCCGGCTCAGGTAGGGAATCGACAGTGGGGGGGAGAAATGAAACTGAAAGTAAAGTGATTTTTACTGTGGCAACCACTAGGAAGGCCGAACTGCAACTCCCAGCATGCCCAGACAGCCAAAGGCTGTCTGGGCATGCTGGGAGTTGTAGCTTTGCAACATCTGGAGGGTCACAGTTTGGGGACCACTGTTACAGTGGTGCCCAAACTGTAGCCCTCCAGATGTTGCCAAACTATAACTCTCAGCATGCCTAGACTGCCCAGGCATGCTGGGAGTTGTAGTTCTGTAACATCTGTCCCTTCACATTTTGCAATTTTCATGACATTTTTGAAAATTGCTGCTATACCTTGAAGCCCTCAAATTTTTTCAAAAAGTAAAAATATGTCCATTTTATGATGCCAACATAAAGTGGACATATTGTATTTGCGAATAAAAATTAAAATGTATTTGGAATATCCATTTTACTTACAAGCAGAGAGCTTCAAAGTTAGAAAAATGCTTAATTTTCAAAATTTTCATGAAATTTTGGAATTTTTCACAAAAAAAGGATGTAAGTAACACCGAAAATTTACCACCAAAATAAAGTAGAATATGTCACATAAAAACTATCTCAGAATCAGAATATTCGGTAAAAGCATCTTAGAGTTATTAATGCTTAAAGGGACGGTGGTCAGATGTGCAAAAAACGCTCTGGTCCTAAGGTGTAAAATGGCCTGGTCCTTAAGGGGTTAATGCATCCGGAAGCTCCTGCTGACAATATATCACTATTAGCACAAAACCACAAACCTCAACATTTTACTATAGCTGGCGGAGACATCTTGATGTATTTGTACACCTCCATGTATCTATCATGTCTAGCTCCAACCATTCTATATTAAATTGTCCAATATGGATGATTAATTGTTATTATTAACAAACTTATTTGCATGGAGATAATCCTGGTCAACATGTATCTTATCAGAGAAATGCATTTTTCTTTGTCAGATGTAAATGAGATCCGGTCATCTTAGAGCTCACACACTTGGGTACATGATGCTCCATGGTCATTAGATCAGTCATTGGGGACCTTCATGTCCATCACCTGTTCTGGGTTTTGACCTCTGATCTGATTAATTTAGTTGTCTGGTCTGAGGTCCTAATTGATTTAGGGATCTGTTCTGGAATTATTTTCCGGGATCTGGTTTGAGGTCCTAATCAATTTAGGGATCTGATCTGAGGTCCTAATCAATTTAGGGATCTGGTCTGAGGTCCTAATCAATTTAGGGATCTGGTCTGAGGTCCTAATCAATTTAGGGATCTGGTCTGAGGTCCTAATCAATTTAGGGATCTGGTCTGAGGTCCTGATGAATTTAGAGATCTGGTCTGAAATTGTAATCAGTTTAGGGATCTGGTATCAGTTTAGGGATCTAGTCTGGTGTCTGAATTAATGTTGGTGCCTGGTCTTTGGCTGGCTTTGTTTAAGGGCATAGTGTCTGAATTAAGGGGTCTGGCCTGGGGGTCTGATTTTATTTATGGGTCTGAGCTAAATTTGGGTTTTGCTCTAGGGTATGAATTAATTTTAAGTTCTGGTCTGGGGTCTGAATTAATGTTGGGTTCTACTCTGGCATCTGAAATAATTTAGGGGTTAGTAGTGAGGTTCAAAGATGTCTCGGCAGCAAACTGCACTTGACAAAGGTCATATTGGCAATCTGGGGCAGATGGACAAGTCAGGGAACGTAAGTTCAGCCAGTGCAGAAAAGACGTCACCTGTGAGTCCCGGAATATTTTTGTTAATTTGCCGTTCCATGTATCAGTGCTGTGTTCACTGAAATGGACTGCACCTGTGTACAACTGTTATCTATCCACTGTATTGTGACTTTAGCATGAAATTGTTGCATCTTGATGGCAATATTAGAATTTTTGGGCAATATTGTTCTTTATATAGCGTAACATATCGTACAATGTTCATATCCAGTCACTAAATTGTGCTAATACTTAGCAATCACTGTATGGCAGTTTTATTTAATAGTCACAGTATGAAGCTATTATTTAGTAGTCAAAGTTTGGTGGTATTCTTTAGTAATCACGGTATGGTAGTATTATGTAGTAGTCACAGCATGAAGGTATTATTTAGTAGTCACAGTTTGGTGGTATTCTTTAGTAATCACGGTATGGTAGTATTATGTAGTAGTCACAGTATGAAGGTATTATTTAGTAATCACGGTATGGTAGTATTATCTAGTAGTCACAGTTTGGTGGTATTGTTTAGTGGGGTACACATTTTGATCAAAAAGTGCGCTAAGAGCCTCCAATTTTTGACCAAGAGAGCTGCTGCAACCTTCTTTTTTGTATACTTTGTATTTGCCACAGCAGCGTGCACCCGTGTATTAGGTAGTCACTATATAGTGGTATCATGAAGGCACTGTTTGGTACAAAGCTTGTAGATATGATTTAGTTACTATATAGTAGTATCAGTCAGTCACTACGTGATGATAATCTATTGTGCTTGTTAATCTATTGTTACACTGTTGGGTCCTTGTATAGCGGTAATTAAATATAGTTACAGAACTTAGTGTATCAGTGTTAGTAAGGCACCGCTGTTATCTAAATGGTAACATATTAGTGTCAGGCTCCTGGACAGCATGGGTCATCATGGCCCCGGACATACAGCTTTGTTATATGGACTCATAGGGAGTTGACGTAGGGCTCCGGTCACAAGGCTTTTGCAGTAATAATAGTCATAGTAATAGCAGCTATTGCCCATATTAAAAGGGACAACTCCCTTGTTGCACTTACTAGTGAATTGTAATGTAATCTAAAAGTTCTGGGTTGTAACAACATTTTTTAAATTACATTTCTACTGTAATTAAATTGTAAATTCCACCCAATACATTTCTATGATTTTATTTCTCAGACTTCAAGATCTCTTCAAAGGAATCCATCAGAATAGAGTGCAAATGACTTGACGCTATACAAATAATGAGTAATCGTCGGAGAGGTTGGGTCTCTAGTGCAGTGCCACATTGAGCACTAGATGGCAGTATTTCATCACAGTAATCGTGGCTTCGAGGACAGTATAATTGGCTTCTGTAAGCGTTTGCCTATTGAGATTCACCATGGCCGGGGGGGCTGCTGGGATAGTTAAGTGGCACACTATCAAAGTACACAATCTGGCTCCAGACCATTGCTGCGGGATCCGATTTTAAAGGAATTTTAAGCATATAACAAACACTAAACAGATCCCCGCTCTTGTTTGAAATTATCTCGACACGTGTGTATTGTGAGCAGATAAGTGGAGGCTTTATTTTCACTGCAATTCAGCATTTTTAATTTCTTGGAAGACGATTTGGCCACAATCGTTTTCTCGAAGTTTGGTGGCACGTACCACTGCTGCTGTGAAATGCCGCACATTTCTAATATGTCGCCGATACCAATGCTGCAGGATTTTAGAGAGTAACACATTGCTGGAGATTTATCGGTAGCGTATTGGTATAAAGCATGTGTTTATGTGTGCAAACTGGACCCAATTTATCAAAATGGAGAATATGGTACGGTAAGTGGGAGAATTAATTCGGTTTTTACTCAGCACATGCACCAACCATTATCTTTTTTGTCAACGTGAAAGATACAGGAATGACCTCTGGGACCCCACATTCTCCAGAATGGCGCGTGCCTACCTGCACTCTATGGGGGGCATCCTGGACGCCGTTGTGGAGATTGCGGAGAGTCACAGAAGTCAGCCCCCCCCCCTCCCCCCGCGATCAGACACATTTATAAACGCTAGAGTACCCCTTAAACAAATACTCAGGCCATGTTCACACAGCGAAGTTTACATGCAGAATTCTGTGGAAGTCCACGGCAAAATCCCATTAAAGTCAATGGGGCTTAGAATTTCAATTTAGAGTTCTGTGATTTCAATTTCCTCCGAACTTGTGAACATAGCCTTAGGCTAGGTTTATACTTTGGGGATTTCGGGGGTGGCTAGTGAATGAGTCGGCGCAAGTCTATTGGGATGGCAATGTATTTTATGCAGATGTGAGCAAGATCATTCTTTCGTCAGTGGAATTTTAGCGGTGGAAGAGCGGAATCCCATTGACACCAATCGGACTCTGTTTTATTGGAGTTTTTGAGCAGAATTTCAAAAGCAAAATTCCGCTCTGGAATTTTGTAGTGTGAACCCAGTCAGCACAGCGGAGGAGATTTATCAAAACCTGTGCAGAGGAAGAGTGGTGCAGTTGCCCATAGCAACCAATCAGATCGCTACTTTCATTTCTCAGAGACCTTTTTAAAAAAATGAAAGAAACAATCTGATTGGTTGCTATAGGCAACTGCACCCCTTTTCCTCTACACAGGTTTTGATAAATCTCCCCCTATATTCCAGTGCAATTCCCGGTATGGAAAAAACACATATCTTTATTTATACTGTACATGTGATACAAAGAATGGAAGCCACACAATTAAATATATCTAAAAAAAGCTCAAAGAAAGCCCAACCACAACCCCTATCCAGGCATCCTTAGAGTTGTTATTTCGCAACAGCTGACGACACAATGGGGAAGATTTATCAAAACCTGCTCAGAGGAAAAGTTGCTGAGTTGCCCATAGCAACCAATCAGATTGCTTCTTTCATTTTTCAGAGGCCTTTTCAAAAATGAAAGACGCGATCTGATTGGTTGCTATGGGCAACTCGGCAACTTTTCCTCTGGACAGGAAAAATCTCCCGGACTGAGACACATGTTGGCAATGGCCCCAGTGGAAAATCTGCAACAAGGCCTCATGTGCCATTTATAATACTGGTCTCTTATGAGGGAAGATGGGCCTTGGGGCCCCATTGGGCACCAGGGCCCCCAATGCAATTGGTACTTCTGCACCCCCCATAGTTACGCCCAAGGCCAGATTAAGGTTGCCTGGAAGACGGAGCACTTCATTATGATGCCCCCCCCAACCCCCCAACAGTTCCCCCACATTAGGTGCAGTATAGTTCCCCACGTCAGGTGCTGTTTAAGTTCCCCCACATTAGGTTGGCAGTACAGTTCCCCCACATTAGGTTGGCAGTACAGTTCCCCCTATTAGGTACAGTATAGTTCCCCACATTAGGTGCAGTACAGTTCCCCCACAGACATACAGCCTTCAGCACTGTAGGCTGGAGGCTGTATGCCTGTTTACTGCCCCACTTCAGTGTTCCGACCACCACTCCTCCAGTACGGGGTCACGATCTACTGCTAGATAGGGATGTCCCGAATGTGACAGGGGCCCCCTGCGGGCTCCAGGAGCGCCAATGATGATCCGGCCCTGGTTGCGCCCCTATATGTCAGGTATAACAATATCAGAGTTGACACAATGAACCCTTACCCCCTACTACAAAAATAACTCAGGTCTTGAGTACCAGAGAGCATATATACCTGCACATACATCTGCAGTAGGCATTGCTTGTACTAAAGTTTACTAATTTCAGCTAAGCAGTTAAAAGGGTCACTAAAGGAACAGTGACCAAATCGCGATTCTCCTAACTTGTAAACTGAAAGTATCTGTATTTCACAGGGATTGCGAACGGAGTTCAGTGACGTTTATAAGTTTCTTTACGGAATTCTATAGTCAGAATCTAATTCTTGTGCTTTGTATGCGGAAACTGCTTCACTGACAAAAAAAATGGAGAGTCACAGGGGAACACCGGGTTAGTACCATTCTGCCATGTGACATATTCATCAGTAACTACAACACCCATCATAACCCTCATCATTCTCTCTTTGTGTCTATGACACTTTAAAGGGGTACTCCCATGGAAAACTTTTTTTTTTTAAATAAACTGATGCCAGAAAGTTAAACAGATTTGTAAATTGCTTCTATTTAAAAAAAATCTTAATCCTTCCAGTACTTTTTATGGGCTGTATACTACAGAGGAAATGCTTTACTTTTTGGATTTCTCTGATGTCATGACCACAGTGCTCTCTGCTGACCTCTGCTGTCCATTTTAGGAACTGTCCAGAGCAGGAGAAAATCCCAATTGCAAACATATGCTGCTCTGGACAGTTCCTAAAATGGACAGCAGAGGTCAGCAGAGAGCACTGTGGTCACGACATCAGAGAAATCTAAAAAGATAAGCATTTCCTCTGTAGTATACAGCCCCTAAAAAGTACTGGAAGGATTAAGATTTTTTAATAGAAGTAATTTACAAATCTGTTTATCTTTCTGGCACCAGTTGATTTAAAAAAAAAATAAAATAAAAGTTTTCCCACGGGAGTACCCCTTTAACCCTAAAAGCCCACAATAGATTCGGTTCCTGCCATGTACTTCTTTTATTTTTTACAAATTGTGACAGATTTCTGTTGGGACAATCCTAGGAAGCATTTATTCAAGGCCGGTTGCAGATGGCTTCATTTTTGCAGCCATATTACGGTCGCAAGGAATGTGATGCCTTTAGTTCAGGTCATTAGACCTGCAGTCAGGTCGGGGCTTTCCCATAATATGGATGCAAAAATGCAGCCCCATTACACTTAGCTGAAACCGGCCTCGGTTTGCCCCATTACATTATTTTTCTGCAATGTTTTTATAACCCCTTCCTGCCCTATGATGTATGGGCATGTCATGGGCACAAGCATATTCCGGCAACAGCCAAGATCCCGCCACAATGGCTTACACCAGTGGTCTCCAAACTGTGGCCCTCCAGATGTTGCAAAACTACAATTCCCAGCATGCCTGGACAGCCAACGGCTGTCCAGGCATGCTGGGAGTTGTAGTTTTGCAACATCTGGAGGGCCACAGTTTGGGGACCACTGGCTTACACCAAAGATCGTACCGTCTCGGCAATTTAACTCTATAGATGCCATGGTCAGTACTGACTGCTGCTTCCTTAGGCTTAACAGGGGAAGGAGGCTCCCCCTGTCCCGCAGCTTCAAATTTCCTAGGTTGACAAAAAATTGAAACAATTTAAAAAATGTAAAATAAATTTACGTTTAACAATAACTAAAGTGTAAATTTTTTTTATCAATTCTCCTTTCTCAATAAAGCCCTATAGTATTACATAAAATAAATAAATGAAAAAAGAACCCCCATACATAATAAGTATTGCCACATTTGGAACAACTTGCACTATAAAACTTTAATGTTATTTATTGTGCACGGTGAATGCTGTAAAAGAAAAAAAATGTTTAAATGCATTACTTAATCTTCTTCACTGAAAACTATGGCTGAAAGCAAGTTTGCAAAGCCCCTGTGCAGCTTTCTCCAACAACTATGGCGCTGGACGCATTTCATTTGGATCAGCCTGCAGTGTAGACTTTCGGCCACCAGATGTCAGCACTTCTGAAAACTGGATTATATATTTCTTTTGACATGATTTATTTTCCATTAGTAGACATGACGATATAACAGTACACGCTGATAAGAAAAAAACAAAACAAATTTTAAAAGATGTCACAGTTTGATGGCGCTGTCCTACATTACTATAACAATGATGTGACTGATACCGCCGTCTGTTATTATAATTGTTTCATCTTTAGCGCCAAAAAGCTTCAGAGATCATTGAAATCATCGGGTAACACTAAAGGGGAGATTGATCAACGGACGTGTAACTGCAAAATGTTATTTTGGACATTGACTTGCCCCTAAATTATTATCTTATTTGGCGCTATTTTTATGTTGTCTGCGCTGTTTTGTACATGTACTGGTTGGTGCGCTGGATTTATCCCTTGCGCAAAAATAGAATAACAGAGTTAATTTCTTTCAAAAACAGCACCACCCCTGTCCTCAGTTGGTCTGTGGTATTACAACTTGGCTCGACTCACTTCAATAAGACTGAGCTGCTATACCATACACAACCTTAGCACAGGCGTGGTGCTGTTTTTGGAATAAAGCGCATTGCGTAAAAACGAAGCGCTCAAAAAGTAGAAACATTGGCTCATAGGCTTCACACTACAAAATGACTCCGTTTTAAAGATCTGTACGAAGTTCCGTCTGAAAATCAGCCTTAAAACGGCAGTTACAATATCCTATACGGCCGTTAGAAAATCCCATTATAGTCTATGGGATTTTTCTAATAGCTGTTTTAACCCATTACAGCCCGTTATTAATAACAGACGTTATTTTGTGACGGGCGAATGAACGGAAGAATTAGCGCATGCACTATTTCTCACGTTACTATCTTCCATCTCAAAATAACGGCAGTTATTAATAACGGGCTTTAACGGGTTAAAACGGCTATTAGAAAAATCCCATAGACTATAATGGGATTTTCTAACGGCCGTATAGGATTTTGTAACTGCCGTTTTACAGCTGATTTTCAGACGGAACTTCATACGGATCTTTAAAACGGAGTCATTTTGTAGTGTAAAAGGGGCCATACAGCTGCATATATGGAAAAATAAGATGTTATAGGGGCCACAATAGGCAATTTAAAATGTCAGACCTAAAGTTTTATTCTTTTACCCCCCCACCCCTCCTAAGGATAGGGGATAAGTTTCAGATCACGGGGGATTCAACTGCTTGGACCCCCCCGGTGATCTCCCATACAGGAGTTCGTGGTGGGTTCCAGCGGTCGGACCCCCCACAATCTGAAACTTATCCCCTATCTCTGAATAGGGCATACGTTTTCCAGTACTGGAGTACTCCTTTAACGTTTTTTTTTATAGTAAAATTAAAGCCGCCATTACAAAGCACAATTGGTCGCGCAAAAAACAAGAAATCATGTGGGTCCGTGGAAAGAAATATGACAAGGGCAAAACCCGCTTTGTCGCTAAAGGGTTAAAATAAAAAAATGTAAAAGTTCGAAAATGACCCTAGTACACATTTTTAGCTTTGTAAATACATCCATGGATACCAAGAAGCAGGCACAACTCATACCCAAAGTGCATTTAAAGGGGTAATTTGCCCCTAGACATCTTATCGCCTATGCAAACGATAGAGGATATGATGTGTAATCGCGGGGGTCCGGCCACCATGTCCCCTCCATTGTCTATAGGGGGAGGCGTGACGACTACGTACTAGCCTACCATAGACATGAATGGAGGGGGCATGTGTGACGTCACAAACACAGGACCTTCGGCGTGCCTTGTTCGGAATGCCGCGGTGCCGGCCAGGAGATCGCGCGGAGTCCCCAGCAGCCAGACCCCCGCGATCAGATATCTTTTCCCCTATCCTTTGGATAAGATGTCTAGGGGTGGAGTACCCCTTTAAGAAAATCTACATTCACCACGCAATTCACAAATACACAATGGTATTAATCCAGCACACACGAGAATAACAAGCGCGTCTCCTGAACGCACGCTCATTGTGCACGCAGCGCTCTGTCATTACACATCCATCACTCCGCTGTCTAGCCGATTAACTCAGGACCTCTAACTGTGTTATTACCGGCACCCCGGGAGCCCGAGGAGCTCGCACAACGGACCATTTTACACCGTTTTGCTATGGAGAGAGGTTCACAAATATTCTTTACAGTCAGTGATCAACGTAGGGGAGAATACAGTACGGAAAGTGCGCAACCAGTCCGCCTGTCATTACTGCGCAAAAGCCCTAATGGTTTCCAGTTGATGGATTCCGTTGAATAAATGTCGATAGGGATTTAGTCAGACATTTGCTCTAAGTGTCTGTCCGTAAGATCTGACAATCGTATAATGCCGGAGGCTCAGTCTCCTCTGAAATACTGTACTACCTACTGCGATATCACTGATCCTCATCCCCATCACATCGTACCGCTAAGTACATTTCCACTACGAAATTAGCAGCGAGACGTCTCTGTAATTCTATTACCTAACCGGAGTAGAACCACGCTGTATATTCATACCGGTGCAGACACATGTATGTTTAAGGAAGCACTCCGGGATTTTTGTTTTGTTTATATAGTGCCGTATAGGCTATTATTAGAGAATAATGTGGAGGTTCTAGTGTATGCAGTGTGCTTACCTGTTTTGGGGTTTTCAGCCGTACTGATTTGTATTTCCACACTAAAAGGATTTCTTACTGCTGCTTTCATTTTCCATGAACCCTCCAGCTGGTGTGGTGTTTCCCAGACAATGTGCCTCCAGCTGTTGCAAAACTACAACTCCCAGCATGCAATATATACAGTATATTTACTTATATTTATTTGTTTATTCAAAGTATATATATATATATATATATATATATGTATATATATATACACTATATATATATATATACACACTATGTATATATATATATATATATATATATATATATATATATATATATATATATATATATATTCATTTGTTATTTATTTATTTTTAAATATTGCCACAAGGGGAAAAAGATTTGACTTCTGACTGAGGTTTTTTTTTTCTTCATTTTATGAAGAGTTGAAGTCTTTAGGCACGTTTATTCATTCATTACTGTATTTTTTACATATTTTTACAGAATTATATTGCACTTTGGTTTTCCAAAATTGCTTTAAAAATGACACCTGTTTTAGGATTTGCAAAGTTGCGGTAACATTACTGGGTAAATTGCAGGAAAGGAAAGCAATGTATGAACACAGTGTGGGAAGGTGTATAACTACTATATATACTGATCCCATAGAGATAGCAGCAGCAGTATACAGATAGAGCTGGGGGGGGAGGTGTATAACTACTATATATATATATATATATATATATATATACGGATCCCATAGAGATAGCAGCAGTAATATACAGATAGAGCTGGAGGGGAGGTGTATAACTACTATATATCCTGATCCCATAGAGATAGCAGCAGAAGCAGTAAACAGCTAGAGCTGGAGGGAAGGTGTATTAGTACTATATATCCTGATCTCATAGAGATAGCAGCAGCAGTATACAGATAGAGCTGGAAGGGAGGTGTATAACTACTATATATCCTGATCCCATAGAAATAGCAAGAGCAGTATACAAATAGAGCTGGAGGGAAGGTGTATTAGTACTATATATCCTGATCTCATAGAAATAGCAGCAGCAGTATACAGATAGAGCTGAAGGGGAGGTGTATAACTACTATATATCCTGATCCCATAGAGATAGTAGCAACAGCAGCAGCAGTATACAGCTAGATCTGGAGGTGTATTAGTACTATAAAGCCTGATCTCAGAGAGATAGCAGCAGCAGTATACAGATAGAGCTGAAGGGGAGGTGTATAACTGCTATATATGCTGATCCCATAGAGATAGCAGCAGTATACAGATAGAGGGGGAGGGGAGGTATATAACTACTATATATCCTGATCCCATAGCAGATAAAGCTGGAAGGGGTCTGGGAGCTAGTAGGAGGGATCTGATAAGTGATGATGTCATCTTGTAGTTTACAGGAAGTCAGCTGACCCAAGACTGGCCAATTTCTCTGACATATTAAATGCTGTGATTTTCTGTGGGTCACACTGGTGATCACATGACCCAGCATCAGCAATTAAATGCATAGATGCAGCTATTGCTGGAATCGACTAGGACTAGCGTGCTTTTTTAATGCACACATAGAGAAGTGCAGTCTGACCTCTGTGTATTCAAGCATTGGCACAGTACCCGTGGTCAGCAGGGCATTACATCCCCCAAGTAAGATGTTGAAATTCTTAAAGGGAACCTGTCACAGGTTTCATGCAGCCCATATCACAGGCAGCATGCGTGAGACAGTGTTTTAAATATAAACAATTGGTTGACCTTACATGCAGTACCATGCCTGACCACAATGAGTGCTGTTAAGATGACATTTGTCCATACAGAGAGCACAAAGGATCTTCCTTCTGATCGGTGAAGAATTATTCCACCAACATTTATAAATATTATGCCTAGTAGAGTAATGTGAACCGAATATATGAAATTCAGGAAATGTTATGCCCTTCAGAGATGTGAATTTGATTCTGTGAGGCTGGGTATATATTTTTAAAGGGGTACTCCACTGGAAAAAAAAAATTCTTAAATCAACTGGTTAAAAAAAAGTTAAACAGATTGGTAAATTACTTCTTTAAAAAAATCCTAATCCTTCCAGTACTTCTTTACTTTTTGAATTTCCTTTCTGCCTGACCACAGTGCTCTCTGCTGACACCTCTGTCCATGTCAGGAACTGTCCGGAGCAGGACAGGTTTGCTACAGGGATTTGCTCCTACTCTGGACAGTTCCTAAAATGGACAGATGTGTCAGAAGAGAGCACTGTGGTAAGACAGAAAATAAATTTAAAAAGTAAAGAACTTCCTGTGGATAACAGCAGCTGATAAGTACTGGAAGGATTAAGAATTTTTAATAGAAGTAATTTACAAATCTGTTTAACTTTCTGGCACCAGTTGATTTAGAAAAAAATGTTTTCCAGTGGAATACCCCTTTAATCTATTTAGTGTAATGCATTTAGGGGTGTGTTCACACGTTCAGGTTTTAATTGCAATTACTGAATGGAAAGCCAGGAACAGATCATAAATGGAGGACATGTATAAAGGAAAGACTGAAATAACTTCTGGTCGTTCCTGGCTTTGTATTCAATAACTGCACTTAAAAAACCTGAACGTGTGAACACAGCCTCACGATTTGAATTATTTATAGACGTGGGTTTTGCTAAATGTGTAATGAGAACTGCCTACATTATACAACCTACAAAGCATTGGGATATTGTAATCTACTTTAACCAGCAAAGTATTTCACGTTTGTTATCTGGTAAAATTCAAGTATAAAAAACACAAAAATCATAAAAAAAAAACTCTTTTGTATTTATTTAGTAGATGAGATGAATCTGGAATTATGCAATCTTCCTTATTTTTATGTGAAGGAGGTGGGGAGCACATGAGAAGAAAGGATTCATTTAAAGGGGTACTCCGCTGCTCAGCATTTGGAACAAACTGTTCCGAATGCTGGAGCCGGGTGCTCGTGATGTCATAGTCCCGCCCCCTCATGATGTCACACCCGCCCCCTCAATGCAAGTCTATGGGAGGGGGCGTGGTGGCTGTCACGCCCCCTCCCATAGACTTGCATTGATGGGGCGGGGCATGACATCATGAGGAGGTGGGGCTATGACGTCACAAGCTCCAGCGTTTGGAACGTTTTCTTCCAAATGCTGAGCAGCGGAGTACCCCTTTAAGTCGGTAAAACTGACAGTGGTATAAATGGTGTGATTAATGCTGCGTGTAGCAGGGACGGTATTGGACGTATTTATTTATTTATAATTCTATTACACGATGTGACAGCTGCAAAAATAACGAGGAATCCATTCATCCACAACTCTTTGCCTACCTATCTTTCTTCTGTTGGGCCACATTGGGCAGTTGGGTGCCAAAATAGCACAATGCCCCCAACATTTTTTTTTGGGAATAAAAAAAAAAAAGGGGGGGGGGTGGAGGGGGGGGGGGGGGCCCTCCACCCCCCCCCCCCCTTTTTTTTTTATTCCAAAAAAAAATGTAATAAAAGAAATTAAATAAGAAATATAATAAGGTGGCTACAAATGTAAATAAGCGTTAGAGCAACATAACTGTAAACAGAGTAAATGGCTAATAAAGACTGAGAATCTGCGTTTGCCGCATTTATTATGTGACTTTCCATCTTTAGTGGCCAAAGTGGGCGTGGTTTCACTGGTGTATCTTTTGATCACGGATTTATCATCGGTGACTTTTTTATAATAATAATCACATTAAGTAATGTTGTACTTTACAATCTGTTTATTAATGTTGCACCAAAACACCACAGTAAACCTCCCCTCTATTGTGTATAACGATGAATATTTTTAGTCTTTTTCCTTTCCTCTGTTGATATCTCACATGTTAGAGGGAACCAGTCATCAGTTTCATGCTGCCTGAACCACAGTCAGGATGACACTATTGCAGGCTCCCCTATAATTATTATGTATGTGATTTACTGTAGTGTTTCACAGGAATGATAGTTACAACATGATCCAGGAACGAGTCCCCAGGGTGATTCCCAGAGATCCTGCAGCTGCATCCCCTTCCTCCCCCTCCTCCCTTTATAGATCGGCTGTTTGCCTCTCTTCTCCTCCCTTCTCAAAGAGTCACACACACATACACGCACACACTCTGCATATCATTGTACTTTCTTCAGACTTTTGGAAGGTAAGAATTCTGCCATCTTCTGCTGAAATTTACTAAAATGTTTCCTGTATTCCCATGTCCTACTTACTTATTCTGGAGAGAAATCTAGAATAAAACTATTAATCTGAACCATCAATATATAAAAAAGAAGGTAAAAGGGTCGGCACTACCACCAGCTCTGTGGCTGTTTTTTAAAATCGCACCATGCTCTGGGTATGGCAATTTTCCTCCTATTTTGACTTCTATAGGTGGAGAAAAAAAACGCAACAAAAAACGCCATGTGTGTATGGATATTGGTGTTTTCCCTAGTCTTTAATAGAAATCCTTAAATGGGCAGAAGAGGACTCTGTCCTTGCCTCAGACACGCCCCTTCCTGAGCAGTGGATGTCAGAATGAGTGAGCAGCAGAACAGAGGGATTCTTGAGCCAAATACAGAAGCTAAACACATAAAAAGACATGTAAAACATCTGCATGACCCAGTGAATAATGTATAAAAGCATTATTTTTTTTTTTTGGGTGATAATACAGGAATGCTTAAAGTCACATGATGAAAGAAATATAAGCAATAGAAAAAATATTGCAGGGGATTAAACTCCAAGAAAAAAAGCCAAATAGATATTGTGTGTGTTCCTAGCCTAAGAGTGATCCACCCTCTTAAAGGGACGGCACAGGATTAGAAAAGCCTGGCTGCTTTCGTCAAGGAAAGAAATTGCCCCATCTACAGACTGTGTCTGGTATTGCAGCTTCACTTCATTGATGTGAATGGGGCTGACCTGCAATACCATACACCAGAGGTCTCCAACCAAGTCCTCAGGGCCCACCTACAGTCCGGGATTTAGATTTTTCTTGTTCTAATGGAACAACTAAAACAACTAAAAATGTTAAAAGGCTTTGAGGACTGGGTTTGGTACCACCACAATAAAGGACCTGCAGACACGTACGGGGCAGCCATTTCTTTCTAATTCCATACACTCCCTTTAAAATTGTATAGTTGCTCCCACAATTATCCTTTTTAATCTGACAAACATATAATTACAAAATATGTTATATTTTTGAATACAGTTTTTTTGTATTTATGCATACTAACCACCCTCTTTTTGAATGCAACTATTTTAATATTTTCTCATACTAACTACTAACTACTAACTACTTTTGAATACTATTTATATAAATTTTGCATACAAACTACTCTCTATTTTAAAAATATTTTTGGTAACATTTTTGCATTCTTATTACACTCTTTTTGTATGCTATTTGTTATATTTTTACATACCAACCACTTATTTTTTAATGCTATTTGCTATATTTTGGCATACGAACTGCCCTCTTTTATATATATATATATATATATATATATATATATATATATATATATATATATATATATAATTATTTTTATTTATTTATTTTCCAAAATTTTTGCTTTCTAACCTCCCTCTTTTTTGAATTCTATTTTTTATATTTTATCATACTAACCACTTTTTTTTATACCATTTGTTATATTTTTTCATACCAACCGCCCTCTTGTTGAATACTGTCTGTTATATTTTTGCATACTAACCCCCCTTCCCCCCCCCCTCTTTTTGAATACTGTATATTTTATTTTTGCATACAAACTGCTCTCTTCTTTTAAAAAATATTTTTGGTTACATTTTTGCATTCTATCGACACTCTTTTTGTATGCTATTTGTTATATTTTTACATACCAACCACTTCTTTTTGAATACCATTTATTATATTTTTGCATACTGACCGCCGCCTTTTTGTTTTTTAAGGTGACAAAGGTGACAAGATAAAGATGAGAGGTTCAATATCAGTGAGTGGTAACAGAGGACAGGTGCCAACCAGAATATTATTATCTCTTCAGAGTTTGTACTATGGGCAGCAGTGTCATCATTTCCACCATGGCCGATCAGACCGTGTGTGTCACCTGCCACCACAATAAAGACGGCAGCCATTGCCCTGAGTGACAGCAATCACTTCAAGGTGACTAATGGCGTACACTGCAGCATGGAAGGATAAATCCCCGACACCCTGCGTATCCTTGCTCCGCCCTGTGTTTTTCCGGGCTCTGCTTCTTGGCAGCTGTGCCTCAATCCATGTTTCTGAAACAAAATCCATCACTTATCCTCTGCATCGCAACTGACACTCCGGGATCAGCAGCTACCAAAGTGCAGCTAAAAGGGTGTCGTATAATAGATACACCTATACATTGTGTAATCCTACATCTGTTCTACTGCATTAAATACAGTGATCGAAAAAAATAGAAAGCCAGATGACAAATAGATTATTCTGCGCTGCAGTCTTAAAGGGGAAGTGCGGCTGAATACAGAACAGTCTGCGTTGCTTTAGGCGACATCTATTCCGGTAAATCTTCTGAACTCTTTCGCTGCCAACTCGCTGTGATGTGAGATGAGCGGAACATATGTGCGATTCTATACAGACAGTTGTCACATTAAACTCATCCTGCGAAAATAATAACATAAGCAAACAAATTCCTCTCTGTCTGGCGGGGAATACATTCAGAATTTTTGGCAAAAAAAAGCCATACTTATTGTATGATGTTTTTCTGGGCCAAAAACACTGCTGCCAGTTGTTAGCTTGGAGTCAATAGGGAAGTAGGAAATGTCAGACCCACATGGAAGGCTTTTTGTTTGTTTGTTTTTTCACCCTTTTTTTTTTTTTTTTAGCATTTTTATGCAATTCTTTCTAAATTGCAGCATGCTGAGGTTATTACCTTTTTTTTTTTCAAGAAATATTGAAGTTTTTCCTTTCAAAGAAGTGAATTTGCCAGAAGAACATCATGTGTATCCCCCCTCCCAATTAATGAAAGAATCGCATGACTTAAAGGGGTACTCCACCCCTAGATAGGTTAGGGCAGTGGTCTTCAACCTGCGAACCTCCAGATGTTGCAAAACTACAACTCCCAGCATGCCCGGACAGCCGTTGGCTGTCCAGGCATGCTGGGAGTTGTAGTTTTGCAACATCTGGAGGTCCGCAGGTTGGAGACCACTGGGATAGGGGATAAGATGTCTGATCACGGGGGTCCTGCAGCTGGGAACACCAACGATCTCTCCTGCAGCACCCCCTGTCATCTGGTGCACGGAGCGAGCAAGCTCTGTTCCGGATGACTGGTGATGCAGGGGCCGGAGGAAATCACACCCCGCCCCCTCAATGCAAGTCTATGGGTGGGGGCGTGCCTGCGCCACGCCCCCTCCCATAGATGTGCATTGAGGGGGAGGTGTGTGACGTCACAAGGGGCGGGACAGTGACCTCACGATCCTCCGGCCCCTGCATCGCCAGTCATCAGGCACCAGATGACAGGGGGTGCTGCACTTAGAGATCGCGAAGGTTCCCAGCGGTGGGACCCCCGCAATCAGACATTTTATCCCCTATTCTTTAGATAGGGGATAAGATGTCTAGGGGCGGTGTACCTCTTTAAAAATGCAGAGGATAAGATGCCAAATTAAAAAATATATTTAAAAAAAGGGCCACAAAAACTAACTGCATCTGTGGAGTCTTTTTATATAAAAAAAAATGCCAGACAAAAGTTGTGTAGAATCCTGGTCTAATAGGTGATAATGCATGTCTGTATCATTGGAAAAATACATTTTATTTCAATTAGTTTTTTATTGGATGAATATTTCTATGTACGATTTTCCATCTAAAATATGATTCTAAAAAATATTGTAGTTTTTAAACAACCGCATGGACCGTCATAGGCTGACAGATTGTTCGGACAGGACAAGTGTCTATCCGAAAGGAGAGTAGCAGACATCAGAGGACCAATTCAGATTGGCAAACAATTTATTGTTTTTGAGAGTGGGATCACCACTCACCAATTGTGAGTTGGAGTTTATATTTTCCTTTTTAATTAATAATCTAAAGTGGTGGGATCAAAGACCTCTCTCGAAAAATCTTTTTTTTTGTGTTCTAGTATTTTAGATTTAGGCTTTGCTGTATAGACTGGAACCAGGTCAGCAGAGTCATCTTATTGTCATAAGAAGACAGGAGCTTTAAAGGGGTACCCTGCCCCTAGACAGACCTCACAGCCACGCCCCTCCCATAGACTTGCGTTGAGGGGCGTGACCGTGACATCACTAGCCTCCGCCCCACATCACCAGTCATCCCACACGAAGCAAAGTTCGCTCTGTGCACCGGGTGCCGCAGCCTTTGGATAGGGGATAAGATGTCTAAGAGCATCTATACTGCACCCCTGAACATGTAGATAAAGAAAAATACTGAAGCAGCGCTATACAGAAAGATTAGAATCTGTATGCATCTCCTCTGCTACTTCCCGATCTCTAGGACTGTAATACATATGATATTTCTCTTTCAGTTTAATCCCATTCATTGCAACTGCCATAAAGCACTCTGCTGCACTGCCTATACAGACAATACAGAAAAGCGGCATGTGTCTCCAATATGGCCGCTCCCCAGCGAAATAAAAAATAAACATTCAAAATTAAAAGAAAAACACATTATTGTGAGAATTTGGAGGACTGGTATTGGTCCCAACAGTGAGATCTATCCTAGTGATGTGATATCACTTTTCCTGCTTCACTTTAAACATCAACCAAAGATACTTAACAGCACTAAAGATCCCTGCACAACATCTCCCGGCAGAATAATTGGGTGAATTAAGGAAATACTATACATTCATTCTTGCCAATTTAGTGAGACAGTTCTGTGTTATAAGCCTCAAAAGAGGCTGGGTTTGTGCTAATTTGTATGAAAATAGGCATTACTGGTCATTTTAGGGGATTCTAGGTGGAACTGGGCCTCATTTTGGTAAATTTCTAAATATGCTATCAAATTTCATTATTCTGCACATCTAATTGGTTGGAGACAGCTTTTTATTTCAATGCTGGAGAATCTATTCATAGTGTCATGAACAGGGGACAGGGAGAAATGAGCCCTGAAGCTGTCCCTAAGATCACTCTCCCTGCCTACCTGCCCATCCACCCTAAATGATGGATCGACAACTTGGAGCCGGTCCCTTCCTTGCACTAAAGTCGAAGTCAGCAAAACAAACAGAACTGTAAAAAGTCGGGGAACAAGTCAGGAACATAACAGGAGTACAATAACCAACAAACAGATATATATATATATATATATATATATATATATATACAAACAAGGCATGATATAGCATACTAACAGGTAAGGAAATCAAGAGCACTGTTCACACTGGACTCAGAAGAAGGAACACACTAGACACCCACTCCAAGCATGGAGGGACATCAAAGCAGGCTGTCAGAGCATGCTGCGAGTTGTGCAACAGCTTGAAGCACCCTGGTGGGAAACTGCGCCAAAGACTCATTCTACTGTCCAGCATGTTGGGAGTTGTAGTTATACAACAGCCGGAGACACACTGGTTGGGAAATACCTTTCTACATGGTGCATTTCTCTGTTTTTCTCAGTGTCCCTATATGAACCCGGCATAAAATCGCTGAGCAAATTTATTTCTGCCTCGTAACAAAGTATTTTCCAAACGTCCTCCCACAAATATAACTAAACTATGCAAAGAATTTATGCGTCCCCCAGCCTCGCGTATTAATCAGCGCAGATCAATATTACGTTCGCCGTATGAAGAACGGGCTCTTCCTAATTACCTCTGCCCCGCGGGAAGAGATTTGTCTCCTATTTTTTTTTTCATTTATTTTTTAATGCACTTTTATTTATTAGGCTTTAATTAATTGAATGCATCAGCAATTTATTTCTCCCTGATTGCGAATCCGATGCATTCCTCCCCCCCCCCCCCCCATACTTCTTTGGCTGCGACATTAACAGATATGATTACGACAATCATAAACAGGCTGTGGAAATTTGTCCTCACCGGTCCCCTGCCCACTCTGCCCTTTTTTTTCCCTGTAAACTGCAGCCCGCCGTGATGTATCTCCTTTATCACATTAGCCGGTACCACCACGGCTGGAGATCTGTTTCACCATGTACTTTAAAAATGTCACCACTAATGGAATGCAATCCCACTGAGATCTGTGTTTACCATAATGCAGCTTTTTACATCACAATAAAGAAAACACAGTTTAACTGTGAAATCCCATTCGGGTTTAGTGTAAGCCAAAACTATTTTCATCTTTGTATTTTTATTAGTATGTCAACAGTTCTTTTTTTTTTCTTCAAAAAACACAATGGTCAGATGTTAGCTGGACATCATTAGGTAAATATGGCACACCAAACCCACTTGGCGTTCTTTTTCCTTTGCCGTTTTTTTTCCCATTTCCAGACATGCTGGGAGTTGTAGTTTTGCAACAGCAGGAGGCACACTGGTTGGGAAACACTGGTATATATAGATAAAATACATTAAAGGGGTACTGTGGTGGAAAACCTTTTTTTTTTTAGATCAACTGGTGCCAGAAAGTTAAACAGATTTGTAAATTACTTCTATAAAAAAAATGTTAATCCTTCCAGTACTTATTAGCTACTGAATACTACAGAGGAAATTATTTTGTTATTTTGGAACACAGTGCTCTCTGCTGACATCTCTGTCCATCTTAGGAACTGTCCAGAGCAGCATATGTTTGCTATGGGGATTTCCTTTTTCCCTGGACAGTTCTTAAAATGGACAGCGATGTCAGCTGAGAACACTGTGGTCGTGATTCAGCAGAGAGCTCTGTGTTCCAAAAAGAAAATAATTTCCTCTGTAGTATTCAGCAGCTAATAAGTACTGGAAGAATTTAAAATTTTTAATAGAAGTAATTTACAAATCTGTTTAACTTTCTGGCACCAGTTGATAAAAAAATAAATAAATAAAAAGTTTTCCACCGGAGTACCCCTTTAAACTGTATGTAAACTTTCAAACAACTTTTGACATGTCACAGACACTGTCAGAAGTTGAGGGTCCTGCTTCTGAAACACCCCCCACTAATTGCTAGAACGAAAGCCAAGGGTGTGATATATGGAGAAAGTAATAGTCTAAGTAGTCCTTTTATAATTGCAGTATCTAAGTATTTGTCTCTCCATCTGTCTACATTTTTGTGGTGTCCCAGCACCGAAGGCTATCCTGTGGTCTGCGGATCTCCCCGGGCATGCCTGCTGCTCTTGTGTTGGGCCCACTGAGAAAGTGTTATACTGTGTATTATGACCAAGCACTTTATAATATTCATTCTGTTTGTTATATCCCTTATGTGATTTATGTACTGTGTCTTTAAGATGGAAAGATGCAGTATTAACCAGGTGAACCTGTCTGCCCAATGGGAACCCTTAAATTGGTCAGTATATAGTGTAGTGGGGGAGGAGTTGCCCCAGTTGTGGTTTAGTTCCAGTCTGAGTACAGTGTGGAAAGGAGGTAGAAGTTGAGTGTGGGGAATCCTGAGGGAAGCCTAAAAAAATATCTTCTCTAGTCAGCCCCGCCATTCTGGAAGTGTTCCCCTGTACAGCGGTGAGTCAAGCCCTGGTGGTGATAGTAATTGGACCTTGTCAGAACACTAGTCAGCGTGAGAAATCTTAAAGTCTTAAGTCTAAAGTCTCTATCAATCAAGTGGGTGAAAAGCAGCAGTCCCAGCAAGGCAACAGGGCTCCCAAGGGTTACACTGCACTCCTTCTACTTTGATCCGTACTGTGTGGTTGGGAAACACTGGTAAATACTGTTTGTGATCGGGGCTCCATACGTGTACTAGTGACAGGAAAGATTGCCTACATACCTATACAAGATCTTACCCTAGCATAGCGGTCTGAGTTGTGCCATAACCGCGCAATGAGGGCACGCCTATAGAGGGCAAAAAGCAACCATGCTAGGATGAATACAATTCCTGAAATAAAACATCCTACATCCAGCATCAATCTTCACATACCCGAAGTAGACTATACCTAATGTGCTGAAAGAGTAGCCCTGACCAACTAGTGACTACTAGAGGTGGTAACCATACCTTTGAAACCGTGGTAGTAACGTCCATCTGTAAAGAATCAACCTGAGAATAACCTTCCCTGCCAAATACTAACTGAACTATACCTATCACCATCCCTACTTGTGACATTACTTCAAATGGACACGGAAAGGCTAACTTCATGGCAGGTCTGACAAGCACCAATCCCCTGCTATTTAAGAGGCAAAAACTAAACTGACAGGTAAATGACAAGAAATACCTATCTACCTGATAGATCGTGTGGGTCATGTCGCCTGACAAGGTTCACGAAGGCACCTTACCTGATTGAGACTGTAACAGACATACCTAACTAACTAGCCACTGTACTGACCCAACTGGACTTGGAAGTGATGACCCATTGCAGATGACAGCTCCCTGCGAGAGCAACGTATCTGTAGACGTGACCAGTGTTTAGATGAACCATCATGTCTGTAGACCTGACAGGTCTTTGTGACACCGTCGTGCCTGAACCCGTCACAGGTCCCCGCGGAACCATCGAGCCTGTAGACATGACAGGTCTTTGTGAAATCATTGTGCCTGTAAACGTCACAGGTCTTTGTAAACCACTTTTTTTTTTTTTTCAAATACGTAAGTGTGAAATGCCATATTGAGATTGTATACTATCTGAAACGTGTCAGATTACCTACATAACCATGTCAAATCAATTGCTCTGAAATGAGACAGCAGCAACCATGATTCAATCCCCGATCCTAAAGAAATGAGTCATGAAACTGTATTAAATGCAGAATATATCTGCAACTAAATGCTGGCCCTCCTTAAAAGAGAACGTGCAATTATGCCAGATAGTTGAATCTGTGTACTATAACGAAATTATAACGTCATCGAGAAATACAACAGACGAGGTTGTATCTGACCTGAAAACGTGTCAGGTCATAACAAATATAACACACGACAAAATTGCTCTGAAAACGAGTCAGTAGCAACTGGCATTACCCCTTTTAACCTGAAGAGGAGTCAGGCAACAGGGTAACATCATGAGTATTCATGACAAGATACCTGTATGAAGCCGGCGTGTTGTTCTGAAGGCGTGTCAGTAACAAAAATGACCAATTGTGTCCAATACCCTAAGCAAATGATCTACCTCCCCTGTGTGCACCACATGAAACATGTTAACCGTATGTGCGGCATAACCTGCTAACAGTATACCCAACTACAAGTCGCTACTCAATATGTTATTGCTCTGAGACATGTCTAACAATAACCTATGTGGTGCATCCCCCCCTGCAGACGTAGGAGGTTTAAGAATATGTGCTCGATATATCTGCAATGAATGTAAGCACTATATGAATACTGTAATCGTGTCTTGTAAATATATGTACAGCCAGAGGTGCAACTGCTATTCAACACTAGGAATGAATGCACATAACCTACCCGCATACAACTATGGTAGTATGCAACAAATGCTGTGTACTGGTGCATGTATCATACACAAGCTGGGAGCGTAAGTACCGTGAAAACGTAAGGAACGTTATGAATTTATGCTCTAACATCATTATGAGTACCGCATACATGCCGAGAAAATAAAGTGTAAACATATATCTAAAAAGATAGACAACGTGCAACTATGCCGGATAGTTGAATATGTCTACTATAAGTAACTGATAACGTGGTCATGAAATACCACGGAGGAGGCTGTATCTGTCCTGAGAACGTCTCAGGTCGTGACAATGAACCACAATGTAATTGCTCTGAAAATTTGTCGGTAGCAACCGACATTAACTCCTTAAGCTGAAGGAGTCAGGCAAATAGGGCAACATCCTAACAAAGCTGTATAACCTTTCCGTATAAACATTATGCACGAATATGCAGTATGAAAGCTATGAGCATGAGTACAGTAAAGCTACTGGAGCATATGTGTAGTGTAGACTCTAAGGATGGAAATGCAGAAAAACTATTACCCATGTGCAGTACAACAAAATAAAGCTATGAACGTAACCAGACTATGAGCGTAACGTGCAACTATGCCAGAGAGTTGAATCTGTGTACTATAACGAAATTATAATGTCATCGAGAAATACAACAGACGAGGTTGTATCTGACCTGAAAACGTGTCAGGTCATAACAAATACACCAACGACAAAATTGCTCTGAATACGAGTCAGTAGCAACCGACATTACCCCTTAACCTGAAGAGGAGTCAGGCAACAGGTTAACATTGTGACTATTCCTGAAATTGGTTGCTCTGAATGTGAGTCAGTAACAACCGCGATTCAACCCCTGAAGGAACGAGTCAGGTGACCGGGTATTGAACAGCCGATTAGTGCCACTAAAATGATGACCACCCTTGAACGAGTACCTGTGCCGGATAGTTGAATATGTGTTCTATAACTAACTGATAACTTAGTCGTGAAATACAACATAGGAGGTTGTATCTGACCTGAGAACTTGCAGGACATGACAATAAACAACAATGTGATTGCTCTGAACAAGTCAGTAGCAACCCGACATTGACCCCTTAACCTGAAGAGGAGTCCGGCAATAGGGCTACATCCTGACAAACCTGAGTGAACTTTCCGTATAAAAGACTATGCACGAATACACAGAATGAATGCTATAAACATACATACAGTAAAAGCTACGGGAGCATGTGTGTAGTGTAGACGCTATGGATGAACATGCAGAATAAATACCATTACCCATGTACAGTAAACGCTATGGATGTTAGTGCAGATAACATAACAGAATGAATGCTACATGTACGCAGAATAAGTACTACAACGTGTCAGCATAATAATTACTACCATCGTATGTACAGAATGAATGCTACGAATGTCCGTGTAGTGTATTGCTACAATTCTATGTGCAATATACATGACGTGAACATGTCTGTGGTATGAATACAACGAGCGTGTATGTGGTATAAATGCTATGAGCGTATAGTGATATGATACTATGAGCAGTATAATGCTATGAGTATACTTGCGATATCAATGCTAAGAGCGTATGTGCCTGATGTAGGCCATGTGTATGTGCAGTATAAATGCTACAAGTACATGTGCAGTATAAGCGTCGAGCATATGTGCTACGAATTAATATGTGGTATGACGCTATGAGGTATGAGTACTATGAGCAGTATAATGCTGTGAACATGCTATGAGCGCGTGGCCACAACTGCACGAAACAGCATGTCACTATGTGTGAGAACCATAGGAAACCTGCGTGTATGAATGCGGTGAACATGTGAACAACCAAACCATGACCGTGTAACCAATATAACTGCCATGAGTGTATGAACCCTGCATGTATGAATGCGGTGAACGTGTGAACAACAAAACAATGACCGTGTAACCAATATAACTGCCATGAGCGTATGAACTAGGCATGTATGAATGCAATGAACGCGTGAACAACAAAACCATGACCGTGTAACCCATATAACTGCCATGAGGGTATGAACCCTGCGTGTATGAATGCGATGAACGTGTGAACAACAAAACCATAACCGTGTGACCAATGTAACTGCCATGAGCGTATAAAACCTGCGTGTATGAATGCGGTGAACGCGTGAACAACAAAACCATGACCGTGCAACCAATACAACCGCCATGAGCGTATGAACCGTATGAACCCTGCGGTGAACATGTGAACAACTTAAGAACCGTGAGAGTGTGACCACTATAACTGCCATGAGTGTATGAACCGTATAATTGCTATAGGCAGTATACTGCCGTAACCAGTATGAAATACCATTAACATATGAACCGAATGATACTTTGAGCGTATGAACCAGTGATAATTACGAGGTGTTTGATTGCCATGAACGTAACATGGTAGAAAGAACGTAAGACCGTGAACATGCCAAGAATATGTGAACAGCATTAATGCCAAGTTTGTGGACCGTGTAAAACACCAGTGAGTGAGAGAATAACCATGAGGTGAACAGCATAAACGAGTTTGCCCAGTATAAATGCTGTGAATGTATCGTCAGTGAGTATATGTACCGTATATAATGATATTAGCACATGAAACTGTATACATACTAAGCGCGTACGAGCAGTGTGCCATAAGCGTATGAATTAACCATGAGAGTACGGACAATAAGAAACTCATGGAGTTATCAAACCGTGAAGATGCTCTACTCGTGTGCACCTTGTACCAGTAATGCGTGTATGCCCATAATAAACCAAGCGTATGAACCATATGGATACCATGATCGTGCAAATAACACTGTGTATACTATGATTTATTTGGATGTAGCCTATGTTATATCTCTACAGAGCATTGCACCCTACTATATACTATATTGAAACAAGACAGTCTACAGAGCACTGTATCACCACACACAGCATATGCTACCCTGCAACGTGATCCTCTGCAGAGTATTGCACCACACCAAACAGTAAATGCCACCCTGTGTTGCAACGAGACCCTTCGCAGAGCACTGCACCACACTGGACATGCTAACTGTAACGACTCTCTGCAGAGCATTGCACTATGCCCTATATAATATGTTGTATTGAAACCATCCCATCTGCAGAGCATTGCACTAACTGTATAAAGTTTGTTTATAATGAGACCATCTGCAGAGTATAGCACTATACTGTATATAGTATATATTATATTGTAACAAGACCATCTGCAGAGCATAGCACCATAGCTGTATATCATGAATACTATATTGTAATGAGACCATCTGCAGAGCATTGCACCTTAACTGTATATCATGTATACTATATTGTAATGAGACCATCTGCAGAGCATTGCACCTTAACTGTATATCATGTATACTATATTGTAACGAGACCATCTGCAGATTATTGCACCATAACTGTATATCATGTATACTATATTGTAACGAGACCATCTGCAGAGCACTGCACTATACAGTTATACAGTACATGTTATATTGTAACGAGACCCTTTGCAGAGCATTACACTGTACCGTATACTGCAAGGGCACCGTATAACCCGCAGAGCACCGCACCACACAGCAAAAGTTATATTGAAACGACTCTTTGCAGAGCATTGCACCACACTGTATACAGCAAACTTTATATTGAAACAACCCTGCGCAGAGCATTACACTATACTTTAGATTAACGATAGCAGACAAGCTGACAGGACCGCCTAACGAGGACTGGGCAGCTGCCGCAACCTGTCCCAAGGGCATAGACAATTGTAGTTGTGTGGGTGGCGGGCGGTCCACATGTCGCCATGAGGCAGCTAGCGGGCTGCGCAAAATGCTGAGGCCGCACCACCCCCAGCACCGATTTAACTCACCTGCTTGCCGCTTCTGGCCCCCACTACCGCTGCGGGCAGAGCCAGCCAGAACCATACCTGCCCAATATTACCTTATAATCAGAGTGAGACACAGCATCCCCAGATAAGACAGCCAGCGGAGCTGCCCGGAATGCCGCGCCTGCACCCCCCCAGACTCATGATCAGCGAGGCCTCCGCACCGTGAGCAGCAGCTCTGAAGATTTTTGTGGGAGATTCAAACACCAGACACAGGAAGCAGAGATTCCACAAACGACACGTGCTCCGCCCCTGTAGGAGAGGGGGAAGTTATATACACACACCCCCACCTGTTCCCAATAAGCCCCACCTGGAAGTGCAGCGAGCGATAATTACTTCCGCCCCTCGCACAAACACAGCCCATCAGGCTTTATACTTATAATTAGTGATGAACAGCATAGGCCATATTCAAATTTGTGATATTTTGTGAATATATGGATGAATATTCGTCCCATATTTGCGAAATTCGCATATTCGCTATGTTAGTTCTTTTTTTTTTTATTTCCATGCGAAAATTCGTAATGAAATTCGCATAGTGTGCATGCACAATTATACCTTTCACCTAAAAGAAGGGAGGGATCAGTGTCCTCTGACTAAAAGTGCTGATATTCATGAATATTTGCATGTTCGCATATATTCGCAGCGGGATGCGACGGTAGCTGTGTTTTGTACGTACACTAAGGTCACCCTAACCATGTGTCGCTATGTCTCCTCTATGAACATACACATCATCATAGAGTTAAGCACAGCAGATAACTCCAGTGCTCTGACCACAGATCTCTGCTCCAGAACTCTCATTAATTGGTGTAATTCCGAGCGCTTCCCTGATTCTCCTGCAATAATTAATTATCCAATTAGTCAGGTTGTGGAGCATTAGTGTTCTATGACTGAGCAGGAGCAGGAGGGAAGAGGCTCGCCGACCAGATAGATAGATACACGCACATCAAGCACCGGGCTAAAGACTTTTGGATGAAATCGTTTTAATTTGATAAATATATTAAAGAGTCATTTAGGAAATGACATAGAGGACATGTACAGGGATATATATATATATATATATATATATATATATATATATATACACAGTGGTCCCTCAACATACGATGGTAATCCGTTCCAAAGGGACCATCGTTTGTTGAAACCATCACATGTTGAGGGATCCGTGCAATGTAAAGTATAGGACAGTGGTCTACAACCTGCGGACCTCCAAATGTTGCAAAACTACAACACCCAGCATGCCCGCAGGTTGTAGACCACTGTTAGAGGAAGTTGTACTCACCTGTCCGCGCCGCTCCGGACCGACACCGCTCGTCACCGTTGCCCTGGATGTCGCCATCCATCGCTGTCGCCAAGTCCCCGGGGTGTCCCCGATTCTCCGGCAAGGCCTCTGCTTCCCTGGCATCCACGCTCTCCGTCGCCGCCATCACGTCGCTACCCACGCCGCTCCTATTGGATGACAGGAAGGCGTGCGCAGCGGCGTGATGACGACGATGGAGAGCGCCGACGATACAGAGGATCCTGAAGAGGATGCACCAGAGCCATGAGGACAGGTAAGAGACATCACCGGAGCTCACGGCTCACCGTAAACGGCTATCCGGTGGCAGCTGAAGCAGTCTGCGCTGCCGGATAGCTGTTTATGCGATGGCCCTGACATACAAAAGCATGGTATATTGATGTTGCCTTCTACATGCGATGGCCTCTGAGAGTGATCGTATGTTGAAATTATCGTATGTCGGGGCCATCGTAGGTCGAGGGGTCATTGTATTTATAAGTCCTGCACAAATACTTGCTCGTTTTGGGACATAACATTAACGTGCATAGGGAATGTCGCTAGGTTTATCTTACCTTTTGAGTCCTGCAAAAACTAGTGTAAAGACACTGATCAGAATGATGTATTACTTACATCAGTGCCTCAAAAACTGTGAGGCGCCCCCTAGTTGTTGGTGAGGCACAGCTGGGGAGGCAGAGTGACCATGAACTGCACAGTACTTTCCTTGGCCACAACAATCTCTGGTTTAGCATCACTAATGACTCATTTAGTACTTATTTTTATGACATACAGGCCAGCATTTATCAGTGTGTTTATCTTTTTTTTGTGTCTAAATTTGGCGCTATTTTGGCTCAAGTGTTCTTTTTTGGTGCCTTTTTTGCGCCTTTTGGTTTACACATTTTGACCGTCCTTGATCATTGTGTTTACCCTTTTTTTTTTTTCTTTATTTGGCGCTATTTTGGCACAGGTGTCCTTTTTTTGCACCTTCTGGTTTACACATTTCTGCTGATTTTGAGTTGCAATTTGTTTTGCCTTCCTCTGGATCAACTCAGTAGGGACTCATTGGGGTTATAAGTTGAACTTAATGGACTCTGGTCTTTTTTCAATCTTATGAACTATGGTACTATGTTACTGTGGTAGCCCTTGGGGGGTAATAGTAGTTGGGGTATTGTTGCGGTAGATTAGGGGTTAATGTTAACCCTATAGTTCGTGACGCCAGGCTGAGGGCTAGCATGCTGAGGTAATTCTCCGGCCTATCGCTGCCCTTCCCAGTAACGATAGGTGCATGCATAAAATGACTGAAGGTCCACAAGGTACTTGAACTTGGATAACTTTACTGAAAGGCTTGCGGTACATCCAAGGCACAGTAACAGTCTCATTAATACAGGCTCTATACAGTTCAATGACTGACAGTTGTTGCGGACCTTGACTTCTAATACAAGTCTCTGAATTTAGGGTAATTTGCAGAGATCCGTCCGGATTTAGGGGATAGATAAGGTCCGGTGATCTTGCAGAGTGCTTAGGGATTGACACACTCACGATTCTGAATAGATCAGCCGTTGCAGCAAGGCTCGGGCCTAACTCAATGCGGAAGATAGCTGTGCAGATCCTGATCGTTTGACAGCCCGGGAACAAGAGAGAGAGAGAGCAATGGCCGCCGCTCCCTTATATGGTCAGGGCCGTTTTGGATTGGTCCGAGTAACTGTCACTCACCGTTACAGGGAGTGATGGGAGAAATATGTCATAGGGACCTCCAAAGGTCCTTAAGCAATAAACCATAGAGTTCACCCGATCACGTGACCCGCAGGTCCTGCTACACTATGTAGAGGTAATTAACCAATTATATACATTTGTACAATCCTATATATATATATAAATCCTAAATAATTACTAGATAACTAATACCTAGATGAGAGGTGACTGGGGGTGGACTAGACAATAAGGACCCCCACGTTCTAGGGACTCTGACTATGGGGACCTATACACACAGGTACCGTATAGGATGCGGTATCGGGACACCACATTACAGATAGTGAGGCCCTGGCATCACTTTGGTCTGTTGGGTGAGGTTCCAGTAGAAAAATGTCTGAAAAGCCCTGTAGTGTAGTAGTGTAGTAGTAGTGATGAAAGAAGTGTAAAGGTTAACATTTGCATTACTTTTGCATTAGATAAATGATGCCTTGGTCACGTGATGCTTCCTAGCCTATGGTTTTGCATAAAAACCTCTAGAAGGCTGTGGGAAAAATGCCTGGTCCAACTTCCTCTCCTGGGAGAGAAGACCGATAAGGTCTTAGTCTGGCTCATGTCAGAGCCACATGTCTACAAGCTTTGCACCTGTTGGCCATACCAGTCAGTCATTTTAGTTAGTCAGAGTCAGGCTCAGGCCAGAAGAGTGTGAACATCTTCTAGCTCTGCTCTTGCTAGGCAAATCTACACCTAGCCCAAAGTGTGACTTCAGGGACGGCATCCCCTATAGGCAAAATACACAGCCGCCTAGTGCGCCCTGTGGATGGGGGCGCCATTCTGCCCTCTGCAAGAGAGTTACTTCTCCAGGTCCTGACAGCTGCTAAGCTGTCACCCCAGTAGTAAGGTGATTACATGAGGAGGGGGTTTGTTACAGTGTGTCACCCCAGTAGTAAGGTGATTAAATGAGGAGGGGGTTTGTTACAGTGTGTCACCTCAGTAGTATGGAGATTGCATAAGGAGGAGGAGGTTTGTTACAGTGTGTCACCCCAGTAGTAAAGGAGATTACATGAGGAGGAGGTTTGTTACAGTGTGTCACCTCAGTAGTATGGAGATTGCATAAGGAGGAGGTTTGTTACAATGTGTCACACCAGAAGTAAGGAAATTACAAAATTACATGAGGAGGAGGTTTGTTACGGTGTGTCAACCCAGTAGTAAGGTGGGCATGTCAGGAGGAGTCAAGGGGGCAGTAAAATTAGCTTTTGTCTAGGGTGGCAAAAATCTTTGCATCAGCCCTGTGTGACTTGCAGGTGAAATCCTAATTAAAGGGGTTGTCCAGCAATAGAAAAACAGAAATAACTTTTTCAAAAAACAGCACCCCACCTGTCCACAGGTTATTTTTGGTACTACTACTTTGCGCCATTTACTTCAGTAGAACTGAGCTGCAAACCCACACCCAACCTGCAGACAAAATGTGGTGCAGTTGTATAAAGAGATTAGCTCTGTTTTCTAATGCTGGGTAACTCCCTTAAGATAGAACCTGCTACAAGCAAGTTACGGTGCTGCTCCAGTCCATGCTGTGAGGATAAAGTGCTTCAAGTCTTCAACCCCAAGACACAGTTTTGTCTTAGTCAGGAGAGAATGTCCCTCTGGGTATGGTACCTCAACCAAAGTTTTTGAGTATTGCACCACAGTGAGTCAACCTGTACAGACCCTCATCAGTAGAGAACAAGCTAACTTCTGTATTACATCTACATCTGGAACTCGTAACTGGAGTACATGTGTGCAAAAATAAGTGATGAATTCAGTCCACCAACCAGTGCATCTGCAAACCACTCCTCCTTTGGTCAATATGAACATGCAAGATAAAACACAATGCAGGCAATTTCGCAGTAGACACCAGTTGATAAATGACCCCCTTGCACTGGCAGAAGGCTTTGTGTACAGACAACCATAGGGTCCTCTCTAGGTCTCCAGGGCTGACACTGCAGTGGTCTCTCAGTCTTCCCTTGCATACCTGGGAAACTATTAAAGGGGTACTCCACCCCTAGAAATCTTATCCCCTATCCATAGGATAGGGCACGAGATGTCTGATCCCCGCAATCTCCCTGCTGCACCTGGCGTATGTATAGAGCATCGGATGCAGCGCTGGAGGCTTGTGACGTCACGCCCCCTCCCATAGACTTGCATTGAGGAGGATGTCACAAGTGGGGCGTGACCGTGATGTCACGAGCCTCCGTCCCGTCGCATCGCCAGTCATCCAGCACAGAACGAAGTTCGCTTTGTGCACCGGAAGTCTGGGGTACAGCAGCCGAGATCGCGGAGGTAAAGGGGATAAGATGTCTTGGGGCGGAGTATCCCTTAAAAGGGGTACTCCACTGGAAAAAAAATTTTTTAAATCAACTGCTGCCAGAAAGTTAAACAGATTTGTAAATTTCTTCTATTTAAAAATCTTAGAATTTCCTTTTAGCCTGACAGCAGTGCTCTCTGCTGACACCTCTGTTCATTTTAGGAACTATCCAGAGCAGGAGAAAATCCCCATAGAAAACCTATGCTGCTCTGGACAGTTCCTGACATGGACAGAGGTGTCAGCAGAGAAAAATTCAAAAAGAAAAATACTTCCTGTGGATCATAACAGCATCTGATAAGTACTGGAAGGATTAATATTTTTTAATGGAAGTAATTTACAAATCTGTTTAACTTTCTGGCACCAGTTGATTAAAAAAAAAAAAAAAAGTTTTCCAGTAGAGTACCCCTTTAAGTGGCTTGGAGTGGAGTACAATCATTTATTTGGGACCTACATAAAATGGTCACAGTCTCAATCCCTGGTATATGGGCATCACGCTGTTGATGTTATAAATATTTTGGCAAACTATAAGGATCTTTACAAGGGGATGTGCGGTGTCAGATTTTTTTTTACTTCCCTCTTCCACTTTCCTAGAGGTGGATGTTGCTGTGACGCATTCCTGCTGGCGCCAATTGTCGTATGATTGTTCAGAGTGGCACTGGGTGGATTTTGAAGCCCATGAGTACTTTTCCTACATTACTTCTGTAGATTTCTTTTGGCCATATGTATCCTTATAGTGGGATGTTGCTAGGCAAAGCGAACTTGGATAGGACTGAGAATTGGTGACCTAATTGGAAAGGTGCGCCTGATGGGAGCCATGGCTGGTGCAAGGATTTTTCCCACCCTTGGCGAAAGCAAATTTAGCCGCCCCTTGACCCTGCCCATTGGCTCTGCCCTTTGACACACCTTACTACTGGGGTGACACACTGTAACAAACCTCCTCCTCATGTAACCTCCTTACTACTGGGGTGACACACAGTAACAAACCTCCTCCTCATGTAATCTCCTTACTACTGGGGTGACACACAGTAACAAACCTCCTCCTCATGTAATCTCCTTACTTTTGGGGTGACACACTGTAACAAACCTCCTCCTCATATAATTTTTGCAGCGGGCAGAGTGACACCCCCATCAAGAGGGCGCTCCAGGCGGCTGCCTATTTTTGCCTATAGGCAGAACCGTCCCCGATGGTAGCTACACCTGGGACCTAGCATGTGGCAGAACCACTATGAGGAAACACAGGAGCTGCTGAGCACCATGTGCTTCTCTCACCAAAGTCAGATACTCTGCTAGGAGGAAGTAGCAGGGGCAGGGCAAGGATTGGATAATGGCAGACATGTGACCATGCTTAGTGCCCATACATCTTCTGACAAGGCAATGCAGCCTAATTTTAGCAAAGATTTAACTATCTTTCCTCTGCAATAACCTCAGTCGATGCAATTGGTACACATGCAGTACAACCAATGTCGACAATATAAATAAAGTAAGCCCCAACATTCAACAGACCTTACAGGACTGCAACCACCCCAGTCTAGTTCAGTGTAAATGCAGCTGTATGGACTGCACTGGGCCACCACACACCAACACAGGACTTATTCTACATGACTGTAAAACAATCTCCTAACCACTACTGTAAAAAGATATTTGGGTGGTCCTTCAGGGGTTTAGGTCAATTTTGGCTTTAAAGACATTTTGAAATTTGTTTTTTTCATTTTGCCTTTGTACTCTGGCAGCCATCATTTTTCATTCAGTGAAGCGGTATAAGTCTTTTTCTGTGGGTCAAACTTTACTTTAATTTACATTCATTTTTATTTTGGAAAAAATGCAGTTTCAGCAATTCCACGTCTGTGTTTATTTATTTATTTATTTTATTTTGGTTACAACATACACTGATCATCATACACCTATCCAGGTTTTTATGGTCATGATACCAAATGGAATAAAAAAAAAAACTTTTTGGGGAGGCAACCTCAAAATTCTTCTTTTATGGAATTGCTCTTCTCTAGGGAAGATGGCCAGTACGCATACCCTATGGAGGAAGTCTCTAGGGAAGATGGCCAGTATGCATACCCTATGGAGGAAGTCTCTAGGGAAGATGGCCAGTATGCATACCCTATGGAGGAAGTCTCTAGGGAAGATGGCCAGTATGCATACCCTATGGAGGAAGTCTCTAGGAAGATGGCCAGTATGCATATCCTATGGAGGAAGTCTCTGGGAAGATGGCCAGTATGCATACCCTATGGAGGAAGTCTCTGGGAAGATGACCAGTATGCATACCCTATGGAGGAAGTCTCTGGGAAGATGGCCCGTATGCATATCCTATGGAGGAAGTCTCTGGGAAGATGGCCAGTATGCATACCCTATGGAGGAAGTCTCTGGGAAGATGACCAGTATGCATACCCTATGGAGGAAGTCTCTAGGGAAGATAACCAGTATGCATACCCTATGGAGGAAGTCTCTGGGGAAGATGGCCAGTATGCATACCCTATGGAGGAAGTCTCTAGGGAAGATGGCCAGTATGCATACCTTATGGAGGAAGTCTCTAGGGAAGATGGCCAGTATGCATACCCTATTGTCACGATCCCGGCTAGTAGGAGGTGGATTCTCTGTGCCAGAGAGGGATTGGCGAGGACCGTGCTAGTGGACCGGTTCTAAGTCACTACTGGTTTTCACCAGAGCCCGCCGCAAAGCGGGATGGTCTTGCTGCGGCGGTAGTGACCAGGTCGTATCCACTAGCAACGGCTCAACCTCTCTGACTGCTGAAGATAAGCGCGGTACAAGGGAGTAGACAAAGGCAAGGTCGGACGTAGCAGAAGGTCGGGGCAGGCAGCAAGGATCGTAGTCAGGGGCAACGTCAGGAGGTCTGGAACACGGGCTAGGAACAAACAAGGGAACGCTTTCACTAGGCACAAGGGCAACAAGATCCGGCAAGGGAGTGCAGGGGAAGTGAGGTATAAGTAGGGAGTGCACAGGTGGAAACTAATCAAGGTAATTAGGAAGATTGGACCAGGCACCATCATTGGAGCACTGGCCCTTTAAATCGCAGAGACCCGGCGCGCGCGCGCCCTAGGGAGCGGGGCCGCGCGCGCCGGGACAGGACCGACGGAGAGCGAGTCAGGTACGGGAGCCGGGGTGCGCATCGCGAGCGGGCGCCACCCGCATCGCGAATCGCATCCCGGCTGGAGGCGGTACCGCAGCGCACCCGGTCAGTGGATCTGACCGGGGCGCTGCAGCAACGAGGATGAGGCGAGCGCTCCGGGGAGGAACGGGGACCCGGAGCGCTCGGCGTAACAGTACCCCCCCCCCCCTTGGGTCTCCCCCTCTTCTTGGGTCCAAAGAACCTGAGGATCAAAAACACAATTCTTTCGTGATGAGGTCCAATGCACATTAGGAGGGGTTCCGTGCGGTAACGCACGGCACAGTCCAATCTTTCATTGTTAACACAATTGATGTAGAGGGGTCTGGCGAGACTGGTCACAGGGATGTTGAACCTGTTGATAAGAGAGGCCAAAAAAAAATTTCCTGCAGATCCGGAATACCAAGAAGGCCATAGTAGAGAAGGAGAAGGTAGAGGCAGATATCCGCACAGGCACAGTAAGGCGTGGAGAAGCAGAGTTGACATCAAGAACTGTGTCACCTTTGTGCGGAGTCAGCGTACGTCTTTCCAGGCGGGGAGGACGGATAGGACAATCCTTCAGGAAGTGTTCGGTACCGGCATAGTACAGGCAAAGATTCTCCATGCGGCGTCGTGTCCTCTCTTGAGGTGTCAAGCGAGACCGGTCAACTTGCATAGCCTCCACGGCGGGAGGCACAGGAACGGTTTGCAGAGGACCAGAGGAGAGAGGAGCCGGGGAGAAAAAACGCCTCGTGCGAACAAAGTCCATATCCAGGCGGAGCTCCAGACGCCATCCGGAAAAACGCATGTCAATGCGAGTGGCAAGATGAATGAGTTCATGTAGGTTAGCAGGAGTTTCTCGTGCGGCCAGAACATCTTTAATGTTGCTGGATAGGCCTTTTTTAAAGGTCGCGCAGAGAGCCTCACTATTCCAGGACAACTCGGAAGCAAGAGCACGGAACTGAATGGCGTACTCGCCAACGGAAGAAACACCCTGGGCCAGGTTCAGCAGGGCAGTCTCGGCAGAAGAAGCTCGGGCAGGCTCCTCGAAGACACCACGGACCTCAGCGAGGAAGGACTGGACTGTGGCTGTGGCAGGATCATTGCGGTCCCAGAGTGGTGTGGCCCCAGACAAGGCCTTTCCAGAAAGGAGACCACGGCAGAGTCTAGAGTCCTCATCAAATTTGTCCGGCAGGGACAAGCAGGGGTTAGGAGCGGCCGGTTGCTGCGGAGGAGTTGCAGGAGCCGGCGGAGGAGATGGTTGTTGCAGCTGCTGTGTCTGTGACTGAAGTTGCTGTATCTGCGACTGAAGTTGCAGTGTCACGGTGGTCAAGTATGCCAGCTGGTGATTTCGTTGGGCAATCTGTCGGGCTTGCTGGGCGACCTGTCGGGCTTGCTGGGCGACCAGTGTGGGGAGGTCGGCGACAACTGGCAGAGGAACTTCAGCGGAATCCATGGCCGGATCTACTGTCACGATCCCGGCTAGTAGGAGGTGGATTCTCTGTGCCAGAGAGGGATTGGCGAGGACCGTGCTAGTGGACCGGTTCTAAGTCACTACTGGTTTTCACCAGAGCCCGCCGCAAAGCGGGATGGTCTTGCTGCGGCGGTAGTGACCAGGTCGTATCCACTAGCAACGGCTCAACCTCTCTGACTGCTGAAGATAAGCGCGGTACAAGGGAGTAGACAAAGGCAAGGTCGGACGTAGCAGAAGGTCGGGGCAGGCAGCAAGGATCGTAGTCAGGGGCAACGTCAGGAGGTCTGGAACACGAGCTAGGAACAAACAAGGGAACGCTTTCACTAGGCACAAGGGCAACAAGATCCGGCAAGGGAGTGCAGGGGAAGTGAGGTATAAGTAGGGAGTGCACAGGTGGAAACTAATCAAGGTAATTAGGAAGATTGGACCAGGCACCATCATTGGAGCACTGGCCCTTTAAATCGCAGAGACCGGGCGCGCGCGCGCCCTAGGGAGCAGGGCCGCGCGCGCCGGGACAGGACCGACGGAGAGCGAGTCAGGTACGGGAGCCGGGGTGCGCATCGCGAGCGGGCGCCACCCGCATCGCGAATCGCATCCCGGCTGGAGGCGGTACCGCAGCGCACCCGGTCAGTGGATCTGACCGGGGCGCTGCAGCAACGAGGATGAGGCGAGCGCTCCGGGGAGGAACGGGGACCCGGAGCGCTCGGCGTAACACCTATGGAGGAAGTCTCTAAGGAAGATGGCCAGTATGCATACCCTATGGAGGAAGTCTCTAGGGAAAATGGCCAGTATGCATACCCTATGGAGGAAGTCTCTAGGGAAATTGGCCAGTATGCATACCCTATGGAGGAAGTTAGAATCCCTCACAGGAAATCTGATCTAGAGAAGGTGGGAGGTGGGGGGAGGTCTAAACAAAAGAGATGGTCATTTGGGGAAGTGCGATGATAATACAAAGACCTAGTAAATAATACATTTACACTTAAACACAATTAACACAAAAATAAATAAATAAAAAATTGTCGCAAGGCATAATTGCAATAACACATTGTCTCTGCCTTGGCAAATCTCCTCTAATGTGTTTTTTTTTAATTTTTTTTATTAACTATTTACTTTTAAATAGTTTACTTATTTCTTTATTTTACACCAGGCTTTTTAACTTGTATTCTTTAACCCCTTAAGGACCGGGGGTTTTTCCGTTTTTGCATTTTCGTTTTTTGCTCCTTCCCTTTAAAAAATCATAACTCTTTCAAATTTGCACCTAAAAATCAATATGATGGCTTATTTTTTGTGCCACCAATTCTACTTTGTAATTACGTCAGTCATTTTGCCCAAAAATCTACGGTGAAGCGGGAAAAAAAATCATTGTGCGACAAAATTGAAAAAAAAAACGCTGTTTTGTAACTTTTGGGGGCTTCCGTTTCTACGTAGTAAATTTTTCGGTAAAAATGACACCTGATATTTATTCTGTGGGTCCATACGATTAAAATGATACCCTACTTATATAGGTTTGATTTTGTCGGACTTCTGGAAAAAATCATAACTACATGCAGGAAAATTAATATGTTTAAAATTGTAATCTTCTGACCCCTATAACTTTTTTATTTTTCTGTGTATGGGGTGGTATGAGGGCTCATTTTTTGCGCCGTGATCTGAAGTTTTTAACGGTACCATTTTTGCATTGATAGGACTTATTGATCACTTTTTATTAATTTTGAAATGATATAAAAAGTGACCAAAAATGCACTATTTTGGACTTTGGAATTTTTTTGCGCGCACGCCATTGACCGAGCGGTTTAATTAATGATATATTTTTATAATTCGGACATTTCCGCACGCGGTGATACCATATATGTTTATTTTTATTTTTATTTACACTGTGTTTTTTTTTTATTGGAAAAGGGGGGTGATTCAAACTTTTAATAGGGGAGGAGTTAAATGATCTTTATTCACTTTTTTTTTTCACTTTTTTTTTGCAGTGTTATAGGTCCCATAGGGACCTATAACACTGCACACACTGATCTTCTATGTTGATCACTGGTTTCTCATAAGAAACCAGTGATCAACGATTCTGCCGCATGACTGCTCATGCCTGGATCTCAGGCACTGAGCAGTCATTCGGCGATCGGACAGCGAGGAGGCAGGAAGGGGCCCTCCCGCTGTCCTGTCAGCTGTTCGGGATGCCGCGATTAGCAGCGGCTATCCCGAACAGCCCGACTGAGCTAGCCGGGAACTTTCACTTTCACTTTTAGCCGCGCGGCTCAGCTCTGAGCGCGCGGCTAAAGGGTTAATAGCGCGCGGTGCCGCGATCGGCGCTGAGCGCTATTAGAGGCGGGTCCCGGCTTCACTATGACGCCGGGCCCGCCGTGATATGACGCGGGGTTACTGTGTAACCCCGCGTTATATCAGAAGAGCAGGACCAAGGACGTACCGGTACGTCCTTGGTCCTTAAGGGGTTAAAGGGGTACTCCCGTGGAAACCTTTTTTTTTTTTTTTTTTTAAATCAACTGGTGCCAGAAAGTTAAACAGATTTGTAAATAACTTCTATAAAATCTTAATCCTTCCAGTACTTTTTAGGGGCTGTATACTAAAGAGAAATCCAAAAAAGAAATGCATTTCCTCTGATGTCATGACCACAGTGCTCTCTGCTGACCTCTGCTGTCCATTTTAGGAACTGTCCAGAGCAGGAGAAAATCCCCATAGCAAACATATGCTGCTCTGGACAGTTCCTAAAATGGACAGAAGATGTCAGCAGAGAGCACTGTGGTCATGACATCAGAGGAAATGCATTTCTATTTTTGGATTTCTCTTTAGTATACAGCTTCTAAAAAGTACTGGAAGGATTAAGATTTTTTTTAATAGAAGTGATTTACAAATCGGTTTAACTTTCTGGCACCAGTTGATTTAAAAAAAAAAAAAAAAGTTTCCCACGGGAGTACCTCTTTAACTGTATAGCGTTGGCATATGTCTATTAGTTAAACCAGTGTTTCCCAACCAGTGTGCCTACAGCTGTTGCAAAACTACAACTTCCAGCATGCCCGGATAGCCTTCGGCTGTCTGGGCATGCTGGGAGTTGTAGTTTTGCAACAGTTGGGGGCACCCTGGTTGGGAAACACAGAGTTAAAAAGTAGAGATGAGAATTTCCTTTGATCTCTGCAGGTAAAGCAGGGCTGCAGCTGTGTATTCCCGCGGTTGTCGTGCGCCAGATCACACAAACAGGGCACACAAATAAAGGGCACACTCACCTAGCAGCCATTTATACAGATTACTTATACATTTGCTCTATAGGGGCAACTGCAATGACATCATGTTACTGATCTGTCGATGATCCTGCATGTTCTGTACAGACATTGAGCAAGGGAAGAAAAAAGAATGCTGGAGAGATTTCAGCACTGGAGCCCGCAGAATTGTCAATTCAGCTCTGGACAATCATACAGACTGTAATTCACCAGGAATATCAGTGTTATTATATTAGTATATTTGTAATGGTCAGGCACACAGGTTAAGGTTAAAGGGATACTCCGGTAGAATTATTATTATTTTTAAATCAGCGGGTGCCAAAAAGTTAAACAGATTTGTAAATTACGGCTATTAAAAAAAAATCTTAATCCTTCCAGTACTTATCAGCTGTAGAGGAAGCTGTACAGTTCTTTTCTGTCTGACCACAGCGCTCTCTGCTGACACCTCTGTCCATGTCAGGAACTGTCCAGAGCAGGATAGGTTTGCTATGGGGATTTGCTCCTGCTCAGGACAGTTCCTGACATGGACAGAGGTGTCAGCAGAGAGCACTGTGGTCAGACTGAAAAGAACAACTCAACTTCTTCTGTAGTATACAGCAGTTGATAAGTACTGGAAGGATACAGATTTAATAGAAGTAATTTACAAATCTGTTTAACTTTCTGAAGCCAGTTGATATGAAAAAAATTATTTTCCACCTGAGTACTCCTTAGGTTAACTATAATTATTGTTGTTATTATGATTTGAATTATTAATTTTATTAATATTATTACTATTTTAGTTTTATTGTAGTTTACACGTGTGGTTATTAAAATGGTGTGTATTTAGTGAGAATACTGGACCAGAGAATATATTGATGTACAATTTATGGACTGATATAGAGTTATTTCTGTATATATATATATATATATATATATATATATATATATATATGGTACAAGTATACAGATTATTTGACTTATTGTTATGTTGTTGTTTATTATTTGTTACCCCGTACCCTTGCTGCCCTGTCAGGCAGCCTCCTGCAGTGTCCCCTGCCCCCCCCCCCCCCCCGCATCTGTTTATTGTAATTGTATATAATCCCTATGTTACATATATAAGAGTGTTATACCTTTAAGACTGTTTACCATGTGATTTGTCATGTGATTAAAACCCAGGAGGTATCAGTGACCAGGTGACCTAGGGGTGACCAATGGGACCCCACCAGAGCCTCCCCCATATAAGCCCTGGGTGGAGCCTCTGCTCTCTTCTTTCTTAGTCTTTGCTGAGGTCCAGTCAAGTCGTGCCTAAGTGTCCAGAGTCATAGGAGCCTCAAGTCCAGTCTGCAGCCACAAGCTACAAACCTGCAAGTAACCACAGTCACAGTCTTGTCAGTCACAAGTCAGTCAAGTCACAGTCATCTGTCTAGTCAGCGTGGCCTGCACTAAATTGTCCACCTCTACTACAAGTGCCTGCAAGCCCTTAAGGTCTCTGAAGTCACTGGTCACCTCTGTGGGCCTGGCTGAACTGTATGGAGTTTTCCACCTGTCTAAACTCAGTAAAGCTACCGTTCTCCGTAACTTGGCGTCGGAGTCATTATTGCCCCCTTGCCTAGCCCAGGATCCAGCGGTATACCTTCGGGTGGTATTGAGGATAAACCACGCCCTGGCGTCACGAATACAAGGGGTGAATGCCATCTGCCCCTAGGGTAATTCCATCTGCCCTCATCATGTAAATAAAAGAAATAGAGACTGTAATTCAAGATCAGTACATAAGTAATGTAATGTATTAAATCATTCCACTCTCTGGGAAGATTATTTCTATAAGTAAAGGAAAGTGAATATACATATTAAGAGTTTATTTATTTATTTTATTAATTTTTTTATCTTTTTTTTTACTCTCTCTATTCTTCAGGGTTGGGGATGGGCATCGAAAATAGGAAAATGTACATGGTATTTTGATCTAACTGATTTTGTTTTGTTATGCTATATTGTAAAAGAAAAGAAAAAAATAAGCAAACTGCATAGAGGACACTAATAATATTCACATCATGCAACATAAAAGGCTACATATGTGTGAACAATAATGTGTACATAATTCATGAATATCATGTAAATAGAAAATGTAAAGAATAATAATATGTATGCAAGATATATAAATAATAAATATCATTAAAAAAAGAAAAAAAAATTAGTTAATTTGTCTTTCGGGTAGAGTCATCCTTGATACGTGTTCTGATCTCTAACGTTTTATTGACTTTAAGCCGAGGCTACAGTGGAAGAAGAGACACAAATATAAAGATGGTTATAGACAAAATGATAATTTAGGTAAACGGGCAGCAGGTGGTTGGAATGCTAATGCTTACAGCAGTCATGAAATGCGATCAATATTTGTTGATTTTTAACATTTTAGGGTGCTAGTCATGAGCACCAGAGGATCAGAAGCATAACGTGGAGCCTTGTGCCTGAGGCACCATTGTGATGTGACGGTGCTGTTATTCATTCCACGCCTTGGCAGGTTTATTCTACCTATGGAAACCTGGATGTGTACTGTATATCATTGTAGCAAAACGGCATTGTTATTTTGTTTAGTGCTGTTGTGTTATGTGTTCAGGACCTGTGATCACATGACCAGATCGTCAGGCCCACAAACTGGCTGCATCCCTCTCCCCGTAAGTGTGGCACTAGAAAGCTTAGGGTTTAGGTGCCACTGTCCATGTAAAGAGCTCATTCCTCCAATAGGGTTGTAGGCCAGAAAGAAGAGAGCTGCCAGAATGGATGCTTTTCCCATCAAAAGGATGGATAGTAAGGGTGTATGTTACAGATATCCAACAAAAAGAATGTCCAACAACTCCAAGTGCAATTACATGCCTTCTTTATTAACCTCAAAACATGTAGAGCAACAGAAACAACTATGCGTTTCGCGTTACAGACCCTTATTCATCACATACTTGGCTGTTATAGTATTTTTACTTGCTGGTCTTAATACAGATTGTGCACCAAGACTAAAGGTCTATAATGAAAAAAAGGTCCTGTTCATGCGAATTTTAATGGAATTTTATTTGGCTTATGTTCACTGCATCACATAAACTTCCCGCTGGGCAAACAGCAGCCTCCAAAGAAACTACTGTATAGCGTTATGCTTTGTAGGTAGCCTCCTCCTGGCCTCAGTAATGACTCAGTAATGGCTTATAGACCTTGCATTATTCATACATCAAATATCCAGGCCTGCTTTTCCAAAATCCATCTTCCCTAGACTCCTAGACATCACAGGGTTGCTGTAAAAGGCAACAATCTAAGGCACTGCCATGGGTCCTATAAATGCCCTGAACTGCAGACTTCTGCCTGGTCACAGGGTTGATACTATGATCTAGATTGAGATTGTGGTTTGACAGTTCTTATACGCCTGGTTTTCTAACCCCTATTGATTTTGCTGTAACCCCTATGGACTTTAAAACCATCTACCATGAGTGCTTCCATTATTTTCAAATTGGGAAACCATCAGGTTTGACTTTCCTTTTGTCTCTAAATTACCAATCCAAGCTTTTCCCCAGATCTGGGGTTCCTTGCAGCTATCTCTACACATCTGCATAATCTCTGGGTAGCATAACACCACGTATTCTTTTTGGTATATTGAATTCTTCTAGAAAGGACTTCTTGTAGTTCTTTCATGCATAAACAGAGTGACCTAATAGCGACATGTTTAATACATCAAATGATTAGTCCTGAGCAGGAATCTAATAAAAGAGGGATGTTTAAAGGTCAACCTCATAGAAGACTATGGAAATGTGATTAGAGTGACGTCTTTAATAGGTTAGAGGCTAGTCATGCATGGGGACAATGTTACTGAATCACAGTGACATTTTTAAAGGCAACCAGTCCCCAAAAAGTCTAATAATACATAAAAGGTCCTTATTGCTTCTAACTTCAGAACTAGTAGATGCCAAATGCACAATATAACCAACATTGATGTACAAGTTCAGGGAGGTGTGTTAACTTGAAGTTATTTCCTGACTTAAAGGATTACTCCAGCCAAAATTTACTTTTTTCCTGTATCCACAGGATAGGGGACAAGTAGCTGATCGTGGGGGGGGCGACCACTGGGACAATGCCCCCCCCCCCCCCCCCCCCCGATATCTGGATTGGGATCTGGCTCTCAGCCAGACCACAAGTCGTCTGCAGATACATTCATTTCTATGGAAGCATTGAAAAGGGACGGGTAAGGCACTCGGGTATCACCGTTGCTGCCATAGAAATGAGTGGAGCCCATGTCGGATCCTTGTAGATGACACATGATCCTCACTGAGGGAGATGGGGTCCCGTTGGGAGATCGCGGTTGGTCCAACCACTGGGATCAACTACTTATCCCCTCTATTCTTTGGGTAGGGGATAAGTTAGTTTTAGTTGGAGTTCTCCTTTAAAACTATGGGAAACCCTGTAAAAAATGTATGGTTTTATTCTATATAATCTCTGCAAGCATTAAACTTGCTAAGCAGTTCCCAAATGAGTTTCGGCAGATGCAGCAAGCAAAGTGTAACATCCGCAGTCCCCTGCCACCGGCATACTACTGCTCCCAGCATGCCGAGTTATCTTTAATCCAGTCCCACTACCTTCTCCCAGCAACTACATAGTGAAGCTGTCAGGTGGGGTTAACCTTTGTCAGTCTTAATATTGTGAGTGGTATATACATAAATTTACTATTGCATTATGACTTTGCATACACTGAGGTCTTACCAATGTGTAAGGGTTAATATTTACAATTTTGCTGCCACCAATGGTGAAATGTATTTGTAAAAGATGAATAGATCATTGGTCACATGAATCTCTCTGGTCTGCTTCTAGCCAGAGAAATTTATAGTCAGTGGGTACCTTCTAGGAATAGTCAGTTAAAGGGGTACTCCGGTGGAAAACTTTTTTTTTTTTAATCAACTGGTGCCAGAAAGTTAAACAGATTTGCAAATTTCTTCTATTAAAATGTATTAATCATCCCAGTACTTATTAGCTGCTGAATACTACTGAGGAAATTCTTTTCTTTTTGGAACACAGAGCTCTCTGCTGACATCTCTGTCCATTTTATGAACTGTCCAGAGTAGGAGAAAATCCCCATAGAAAACATATGCTGCTCTGGACAGTTCCTAAAATGGACAGAGATGTCAGCAGAGAGCACTGTGCTCATGATGTCAGCAGAGAGCACTGTATTCAAAAAAGAAGAGAATTTCCTCTGTAGTATTCAGCCGCTAATAAGTACTGGAAGGATTAAGATGTTTTGATAGAAGTAATTCACAAATCTGTTTAACTTTCTGGCACCAGTTGATTTAAAAAGAAAAAATTTCCACTGGAGTACCCCTTTAAGTTAAAGGGGTTATCGATGACCTGTTCAAACTAAAGTCTGCTGCCAGCAAGGTAGCCAAGTACTATTCCAGTTGCCAAAATCTGCTAAAGGAGTACTCCCGTGGAATTTTTTTTTTTTTTAAATCAACTGGTGCCAGAAAGTTAAACAGATTTGTAAATTACAACTATTAAAAAAATCTTAATCCTTCCAATACGGGCTGTATACTACAGAGGAAATGCTTTTCTTTTTGGATTTCTCTGATGTCACAACCACAGTGCTCTCTGCTGACCTCTGTCCATTTTAGGATCTGTCCAGAGCAGCATATGTTTGCTATGGGGATTTTCTCCTGCTCTGGACAGTTCCAAAAATGGACAAGAGAGGTCAGCAGAGAGCACTGTGTTCATGACATCAGAGAAATCAAAAAAGAAAAGCATTTCTTCTGTAGTATACAGCCCCTAAAAAGTACTGAAAGAATTAAGATTTTTTTTAATAGAAGTAATTTACAAATCTGTTTAACTTTCTGGCACAAGTTGATTTAAAAAAAAAAGAAGTTTTCCCCGGGAGTACCCCTTTAAGCTGAGACAGATCTGATCACAATCCTGTGCAGAGTTTCGGAGGATCAAAGGTCAGTGTACCTGCTATGAAGCATTCTTAAAAATGAACAGTGACCAACGTGCTACACATCTACTTAAAGACTATGGGGTCTTTCATTAATGTGAGTGACTTTTGGTTTTTTCCACACTAGTTTGCAGCAGGTGCAGCTAGTTGACATTTACCAAGATGCCTGCGCCTTTTGATCAATGCCAGATAATGTTTATGCGCATCGTAACGCGCACTTGTCATTCAGCCCGGCATAACTGCCTACTTCTGGTTCCAACTGGAGTGACCATTGTGCATAACTGTGTGATTTATGCAAAAGTCGCCCATCAGGGCATAAAACTGTGCGCCTAGGAAACCATATGCAAACCATGTCCACAAAACTCCCGATGGACTCACCAGCACAAAAAGCCATCTACACCGGAGAAATTTGCATCATAAATGCTTTGCTTTACAAATACATTTGCTGATTTGGGTCTTGATAAATGATCCCCTATAACTTTACTACCCTGTGCCAAAGTGACTTTCTTTACTTGGATTTTACCATACCTGATAATAGGCTGACACTTCCAATTTAAAAGGGATCACTTTTTAGAACTCTCTTTCTTATCACAGACAAGATTACTTTGAAAGGTGACACCAGTATATAAGTAATATGGGATCAGGACAGTGACAGTACCTCCCCTCCTCCATCTTAATGCATAATGATCTCAGCACAGGTCTCAGAGAAGGCCTAGAAACATCTCCTACAGAAGTGAATAGAGCCCCCTGCACTTAAGTCTAATGTGTCTATGTCCATAGGGCTTGCAGTAAAGCATATCTCTAAATGTTGTTAAAAGCAGCTCAAGCAATATGGCTGTCCCCATAATAATGTAAAAAATTATTAAAAAAAAAAAATTAAAATAGTGCCTGGCTCTGACTAAATAAAATGTAGTGACACGTTTCCTTTAACTTAAAGGGGTACTCCGGTGATTTTTTTTTTTTTTTTTATCAACTGGAGACAGAATGGCAAACAGATTTGTAAATTACTTCTATTTAAAAATCTTAATCCTTCCAGTACTTATCAGCTTTTGTATACTACAGAGGAAGTTCTTTTCTTTTTACATTTCTGTCTGACCACAGTGCTCTCTGCTGACACCTCTGTCTGTCTCAGGAACTGTCAAGAGCAGGAGAGGTTTGATATGGGGATTTGCTCCTGCTCTGGACAGTTCCTGACATGAACATAGGTGTCAGCAGAGAGCACTGTGGTCAGAGAGAAAAGAAATTCAAAAGTAAAAGAACTTCCTGGGGAGTATACAGCAGCTGATGAGTCGTGGAAGGGTTAAGATTTTTAAAATATAAGTAATTTACAAATCTGTTTAACTTTCTGGCACCAGTTGATTTAAAAAAATAGTTTTTCACCGGAGTACCCCTTTAACGTTTATTGCGACACCGTGTGAAAAAAATAAATGTTTGGGCCTTGAAGGGCCTTTGTTAAAGGGTTACTCCCATGGAAAACTTTTTCTTTTAAATCAACTGGTGCCAGAAAGTTAAACAGATTTGTAAATTACTTCTATTAAAAAATCTTTACCCTTCCAGTACTTATTTTTTAGCTGCTGAATACTACAAGGGAAATTCTTTTCTTTTTGGAAAACAGTGCTCTCTGCTGACATCTCTGTCCATTTTAGGAACTGTCCAGAGCAGCATATGTTTGCTATGGGGATTTTCTCCTTCCCTGGACAGTTCTTAAAATGGACAGAGATGTTAGCGGAGTGCACTGTGGTTATGATGTCAGCAGAGAGCACTGTGTTCCAAAAAGAAAATAATTTCCTCTGTAGTATTCAGCAGCTAATAAGTACTGGAAGGATTAAGATTTTTTAATAGACGTAATTTACAAATCTGTTTAACTTTCTGGCACCAGTTGATTTAACAAAAATAAAAAAGTTTTCCACCGGAGTACCCCTTTAGATCAATATCAAAGATCATCTACATGGCAAGCTGTAATGTTGCCTTTAGTAAATTAAACAAAGAATAAAGTTTAATACGAATTTTGGTTATTGGAAGACCCTTCTGGAAGGTGGCCACCAGGCTTTGAAGCAAGGAAGCAGGGAGAAGAGCAGTAGAAATGTTTCTTTACGTGGAAAATAGAATGAATGGAGCACATATCTAAAAGTTCTCACAGATATGTAGATACAGAGTTAGATGGCTTGAATACTAGCAATACATGTAGGGTGTATGTGTTGTGATTCGGATTACTCTACAGCAGTGGTCTCTTGGTGTGCCCGGACAGCCAATGACTGTTTGTCGGCTGCACATCCCTGATGTAAATCTCCCGTTCCACCACATCCCAAAGGTGATCTATTAGATTGAGATATGGTGACTGTGGAGGCCATTGGAGGACGGTCAACTTATTATCATGGTTAAGAAACCAGTTTGAAACCAGTTTAGTAGGCATCAGAAGATGGGTCCACTGTGGTTATAAAGCGATGGACATGGTAGGCAGTCACATTTAAATGATGTTCAATTGGTACTAAAAGTGTGCCAAGAAAATGTCCTCCAAACCATTCCACCACAACCACCACCAGCCTGAACGGCTGATACAAGGCAGGATGATCCATGAATTTTACAGATCAGCGTTGAGACTCATCCAACCAGGCAGCAGTCTTCCAGTCTTCCACTGTCGAATTTTGTGAGCATTTGGGAATTGTAGCCTGAGTTTCCCGTTCTTAGCTGACAGGAATGGCACCCGGTGTGGTCTTTTGCGTCAAGGTTGTGCATTCAGAGATTGTTATTGCAGACCTTGGTTATAACAAGTGGTTATTTAAGTTACTGTTGCTTTTCTGTCATCTCGAACAAATATGCCTAACTTTCTCTGACTTTAATATCCACAGATGAAACCCTGCAGATGGTTGTGTATGAAAATCCTAGTAGATCAGTGTTAGAAATACTCAGACCAGCCCATCCGGCAATAACAACCATGCCACATTAAGTGTCACTTAAAGGGGTACTCTGCCCCTAAACATCTTATCCCCTATGCAAAGGATAGAGGATAAGATGTCTGACGATCTCCCTGCCACACCCGGCGTTGGTTTAGAGTGTGGGGTTCAGTGCCGGAGGCTCGTGATGTCACGGCCACGCCCCCTCAATGCAAGTCTATGGGAGGGGGCGTGATGGTCATCACGCCCCCTCCCATAGACTTGCATTGAGGAGGCATGGCCGTGATGTCACGAGCCTCCGCCCCGCATCACCAGTCAACCGGAATGGAACGAAGTTCCCTTCATGCATCGGATGTCTGGGGTGCCAGATCTGAGATCACGGGGTGCCCAGCGGCTGTGATCAGACATCTTATCCCCTCCTTTGGATAGGGGATAAGATGTCTAGGGGTGGAATACCCCTTTAAATCCTATTTTTTCCCATTCTAAAGCTCGGTTTGAACTTCAGCAAGTTGACCACGTCTGAATGCCTACATGCATTGAGTTGCTGCCATGTGATTGGCTGATGAGCTATTTGTGTTAACAAGCTATTGAACAGGTGACTATAATAAAGAGGCCAGTGAGTGCTTGTTCCAAGATAAGTTGTCTTACCAGTAACTGCATGCTCAGCCAATCGCTGACGTCAGTGGTGTCCCGCCTCAGTCAGCGATTGGTCCTGGAAAGACACAACTTATCTTTGAACCAGGAACAAGCATTGATGAGCAGGGGACCATATGGTGCTGAAATGGGAGCTATGGAGGAACCACAGGTGTATAACCATTTTTTTCCATTTACACCAACCTCAAATTTATGTAAAAGTTTTTTGGAACCCGGACGACTCCTTTACCCAAAACCGAGATTTCATGTAAGCTCCGTTTGGCCTTTCAATGGTGAAAATAACATACGGGCATCAAAATGGCATCGTCCTAAAATAATTATACAAAATTTGGTTTATTTTTTCCGGGGGCCGCTGCCTCTCCTTGTTTTGTTCGGCTCCAGCATTACCAAGCACTAATGGATTAATCACCTTCTCTTTTTTCAGCCCAGAATAGCGCGCCACTTAAATGATTAGCATGTTAGCAAATGATGAGAGATTTCCAGACAAAACCGGCTCGAGAAAAGCTTCTGTATAATTCTCTACCTTTATTTCATAATGATGTTTTACCTTCTTAATAAATCTCTTTATGGATTGGGGAAAATGTACACAGCGGCTATTATGGGCCACTTACTTCTGCTCATTTGTTGTATGTGGCAAATGCTGTATTCTTTAGGCCCCTTTCATACAGTCTCATTATCACTTATGAATAGATTGAAGCCACTAGAAAATTGAAACAACAACATGAATTACGTTATTTTTTTTCCATCAACCGTGCTCAGGTTCTGCATTTCCAGTTCCTATTATAGTTATATACTCATATGGATGATATACCCTCCATACATAAGTGACACCCAAGATACCTGTCCTTCTTTAGCAACTAGGATAGGTAATGTTTGTTTTACCAGTGAAGGTCCAAACCCCATCTACTCCCATTGATCAACAAAATTGGTAAATCGAGAAACGTATAGAACAAGTACGCTGCTGTTTTATATAGGTGATGATTGTTTTACCAGTGAAAGTCCAACCACTAAGCCCCCACGGTTCAACAAGAATTGGTATCCTCCATACCCAGGGTTTAATGGAGCAGCGGCCAGAACAAGCACACTGCTGTTTCACGTAGGTGATGATTGTCTGATTAGTGGGGGTCCAACCATTAAAGGGGTTCTCCGCTGGAAAACATTTTTTTTTTTAAATCAACTGGTGTCAGAAAGTTAATCAGATTTGTAAATTACTTCTATTTAAAAATCTTAATCCTTCCAGTACTTATCAGCTGCTATATGCTCCACAGGAAGTTCTTTTCTTTTTGAATTTTCTTTCTGTTTGACCACAGTGCTCTCTGCTGACACCTCAGAGTAGGAGAAAATCCCCATAGCAAACCTCTCCTGCTCTGGACAGTTCCTGATGTGGACAGAGGTGTCAGCAGAGAGCACTGTGGTCAGACAGAAAGGAAAAAAATAAAAAATAAAATAACTTCCTCTGTAGTATACAGCAGCTGATAAGTGCTGGAAGGATTAAGATTTTTTTATAGAAATTATTTACAAATCTGTTAAACTTTGATTTAAAAGAAAATGTTTTCCACTGGAGTAGCCCTTTAAGACCCCCACGATCAACAAGAACGGGTATCCCATGTACCTATGGTTGAATGGAGCAGCGAACAGAATAAGCACGCTGCTGTTCCACATAGGTGATGATTGTGTGACCAGTGAAGGGATTGATAATAAATGGATATCCTGCAAACCCATGGTTGAAATGTAATCTATGCTTATTTTGATGCAGATTTACATACAAGGATTTTGATTTGGAGGACCTTTCTTGATACCACCTTCCGTTCCCAAGATATGTGGGTTTAACTTGTCTAAGAATTCATGGAACCAGTCAGATATATATGAATCTAAAGAGTCAAAAAGGAAAATTGGAGAAAAAAGACTTCAGCTCACCGTTTAGAGAAGATTGCAGGTGGAAGGTGTTAATTTGTTGGGAGCACGAGAGCTTGTAGCCGTGCCATATCCTTGGGTGGTAACTGGAATTCAAGGAAGGAATGGTGGGGGAAGGGAATCTCAGCTCCACTTGAAGTAAAAGATATTCTTTAATAAGGTTTTATTAAAAGAGAAAAATAGACAAAACAAACAAAAATCACACGTGCATAGTGGGTTAAAAAACGCATGTCACCGACGCGTTTCGGGCTATTATAAGCCCTTAATCCTGGTGCCGGCACCAGGATTAAGGGCTTATAATAGCCCGAAACGCGTCGGTGACGTGCGTTTTTTAACCCACTATGCACGTGTGATTTTTGTTTGTTTTGTCTATTTTTCTCTTTTAATGGAACCTTATTAAAGAATATCTTTTACTTCAAGTGGAGCTGAGATTCCCTTCCCCCACCATTCCTTCCTTGAATTCCAGAATCTAAAGAGTGCCTGTCATGATCTTCATAAATGTTTTAATCCTCCAAGTTCACTCCCACAATCATAATAAACCATTCCCTGCCTTTATTTTTATTATCTTTATTTTTTAGTTTTCTATATATTGTGCTGTATCTTCTGCTCACTCCTAACATTCTGCGCTGATGAATTTCTCCATATATCTTTACAATGGTCCGAGCTCTGTCGTTCTGATACCAAGCGCCAGACCCCCTGCAGTAAGTATTTGATTTCGGAATGTGTGCGGTGTTAGATATCCTCTGATATACAAAAAGAGTCCAACAGGTCCTGGTGCTTGTCGTGTATTGGGTCTCTCACCTCTTCACCAGATATGACATTGGGAGCCTCAGAGGTGACTGTAGTAAGAAAACACAGTCATTAAAAATAAAAATTCATATAAATGTAGATGTTAATATGACAGGCCGGCGCTGCCATAGAGGAGAAGTGGAAAAGTGACAGCAATTAAGGCTGCACTGACAGTACAGGAGATTAGGCTTTGAAGTCCTATACGCTGTACGTATATATTTTCTATGTTAAGTCACTGCTTTGTTGGCAACTTTGACAATACTAACACACGATATATCTGTCCTACAGCCTAGTTATACTGGAAACCCCCTATGTGAAGGTTTGCTGTGGTAGTGTGGTGGTCCAGCACAAGGTGTTCCAGCTGCCACTCATTGGAGTATTCGGGTGGCCCAGGTATCATTGGTTTGGTAGATGCACAGTATGCCTCTTAAGTATTGTATGGTCATTTCAAAGTGTATTTTCTGCATAAAAGGTCCCAGCAGTCTGACCACCTGTTTCCTCCTGTATGGGGCCTTGAAACTCTTTGGAGTTCCCATCCTTAAAGGAGTTCTCCGTTGCTCTGCATTTGGAACAAACTGTTCTGAACGCTGGAGCCAGGAGCTCGTGACATAATAGCCCCACCCCCTCATGACATCACACCCCGCCCCCTCATTGTAAGTCTATGGGAGGGGGCATGACAGCCGTCATGCCTCCTCACATTGTCTTACATTGAGGGGGCGGGAAGTGATGGCATGAGGGGCGGGGCTATGATGTCACCAGCTCCCGGCACCTGCTCCAGCATTCAGAACAGTTTGTTCCAAACGCTGAGCAGCAGAGAACTCCTTTAAAGAGGAGTGGGAGTTAAGGGCACTCAACCCATCGCCGGTAAAGATTGGTGGTCTGATGAATCTCACAAAGCCCCCCCTAAAGCTGTAGATGCCGTGATCAGTATTGGTATACATCAGAGTCATCTCTAATGCCTGATTTTAGTGGCCAACCCCTGACTGCTGATACCAGCTGGGACCCCGGTCAGTGAAGTGAGTGCCGCTCCTGTGATTGCTTCATAAATTGTACATGCCGCAGGACATAAATGTACGCCCTTGTGCGTTAAGTACCAAGTGGCAAGGGCACACATTTGTACCCTGCATCCTTTAGGGGTGCACAGCAAGACTCTAACTTAGCCTTCCAAAACACAACGCAGCTGATTTGCTTGTTTGCTATGGGTCAATGTATTGTTTCATCACCCAACATTTCTTTAGCTTGAGGTTATGGACAGCTGCCTTCGCATTCTCCTGTAAAATGTTTGATACATTTATTGTTCTCTCTATGATTACAAAGTGTCCATGTCCTGAGGAAGCTAAGCCGCCCAAAACCATGTTGCCCCCTATCTAATACTTCACAGTTTAGATAAGGTTTTGATGTTGGTGTGCAGTTCTCTTTTCCTCCAAACATATCTCTGTGCACGCCCCCTCCCATAGACCTGAATAGAGGTGGCGTGGCGTGATGTCACAAGGGGGCGTGGCGTGACGTCACGTCTCCGGCCAGGGAAACTCAGCATTCTAAACATACTGTATAGAACGTTGGGTGCTGCATGGAGATCGCGGGGGGTGACAGCAGCAGGACCACTGCGATTAGACATCTTATTTCCTATCCTTTCTGCATCTTCGTGACCCACTACTATTGTTACACACAGCTGGAACCTGCTGAATTTTTTGATCTTGCTCTTGTTTAAAACTTAAAAAAATGATAAAACACCTGTTAAATATCTTTAAAAGAGTAACATGGATTATAATGAATAGAATTTTTCCAGGATCATAATAGTCAATATCTTCCCCCAGCACATTAATTTATCATTGATTATAGAATAAGATCATTCCTCATCCTATCTTAAAAGCAATAGTGATTTCGTGAGCCTCTCTCTCAGTCGGAGGATCGATCAGATTTCAGCGCCTGTGATGAATTGCTATGTATGTTTGTGGCTTGGAGTTAATTATTTTAATTAAATGTATGATTGTTATATACATTGGTTATCTTGTCTAAATCTCTGGCCATTTAGTAGCATCACCAGTTAGTGTAGATGTGACCTTACTGTTAATGTAGTGTTTTCACGAGAGCTACTGATCCATTAGTGTTGTGCACATCGTCGGCTCTGGTACTGGATGGACCATTGAACATGTTACTGTTCCTAGTAGCTTTTTGTATAAATTGAAAATAAAATTGAGAGAAAGCAACTCGGTATCTATGTAATACTTCATTTCCCTTGCAGCTTCTCCTGCAACACACACAATGGCAATTTGCCATTAACATTCACTTAACAGTTGTTAAACATAAAGGCCTTTTCCTGGATGGCATGGTCAGGATCCCCATCTATCAACAGATCATGGGGCTCGAAACACAGCAATATCTATATCCATGCAGCTGCATGTTGTGTTGCAACTCACCCCATTCAAATGAACCTATGTGAGCTACAGAACCAAACACCTGGACACCCATTGTATTTTGGCACACATTAAAGCTCTGTTGCCCCTTCCATCTGTTTATGTCATCCCCTTGACCCCACTGATCAACCATTGATAGCCTAAGCTAAGAATAGTCATTAGTAGACACAGCAGAGTTTCATTGTGCAAGAGCAGTACATGGGTCCCTTTGTCCTCCAAAAGCTCTTCATCGATTAGCCCTCTACACGCAACAGTAATTGGTACTCCGGTGGAATTCTTTTTTTTAATCAACTGGTGCCAGAAAGTTAAACAGATTTGTAAATTACTTCTATTTAAAAATCTTAATTCTTACAGTACTTATTGGCTGCTGTATAATACACAGGAATTTCTTTTCTATCCACATTGCTCTCTGCTGACACCTCTGTCCATGTCAGGAACTGTCCAGAGCAGGAACAAATCCCCAAAGCAAACCTCTCCTGCTCTGGACAGTTCCTGACATGGACAGAGGTGTTAACAGAGAGCACTGTGGTCAGACAGAAAAGAAATTCAAAAAGAAAAGAACTTTCTCTGTATTATACAGCAGCCAAGAAGTACTGGAAGGATTACGATTTTTAAATAGAAGTAATTTACAAATCTGTTTAACTTTCTGACACCAGTTGATAAAAAAAAAATTCCACTGGAGTAACCCATTAATGACCTTTTATATAGGGTGATGGTGACCACACAGACTGATTATTGCAAAGTGTAAAAGACTGATCAACAATCTCTAGTTAGTTGGCTGATTGATGGGATCCGGCAGCCCTAAAAATCATCAATGGTTGCCCACATATATTGTAAATTAGATATATCCAATGTAGATATGTAAAAGAATGAAGCACTCACCCGGTCTTGGCATGGCAAATAGGCTTCTTTATTGTATCACAATCTGCAATGCATAGAATCCCATGCAGGGGAGCGGACAGGAACAGGTGAGGTGGGGGAGTGGGTTGGGTGACGGTCTGTATCACACATTCATCGCTTCGTCAGGCCCCTCTGAGGGGCCTGACGAAGCGCTGATTGCGCGATATGGACCGTTGCCCAACCCACTCCCCCACCTCACCTGTTCCTGTCCACTTCCCTGCATGGAATTCTATGCATTGCAGATTGTGATACAATAAAGAAGCCTGTTTCACACTCCAAGACCGGGTGAGTGCTCCGTTCTTTTACATATCTACATTGGATATATCTTCTACTTTATATGTGAGCACCGGAAAGGTCTAGCAGCCAGAGGATTCCAGCTACATAGTGATTTGTGTAGTAACAGCGTCAGGTACAGCTATAAGAGGATAGATATTGTAAATTAGGATGTAAATGAAGGCCAAAATGGTGGATCCAGTGATCGTGCATGCTGTCCTAGCCACACAATCATTGAGCCATGTGATAGGTTTATTAAACCAAGACTGATCTATTAGATTGGCGCTTATATCAGGTAAGGGTCTGCTTAAAGGGTCTACTCAGCCCCCAGACATCTAACCCCTATCCAAAGTATAGGGGATAAGACAGTCATCTAAACCCCTATCCAAAGGGATAAAATGTCTGATTGCAGGGGGTCCAGCCGCTGGGACCCCCCACAATCTCCAGCCCAGCATCCCAGTATTCTGAAAATGTATGTTCAGAAAGCCGGCTGTGCTAGGCTTCAACCGGCCATGGTCATCATGCCCCCTTCCATTAATGGGTATGGGTGGGGGAGTGATGGCTGTGATCTCCCATAATCTGGAGTTCGCTCCGTGCATATGGATTACTGGGGCATTGGGGCTGGAGATCTTAGGGGGTCCCCGCAATCAGACACCTTATCTCCTATTCTTTGGATTGGGGATAAGATGTCCAGGGGAAGACTACCCCTTTATATAAAATGGCCATATGTGGCCTAAGAAAATGAGTTAACGCAATTCTTTAAATGCAATCTGACAGACAGTAAAAAGATGCTAGATGCTTTAGAGGAGATAATGAATGTCTTACCTACTGGACACTTGTATGACTGCATCGGTCGCGCATATGTTCCACCTAGGATAGGTCATCACTGTGAACTCCTGGAAGATGATCCTATTTGGCAAAGCACCAAATTTACACGATTTCCAGTCTGGGTGGATCTTCCTCCCACCCCAGGAGATGGCCACACTTTTTATTTTACTTATTTAGCCAACATAAAAATACTTTTAAAATGGGATTGCACCTTAAGGCAAAAACATAACTATTGGCTTATCATTTGGACAAAACTGGTTCTGTATAAACAGGGTTAAGGAAATCCGTATGGGCTGAAGAAAAAAATCCTACAGAATGGTTCTTATCTTCCTCCCCAGCATAAGACTGTTCGAGGTTTACAGGTTTAGTCCAATGTTTACGGTGTTCCAGTTTTCTCAGCGGTACCCGGTTGCATTCTTCGGTGTCATGGAGCACTCTCGTGCATGGAGAGAAGAGACACACGAGCCGATCGGCTATGACGAGACGAGAGAGTGAGAAGCTGAGAGGGGGGGAATCAATATGAGCTCTAAATGACTGAATCCCTCTCCAGTGCAGCAGACAAGCCAAGCCTGTGCTTCATTGTGAGCGGCGGCTGCAGTTACCGGGTATTGTCTGTCGGCTTACAACAAAATTGTTTTACATCCATCAGTCACTGTGTGCTGCACAGAGGGAGCACGGAAGTCAATCCGCGGATGCTTTATGTGATCACAGCCCCGTTAATCCAATGTTCACGTGCTCAGTCATGTGCGTGCTCCCAGCACACCTTTATATTATACAACAGCCTATTCACGTTTCATCTGAAGCTCCTGGGCCCAATGCAGAAACTAAAACAGGGCACCCACCTACCACGTGCCGCTTGCAATACCGTCCGTTTCTTACTATGTAAAGGGACATTTACATATGAATCTAAATGCAGATTTTAAAGCGTACCCATCAGATCCAACAAAATGTTTTTTTTATATATCCCTCAGTACCTAATCCTGACCATGTACATCTAAGTTTTATGTGTCTAGCACCTTTATTTACTTTTTTATTACACTTTTAATTTAGCTCACTAGTCTGAATTCCTCTCAAAGGGAGGGGGCGTGGCCTCACTGCAGGTCTCCGCCCCCTCGCTCAGTATGCTGTCTGCTCACATCTCCCCTAACATTAGCAAAACTACAACTCCCAGCTTGTCCTCACTGACAGTAGTGGGACACAAGCTGACAGTGAGAAGATTTTTCCTCCAGGTATGAGCCCTGCGCTCACAGCTGTCAATCAAGGAAGTCTGTCCATGACATAGGTGATGACACATGGACACAGCAGGACTAGTATATGCCCAAGCAGGCGGGGGGAGGGGGGAGTGGGGGCAGTTGTTTGACTGGCTTTTTCTGTATGAAATACTGAAAATATTCTAATGAAAGCAATTGCAAAACCTATTGGTTATACATGCTTTACAACATATGAGAAGTTTTTGTATCTGACAGTGTCCATTTAAGAATGTGGTAAAATAGTGTAACAACTGCACAATGTAAGTATGCTAGAATGCATATCTCACTATATCAATGAATACAATAAATGTATAGAATTAATTTACATTCTGTATTGCCTGTCATTAAAGGGGACCTACCATCACTATCATGCTGCCTGAATCACGAGTCATCAGATGGATCAGACAGCTTGAAAGGCTACCTTTAACATATAAAAATATATATAATGCCAGGTTAAGTCATTGGCAGTAGGTGGCAAGGCCAGATATAGCTTTTATGTCTTTGGGGCCAGGAAGTTGTAGCCACTGAAGCTGATGTGTATGTATATATATATATATATAAAGGTTATAAGTCACAGCATCCAAACAGCAGACTCCAAAATAGTGCAAAAAGCTGTAGTCTTCTTATTAGTTACCCAAAGTGCGTGCTACGCACGCACTTTGGGAAACTTATAACAAGACTACAGCTTTTTGCACTATTTTGGAGACCGTTGCTTGGATGATGTGACCTATGGCTTTTCTATGGCTCCTATTCCGGTTTGGCTGTCTGGACAGTCACCTGCACAGTGGCTTGGTCCGGTGCTGTCTTACATTCTATCTACATATATATTGAGACGGTCACAGAAGTAGTGGTTGGGGATCGCTATATTTCCCCTAGATATCTGTCATATGCAGCTACCAGCACTTATTTCATCCAGGAAAAACTGAATGAAATATGGGAGATCTGGTATCAGTGTAAAATCCCTATCAGACCATAGTTACTAAGGGACTTTTGGTAAAGTCTGTTTCAGGCCTAGATTATCTATGGAATGAAAGGCAGTATGGCAGTGTCTGGTCCTTTATTTCCTGGCCAGTCCAGGTTTTCAGTTTGGTCCAAGTCAGCACAGGTGCTGCAGACTGCTTTTTTACTGGGCTTACAAAATGAGTGTAACTCAATCTGCAGGACAGGCTGTGAGGAACCTCAGATGGGAGTTTGAATCCTTCAGGGACAGCTTCTAAGGTTACATTTTGATTCATGTGTAAGTAACATATATTGATGTCTGTTGTTTGGTCTGGTGACTGGTAGGAAGTCATTTTCATAGATAGGGAAGATATTGCTAGCACTTTGACATGCAGAATTTATTTAGTACATTTATGTCTGAAGAAAAAGGTTGTATTTAGTTTTTAAGCTGAAAAATGAAGATAGGAAACACCCTTTTTGAACTATATGTCTGTGTCCCTGCCTCTGACTGCTGTTTTGCCATTATTTGAGTCTGTGGAGCAAATCTCCCCCACTGTATTTATGGCCCTGATAATGACATATCCAATATACCATAGGTCTTGCCTATAGTAGCCGAGTAACCAGTCATTGGGGCAGGGGCGGATCCAGAGTCGAGTCTCGGGAGGTGCACTATTATAGTATTTTGTGTTGGCGGACAGAAAATAAGATGTTGCTCACGTAACTTACAATATTATTAAATGTATCATACAGTCCTAACCTTGTTTAAGACTCTTAGGCCGTGTTCACATGTCAGAATAATAATCAAATATACCTATTGCCACAGAATGAGAAAGTGCTAAAGAGGTTTTTACCATTTTAAAACTACAGCTCCCAGTATGACCTAAGCAGTGGTAAGGGGATGCTGGGAGTTGTTGTTTCACCCATCATTACTGCAGAACTTCTTCAGTCACTCCAGCTCTGATGGGACACACACAGGAGGATACAGAATGATATCAGTGACTACAGGTGACGTCTTCTCTATAGTCTTTCCTTATCTAATTCAGATGGTACATACCACCGGGTCCAGCTAAATGTTCTCTCTGCAGAACTTGATGCCCAGACGTCTCCTCACTATGTCAGCGGATTCTGATCCTCTATATGAAAACAATAATTATTATAATACTGCCAAACACTGTATTCTTCTAATACAATACCGCCACACACCCTCTGAATATAATTCTGACACACGGTACCTCCTGAATATACAACACACTGTACCCTCTGAATATAATACCGCCACACACCATACCCTCTGAATATAATATTACCACACACTGCACCCTCTGAATATAATACTACCACACACTGTGCCCTCTAAATATAATGCTATAACACACTGCACTCTCTGAATATACTACCACACACTTCACTCTCTGAATATAAAACTATCACACACTGCACTCTCTGAATATAATACTACCACACACTGCACTCTCTGAATATAATACTACCACACACTGCACTCTCTGAATATAATACTACCACACTGTACCCTCTGTATATAATACTATCACACACTGCACTCTCTGAATATAATACTACCACACACCGTACCCTCTGTATATAATACTACCACACACGGCACTCTCTAAATATAATACTACCACACACTGCACTCTCTGAATATAATACTACCACACACTGCACTCTCTGAATATAATACTACCACACACTGCACTCTCTGAATATAATACTTCCACACACCGTACCCTCTGTATATAATACTATCACACACTGCACTCTCTGAATAGAATACTACCACACACTGTACCCTCTAAATTTAATACTACCACACACACTGCATTCTCTGAATATAACTTGCTGTGCAGGGCACCCTCTGAATAAAATACCCAAATGTTTTGTGGCCCATAAAAAACGTACCACCCCAGAAATTCCTCATAATCTACAATATACTTCTGAAATACAAAACACTCTGTGCCTTCACATATAGTAATAATGCCCCATTGTGTGCCCCTACATATAATGATTATGACCCGTCCTGTTCCCCCCACATAATAATAATGCCCTGTGCCCCTAACATATATTGCCCCCTGTGGTGTGCCCTTCACATATAATGCCCCCGTTCTTTGCCCCTCACATATAATGCCCCCATCATGCGCCCCTCATATATAATGCCCCCATCATGCGGCCCTCATATATAATGCCCCCATCATGTGCCCCTCATATATAATGCCCCGTGCTGTGCCCTTCACAGATAATGCCCCCATTTTTTGCCCCTCACATATAATGCCCCCATCATGCGCCCCTCACATATAATGCCCCCATTTTTTGCCCTTCACATATAATGCCCCCATTTTTTGCCCTTCACATATAATGCCCCCATCATGCGCCCCTCACATATAATGCCCCCTGTGCTGTGCCCCTCACATATAATGCCCCCTGTGCTTTGCCCCTTACATATAATGCCCCCATCCTGTCCCCTCAGGGGGCATTATATGTGAGGGGCACAGCACAGGGGGCATTTTATGTTTGGGGCACATGACAGGAGCATTTTTTGTGAGGGGCACAGCACAGGGGGCATTTTATGTTTGGGGCACATGACAGGAGCATTATTTGTGAGGGGCACAGCACAGGGTGCATTATATGTGAGGGGCGCATGACGGGGGCATTATATGTGAAGGGCGCATGATGGGGGCATTATATAAGAGGGGCGCATGATGGGGGCATTATATATGAGGGGTGCATGATGGGGGCATTATATATGATGGGCACAGCACAGGGGGCATTATATGTGAGGGGCACAGCACAGGGGGACATTATATGTGTGGGGCAAAGCACGGGGCATTATATGTTTGGGGCACAGCACAGGGGACATTATATGTGTGGGGCAAAGCACGGGGCATTATATGTGTGGGGCACAGCACAGGTGGCATTATATGTGTGGAGCACAGCACAGGGGGCATTATATGAAATAATGCCCCCTGTGCTGTGCCCCTCACATATAATGCCCACAGTCCAGCCCCATAGGGGGGCATTATACGTAAGGGGCACAATATATGTGAGGGGCACAGCACAGGGGGCATTATATGTGAGAGACACATGACAGGGGTCAGTGCTCTTAACATATAATGCCCCCTGTCATAGGCCACTCACATTAATTTCTCCTTTCCTGTGCCACATAATTGCCACCTACCCCAGTGCCATGTAGTTGACTCTTTTAAACAGAAAAAAAAAAAAAATGTGCACTTAGATTTTGTTCCCTCGCTGAAAATCTTCTTACTTGCAGGCAGCGTCACACAGGCAGCTCAGTGTGCACTGCAGACGAGCTGAGCGACGAGCCGCGGGGACGGGATCTTCCGGCGCCGGCGCGATAATGTGATGTCATCGCGCCGGCCTGTCAGCTTTTGGTCCCCGCAGCGGCGCCGGCAAAAAGGTAAATAAACAGTGTGAGGGAGCGGGATCCGCCACTGCATTGGGGGAGATTTATCAAAGGATTTAGACTGGTTTTTCCTGTCTAAATTTGTCGCACAGAAAGTCGCAGTCTAAATATGTGCGACTTTTCTGCGACTTTTGCTGTAGAGGATTTTTAGAACATGATGCATGCAAGTCTATTTTAGACGGAAATGCATTGGAAAATGCATTGGTGCTAAATTTATCAAGTGCGACTTTTGTGCGACGAGTCGCATCTGCCCAAAATACGCTGAAATGTCAGACCATGTTGGAGCAGGTCTAAATGCAGTTTAAGCTGTAGACCCTGAAGTCTGAGCACAGAATTTATCAAGGGCTGTGAGACCTTTGATAAATTAGGAGCACAATAGACAGGAGACGACCACATATGCTGGTCTATAAGCATGCCCAGAATAGACTAGATTAGGAAATGGCCCCCATGGTCTTTGTTATAGTCCATCTGTCCAGAACAGGCTTAAAACACAGACTGGGTTTAGATTGATTTCCTTTGGCCCATAAGGACATGCTTCTTAAAACTGTGATACTTACTAAATTACTTGAAGAAATTTGGACCAATAGTGGTCAATAAGTAAAATGTTATGTTCACATTGGGGCATATATACACCAGAAGCTTAAATAGGGAAGATGACGCCTCATAGCAAAGATCAAAATGGGCCTCTCTTAAAGGTGCAGCATTCTGAAAACCAGAGCTTAGTATTTGTTTTACCCTCAATTTTACATTGGGACAATTCCCAACCCCACTGTTTTCTAGCAATTCTCCACTGATTCCAGCCACCCAGGTGGTGGGACCAAACATCACTAGGTCCTCTCTCTCTCTCTCTCTCTCTCTCCAAAGGACCCATAGCAGCTGCATGGTCATGCCCTATGGTATATATGCTCTTGGTATATACTAATATCTAGTATGCCATATGGCATCATGTGTTTATCTTTATACTGAGCCAAGGCCCTGACTTCTAATGTTTACTAGCAGGAATTCAATTAGGAACTTAACTGCCCAAGACAAATTAGTCAAGTTGTTCAGGAGAGTATGTACCAGCTATAAACTCCAGTTCTCCGACCCACTATGAAGCACAAAGAACAATATTTGTCCCAAACACAGTACCGGGTAGAGAGCGGTAGAGTCTCCATATAAATGCTCCTGTCAGATAGTGAACATATATATAGTGGCTGTACCTTTATGAACAGTGTCCCAGCCAAAGGACCTTCTATCATCCATGTGCCATATAGGATAAAGTCAGAGGTGACAGCCAACAAGTAGTCACTCAGAAGTCAGTACTATCTTCTGTAGGGTGGTTGCACCTGTGAAATGACTTAAAGGGGTATTCCAGGATTTTTTTTTATTTGACTATGCTACAGGGGTTGTAAAGTCAGAGTAGTTCATAATAGTGTCTGTACCTGTGTGTGACGGTTTTCTCACAATTCTTCTGTGATTTTCACCCCAATATTTATTTTTACCAACATACAAAATGACTGTTGTCTCAGATTTTTCACAGCTTGCAATGAGGCCGAGACTTGACTCACTAGTCAGCTGATGACAGGGAGCCTGTCTGCTTCAATGGGTGGAGGGATCAATCTGCAACTAATGCAACAGCTGTAGGCACCCTGATTGAAAACCACAGGTCTTTTGAATGGATGCAGCTCATTTATGTTTCAGTTCGTGGGGTGGCTGATGTGTGGGAGGGAGGAAAAAGGAATTGTGGGATTTGTAGTCAAAAAAAGAAAAGTCAAACATAAATACCAGTTCACAAAAAGCTAGCCACAGTGTTATGGTAATCTCACAACATAGCCATTTATCCCCAAGACAAGCGCAGACCCTTCCTAAGCATGTCCATTACTGTCTGCCAGGTACATACTAAAATAACATTATGGTGGATAACCGCTTTAAGCATTGGATACTCTTTGCTTGTATCAGTGCCCTGGGGAAATAATGGTGTCTACAGATGCCTATTCCTTCACCTTTTGGCCTAGCTTTGTCCAAAAGACTTAAAGGGGTACTCTGCCCCTAGACATCTTATCCCCTATCCAAAGAATAGGGGATAAGCTGTCTGATCACGGGGGTCCCCCGAACTTTGCTCTGTGCCGGATGACTGGAGATGTGGGGCGGAGGCTTGTGACGTCATGGTCACGCCCCGCTCGTGACGTCCAGCCATGCCCCCTCAATGCAAGTCTATGGAAGGGGGTGTGACGGCTATCACACCCCCTCCCATAGACTTGCGTTGAGGGGATGTGACCATGACGTTACGAGCAGTGGCGTGGCCGTGATGTCACGAACCTCCAGCTCTGCACCCAAATTACCCCCTTAATACCCCTTTAAGCCAAAATGGGATTCCATAGTGAGTCATTTGACTCATGACAGGGACACTTTAAGAAGATAAATTCCTACTTTATTGAGGTTTTCAGTAAAACAGCTGTTTGCACCCCTCTGGGGTGCAGCCATATCTCCTTTCACATGACAGGGACCTGTGGTTTGATTAATAACAAGCATGGGGATTCTTTCCAGGACCACCCTTGCAGCCGGCAACACTGAATTAAATATTCAGCGTTCCTGCCGATAAATCACAGTGTTAGTCGTCAGTGTTCTCTATGGAAAACACAGGTGTGGATCCCCTTCCAAATGGCCATAAAATATGGTGAGTCAGTAACGGTGACAAAAATCATCTTTATTTGAATTTAACAAGCGTGAGAAAAGTAATTTGTGTAATTCGGTTATATTTATTTCGTGAAACGATTTCTCCTCATAGTATAGTCATTGTCTTTCCTATTCTTTTTTTTTATCTATTTTTGATGAATTATTTTATTATCTCATTTACCGTACTGGTAGCAGTAAATATTTTTTGACAGTGGATGTGTTGTATTTTTAAATTGCGGGGTAAGGTTGGGTTTACAACACGATTGTGCCATCTGTGGTGCATATATCTTGGCAAACAGGATGCTGATGTATACGCGCACTGACAGACAGGGACCCCATTAATCTTAAAGGGGTACTTTGATGGAAAACACTTTTTTTTTCATATCAACTGGTGCCAGAAAGTTAAACAGATTTGTAAATTTCTTCCATTTAAAAATCTTTCACTTATCAGCTGCTGTACGCTCCAGAGGACGTTTTATGGTTCTTTTTTGTCTGACCACAGTTCTTTCTGCTGTCACCTCTGCAGGATAGGTTTGCTATGGGGATTTTCTCCTTCTCTGAACAGTTCCTGACATGGACAGAGGTGACAGCAGAGAGCACTGTGGCCAGACAAAAAAAAAAGAAAAAAAACATACAACTTCCTCTGGAGCAAACAGCAGCTGATAAGTACTGAAAGGATTAAAATTTTTAAATTGAAGTAATTTACAAATCTGTATAACTTTTTGGCAACAGTCATCTATAGAGTAACTTTGGATCTGACTACCTGTTTTGACTATGTCTTAAAAGCCTGGGATGCTGTGCTACTCAGTACTTTACTACATTAAGGCCATTAAAGGGGTACCCTGGTGGAAAAAAAAAAATTCACATTAACTGGCTCCAGAAAGTTAAGAAGATTTGCAAATGACTTCTATTAAAAACCTAGAAAGTAGATGGCTGCCATCATGGGTTTCAACCGCATCCTCCTCTGTGAAGCTGGCTCCTTGGTGACCTGCCATGTCAAGTCAGGTAAGAATCAGGTGCATCCACTTCCAAGCAGAGACTTCTAAGTGGTCAACATACCCAACCACATGCCAGACCACTCTGCAGTATCAAGTTCTGTTCTTCAGAAAGTTGTATTGGCCAAAACTTCATGGAGTAGTGCCCATCTCTTCTGGAGCCATTTTTCACATGGCTCTTTGCTGTGGCTCAGAGGGGATCGTGATGGAATCCTGATATTTTCCAAACCATGACCTAGCTGGTCTCTTTACTCATGGAACTCTTTTTAGTAAATAGGACAATCTGGAAGGTCCTACCAAAAAATAAAAAGGATTTATGGTCTAGTTGGTGAGGGATCTAATCTATGAGGTCATAGGGAACATGCTTCTGAAAGGTAGTCATGGTTAGATCGGATTAGAATTCCTTGAAGAACCCTGTGGCGGCCTTCATTGTGACAGTCATAGTGAGTGCTCTATGTCAGTGTATGCGCCATTCAGTCCGCTTCCTACGGTGAATTGCAGGGTGCATCAAAGTAATGTGGTTTGGTGCACTTAACTCTATTTTGTCATGTGATCATCAGAGAAAAGTGGAACCATAATCCAGGTATCACATCTCTGGCTGCTGTGACTTACGCTCTCAATTATCTGTGTAAAGGTTAATTACATTGAAGTGGGAATGAATGCTAATACCTCACGCTACTATTAATTGGCATACAGCCCGATCCCACCTACTAATTATAGATCTACACTCTTCAAGCTACTGCAACCCACGGAAAAAAAAGGTGACTATGGCAGCAATATTTCTATGCCAACAATAATCGAGACAATGTCTGTCGGTAAACGCTTACATGCACAGTTATGTAAGCCAGCGTCCAGACAAGGTTTGTTTTTCCTCGCGGTGATGTTTTTTCATTTTCTTGACAGTTATCAGACAAAGACGTGTACAAATGACAGCAAAAATTGTTTATAGGAAAATGTGTCAGCTCTGAAGAATAATGGTACAAAAGATGTAATCAGCAAAAAAGAAACATCATAAACTGCAACAAGTAAGTTCACCCACTTGAAAAGATCTAGTCTTTTATCAGATACCAGAAAATGAGAGTAGAACTGAAAGCTGTAAACTAGTATATATGTGAACCCCTAAAGGATTTTCTGTCTACATCTTAAATCCTATCCACTGATCAGCAGGCGACCGAAAGCCAAGCAATCAATAATGCTGCAGGACTACCACAACCGGATCTGTGCTGTGAACGGGGCCAGATGTAGTTGGCTTCATTCATTGTTTAATGTCCATGCCTGGTTGCTGCAGATCGGCTCCCATTGAAGTGAACAGGAGGGCCACTATGCAGTGTATGGAGTCAACCCCTTTCACAGTATAGATCCTGCAACAGTAACCCTGCGGGACATCAGATCTGCATAGGCACTAAGTGTCTGCACCCCACAGATCAGATATTGATGACCAACCCAGCCACAGCAACCCTGCAGGACAGCAGATCTGCATATGCCCCAGGTGTCTTCCCCCGACGATCAGATATTGATGGCCTATTTAGCCACAGCAACCTTACAGGACAGATGATCTTTAGAGATGCCACATGTCTGCACCCCACCAATCAAGAAGACAGACCATCAGTGTCTTGGAACAGAAAACCTATTTTAGTTGGCGACACACACATTAGCTAAGTCCATGTAGAACCCATGGGGAGATAAGCCAAAGATAGGCCAATAGCTCTGGCCATATGCAGATGAAACCACACACACATAGTGGTCAAGGACCCCATTATTTTGCCAGTAAAACTCCTGTATTATGGACAAATAGTGCAGCCAAAGGGGACTGCATGTAGATATGGTTTAATCTGCATAGGGTAGCTGCAAATTGGGACCATACCCTAGGAGATTGTTATCTGATGAGCACCAGCTTTAGCTAAATGCAGAGGTGTATGTAGATGCAAGAAGGCTCCATAGCAAAGAATAAAATGGTCTTCTTTTGTTGCCAGGTAACATCATTTTACAGCTAGCCCTCCAGGAAAGGGGACATGGTGCTTATTTGCCTCCCATCTCCTTACTATAATCTTTATTTTTCCACCCCACACTCTTGTTTGCTAACATAAGGTCTGGGGAGAGGGGATGCAGGTATAAAAAATTTTTACCACTCATTAAAACAAAGGATGTTGTAACCTGACTTTGGCTCCTTCTTTCCAGTGGCCAAACAGGGATTATGTAGACTGCCTTCATTGTAGGACCTGGGTTAAACGTCACAAAACTTTTCTGGTACCAACAATAATGTCAGACCTACAGTGCTGCTCATGCTTATTGGCCCAGAACCAAGCAAGTGAGCATTCGCAGCACAGTCCGAGTCTATGGGTTATATTTATGTTTAAAGGGGTACTCCCTTTAAAGCCGTTTACAGCCGTTTCGCCCCCTCCCATAGACTTGCATTGAGGGGTCGGGGCATGACATCATGAGGGGAGGGGCTATGAATGACATCACTAGCTCCCGGCACCGGCTCTAAGCATTCGGAACATTTTGTTCATAACGCTGAGCAGTGGAGTACCCCTTTAACACATACAATTCTGAATATGGTGTGTGACTCATTGAGCTGTATGATTTTCTTCTGTTTACAAGTGCATTTTGTGCCCTTTTCCCAAGCCTATTATTCTATAAGATATGTTGGCCCACTGATCCTGCCACAGAAGAAGCTGGAAATGGGTGAAATCCAGGGTCAGGGTAGAGAGTGTAGGGAAGAGTCTATAGAACTATCTTCTGGTCTCTGGACAATGTCCTCTGCAACACATGTTGGCCCAATGATACTGCTGTTGAAGAAGCCAGAAATGGGTGAAACCCAAGATCAGATTGGAGAGTGCCAGTGGTTTATCTCCCTGAAAACAAAAGGGTTGGGCAGTTAAAATCCAACATGTCTGACCCTTCTATTCTCCAAAATCATCTGCCAGGGAAGAGTCTAGAGGTCCTACATCAAAGAGAGTGCCAGTTCTTCTGAAGTTCCTCTGAAATCAGTGGTGTAGATGGACTTTACACTAAATTGTATGGGGAACTTTATTGTAATACTACCCTTTGAGGCACTCTGCCCATTGTTTGTTTTAGTTATATTCCTATGTATTTATTGCCTTCAGAGGCTGGCTACAGGAAAGCATTCATACTGTGTGATCTAAATGGTTCTGCTTTTACCTTTTTAGTACATTAGTTAAGGCCCTTTCTTCATCTCGGCATTGGTGTTACATGTTTACACCCCTTCTCTCTGATAATTAAAGCTTTCTTTGAGTACTAGAGCTTCTAAGACGGCAATCTGGACTTCAAGGGTGGCTGGAACTTGTGTACGCAACTGAGATTAAGCCTTGGATCCATGTTCTTTCATCATTTCAAACATAACTATCACATGCCCATTAATTTTATGATATAAATACTCAGTAAAGTGTCAGGATCATCACAGTGGGAACAGTTACAGAACTAAACAAAAAAGGCGACACCAGGCATACAAACTGTATAACTTACAAGGCATCCCAGGGGTCCTTTATGTGACATACCCCTTATTCCTCTTTATAAATCCTTGCTACAGTCAAAAACATTTGGTTTGATGTCTTACACTGTATATTAGTTCACCTAGTAAATACACTATACAAGATGACCACTAGTGCTTGATATTCATCACTCATTGTGGCCAGCATCTGGACCTGACCACTATTTAAATTGTCCAGGTTTCCATCTGCAATGCAGGATCGCACATGGCAGCCCAAGGCTGTAACACAGTATACAAGGTATGAGCCTGCTTTCAACCATAAATAGTTTATTTTTGCAGTTTAATAAAAATCATAGTTAATAGACAGGGTCTACCATTCAGGACCCTCATCTTTTTGCCAGCATCAACTTGTTATATTAATGTGCTAGTTCTTATAAAGACTGTGGTGATCGCTGGTAGTCCCGGGAACAGAGCACTGGACATGTAAAAATACCAGCTTGTCAAAGAACCAGGCTATCAGTTGCATTTACCTAGGACTGTGGCTTCCAGTACCCAGATCCCTGCCAGGACTTAATGTAGTGCCGAATGGTATGGGAAGCATGCAGTCACATACAAAGCAATACTTCAAGGTAAGGCCCCTTTCACACTGCAGTTTTTTGTGACTTTAACATCCATTCTCGTGACGGGGAGCCATGGGCAACAACGGGTTCCGGAGGCTCCCATTTATAATTATGGGGGCCGCCAGGCGCCTTTGTTTTTTGACGGGAATAGTGGGAGAACAAAGACAGCACAAGCAGTAATTTTTCTTCTTCTATTTCCCCGGGCTCCCCCGATGGCCGTCACACTGCTGTGTGCTAACGGCAGTGTGAAAGAAGCCTAACAAGGCAAGAAAGTCACTCATTGATCCCACACTACTTCTTTTAATGTGGCTAAATTTATTAACGTTCCTTTATAAGCCACTTGCAACAGGTATCTTGCTAGGGGCTGTGGCTCTACAGTGAACTATTTGCCCTAAATCTAGAATGATAACTGGGGTAAGCAGGTTAGCAAATCATAGTGCAATGCGGTCTTGTACTTTCTTTTAAAAACATTTCAATCCCTTATTGCACCTACCAAATAGCACAAAATGAGGAGTATAATGACTCAATAGAGATTAAGGCATATCATACACCGTGGGTTTCACCCATTTCAGGCTTCTTTCATGGAAGTATTATGCTACATGATACTGAAAACAAATTCAAAGGATTTATGCTATATTTCGCATACAGCTGCACAAGCCAAGGATTTTAAAACGAGGCTCAGGACTCCAATCTCAACTGTCCAGGGCTACCTGTCACCAAATAAACTTTTCTAAACTAACTCAGGCTATGTTCCCTAACTACTCCTAACACTCCACGCACCCTTCAAAAACATTTTTTAACTTTAAAAAGCTGTATATCATACCTTTATTCTTGCTCACATAGTGCAATCTCACAGCAGGAGAAAGTGGGCGTTTCTCAGCTGTCTTGACATCACTGAAGCTTGCTGGGGGACCACTTCCGCCCTCACATGGTTGCTATGCTGTGATGAATAGAAGACCTCAAGCTCTGTGCAGCTGCTTTCAGTCTGTGTATCTTTCAGCGAGACTATTTGCAGCTTTTAGTCTGTGTATCTTTCAGTAAGGCTCTTTGCAGCTGTCAACAAAGCTCAGTGCAGAGAAACACTTCCTGAGTTTAGTTTCCTGCTATTACAAACAGGAGGCCAAAATCTGAGATTTTGACCAGACAGAATGTGTGCTGGCCAAGAAGGGAGACCCCTGGTGGTCAGAAGTATACAGCAGAAAAACTAACATACAAGGTTTTTTTTTTTTTTTTTACGAAAGCCAATTAAAAAAGTTATTTATTTGGCATAAGGAATCAAATATTAAAAATCCTGTTTAATGATTGTGCCCATTTAACTGATCAAGAGCAATAGATACTCTGTATGATGGTTACATATATTAAGTGCCCCAAGCTGACCAATTGATCAGAGAAGACAAACTAGCAGGACAACCACTGTTAGAGAATATTTTCTATATTCTGCACAATAATTGAGTCACTGTTTTGGTTAAATATTTTTATGAAGTTACATTAGTGTACAACGCCACTCCAGTAAAGATGTAAAACAAATCCAGAAATCCTTTTTATAGATAAAGATCATGCAGTCACCTAGTAACCAATGCCATTTTAAATGACTTTGGGTCTATTTTTCTTATTTTATTAAAAATAGCATTTGTACATAGAGAAACATAGGATAATAATATAATTGAACAGCATATAGTAGTGGTATAGGAAGCCAACTATGTACCAACAACAATTATAAACTTAACACAAATTTACTACTGAAAGTGCTTACATGTCTTCTTGTATTATTAAAGCCAAGTATAGCAGAAGTTTAGAAGGGCAGAAGGGAGATGAAGGTATCAGATCGGTTGTCAGTGCGTCAGACAGGGATCAGTGCAGATCTGAGGTCGCCCCAAACCACTGTCCCTACCTACTTGGACGATCAACCCTAAATGGTGGTCCCCAAGTGGGCAATGGTACCTACACTGGACTATGGGCACGGGGCGTCAAGGAAGTGTGACAGGCAAGGTTGAAAATGCACAGGCAGATAAGGTACCAAATCAGAAAACAAGGGTTTAATTAGAAACAGACCAGAGAGTCACAAAACCAAGAGGGCAGAAGTACAAAATCAGAAACAAAAGCAATGTCCGGACAGGCAAGGGTCATACCTAGAGGGTAGTGTGGTACAAAATCAGCAGGCACGAGGGATAGGCAATAAACAGGCAGAGGTCAGGTCACTAGGAGTCAAAATAGGGCAACCAGGAACAAACCACTGATGAAGGGCATAAACCACAATCACAGGCATCTTAACTTGCGAGTTGTGCCGGCACCGCAGTCCACAGAAGACGAGAACATCAGTGGAACTAGGAAAGGTAAGTTAATTTAGCTTTTCTTCCAGAATTAATTTAAGTAAGAGACTGAAGCTAGGACAAATACTCATAATGAAAGGGTGCTGTGCAATGCATTAGAGGAGACCTTTGGTCTATTTTCTTCCCAAGGATACAATACAGCCTGTCATTATTGATGACTGCAAAACATTTTTGGGTACAATCCTTAGTCTATAGGCACTACTAAAAATACATTTTATTAAAAGTGATGAGCAAGTGCACTCATATCCGCCCCTATCAAATATTTATAGTTCTAATAACCGAACATTGACAACAAAAGTGGATGTAAAAACGGAAAATAAATTCCAGCAAATTCCCTTCCTATCATCTTTAAGACGAATGACCTCCGATGACCAGTGGCTCCATGAAAGTCTTTTTGCAATACATGCCTGGCGTAAGTACAAATCCTGTCTGACAGTGACATTAATTCCTATAACTGAGAGTCCTGAACTAAGGCCCATAAAACACGGCCAACAGGCGATTAATACAAGACGCTCCTCGGGGCTGACTTTCGGCTTGCTCCTTTACACACCGCACAAATCTCAGGTCAATGTTAGTGATCACTATTCATAAAACTGCCGCCATCGCCACGATGATGATCACCTAGATGTGACAGATTGTGACCCGGGGAAACAGATGCAAATACAGGATTTATCTGGAGTATTACTATGGCAACGGCAATGGCCTAATTGTGGGAGACGCGCTGTGCTAGTCAAGAAGTCTCTAAACAATCTTAAATTATGGATCCTTACACCAGAAGTGTGCACGTAGTATAAAGGTAACACATGCAGCTTCTTCTGGTACCAGGTCAAGTTGACCTCATATGAGTGGTGAGAAGCTATGCTTCTTCACTAAATAGGGAAACCAAAAACCAGGAGAAGGGTAAGCAAGAGGGCTCTTTTGACATTTCCTCTTGGGCTGTCTTTGCTCCTAGGCACATTCTTGCAAAAGCTGTAAAGGTTATTTAAGGGGACCCTCATAGCACAGAGAACCTACATAATCTTATTCATCCTTAAAGGGGTACTCCCATGGAAAACTTTTTTTTTAAATCAACTGGTGCCAGAAAGTTAAACAGATTTGAATATTACTTCTATTAAAAAAATCTTAATCCTTCCAGTACTTTTTAGGGGCTGTATACTGAAGAGAAATCCCAAAAAGAAATGCATTTCCTCTGATGTCATGACCACAGTGCTCTCTGCTGACCTCTGCTGTCCATTTTAGGAACTGTCCAGAACAGGAGAAAATCCCCATCGCAAACATATGCTGCTCTGGACAGTTCTTAAAATGGACAGCAGAGGTCACTAGAGAACACAGTGGTCATGACATCAGAGGAAATGCATTTCTTTTTTTTTATTTCTCTTTAGTATACAGACCCTAAAAAGTACTGGAAGGATTAAGATTTTTTAATAGAAAAGTGATTTACAAATCTGTTTAACTTTCTGGCACCAGTTGATTTAAAAAAAAAAAAATAATGTTTTCGGTGAAAAACATTATTCTTATTATTTTTTTTTCTAATCAACTGGTGCCAGAAACTTATACATATTTGTAAATTACTTCTATTTAAAAAATCTTAATCCTTCCACTACTTGTCAGCTGCTGTATACTCCAGAGAGTAGTTATTTTCAGTCTGACCACAATGCTCTCTGCTGACACCTCTCTCCATGTCAGGAACTGTCCAGAGCAGGAGGTGTTTGCTATGGGGATCTGATCCTACTCTGGACAGTTCCTTACAAGGACAGAGGTGTCAGCAGAGAGCACTGTGGTCAGACAGAAAAAAGCAACTCTACTTCCTCTAGAGCATACAACAGCTGATAAGTACTGGAAGGATTAAGATTTTTTTTTAAATAAAAGTTATTTACAAATCTGTTTAATGCTCTGGAGTCTGGATCTGTTTAATGTTCCACTGGAGTACCCCTTTCACTTCCGGGTCCATACTCACAATTTTCCAAATTTCAAGAGCAGTTATGTAGGGGAGGAACTTTACAAACCTGTGTCCTCCAAGGTCTATGAAAACCTAAAGCTGCCAACTCCTGTAGGCCCAGTAATGGCGGACATCAGTAGCGGCCATTTTTAGAAATTTAGCATTGGTTAGACCAGTGTTTCCCGACCATGGCGCATCCAACTGTTGCAAAACTACAACTCCTAACATGCCCGGACAGCCTTTGGCTGTCCGGGCATGTTGGGAGTTGTAGTTTTGCAGCAGCTGGAGGCACCCTAGTGGAAAAACAATAGGTTGGACCGAGACAATTCAGGAACAGATAATAAGATTATTCACGAACAAAGGAAACTTGGGACTGCGGGTACCAGTCAGGCACCTAATAGTGATACTCTTATGATATGCACTGGTGGGACGATTCACCATAGGTGCTGTGAAGAATGTGCACTAGATGGTAGGTTGTAGAATATTCTATTCTCAATGTGGGCAGCTTAATATAGAGACAGGCATGCTGCTTCCAGCTATTTATTGCTTGTGCAGATATGTCCAATATTGTAGGAGAACGTACATATTATAGCCAGCAGTGTATGCCCGATGCTGGCAAAGAGGAGTCCATCATATTCATTAGGCACTGCCACCCCTTCCCGCCCACTTGTGATTGACAAGCTTCCCTCTGTGTACGGTGACAGGGAGAAGCCTGTCAATCTTCAGCACCCAACGAATACTTCAACATGTAAGTTCTCCTATTTAGCCTGAAAGGTTCCCATTAAAGTGTGGTATCACAGGGAGCACCCCGAATCAACTAGATCAATTCTCAGGTCAGCGTGCTCCTGCTGATCAGAATCTATATCTGTCACTGAGGAAAAGACCTGAGGAGGTCCTGAAACGCGTCTGACATTACCATTATTTATACTCCTTGTCAGTGGACAGTGCAGCTTATCTATAATCTGCTTCACCTACGTCCATCCCAATTTGGGGTCCACTTCAATATGTTTATTAATGACACTAAACTGGGTAAGGTGAGTATTGTGTATAATTGTGTCCAATTCTGGGCCCCTGTATATAAGAAGAACATGGCTGAACTGGAGAGGGTGCAGAGGAGGGCGACAAAGATAATTAATGGTATGGGAGGATTACAGGACCAAGACAGGTTAACAAGCTTGGGGTTATTTAGTTTGAAGAAAAGACATCTTAGGGCGATATGATGACAATATTCGTATATATAAATGGACAGTACAGAGATCTTTCTAGTGATCTTTTTATACCTAGGCCAATAACTGTGACAAGGGGGCATCCTCTACGTCTAGAGCAGTGCTTCCCAACCTTTTTTGGCTCGGGGCACCCCGCAAAAAAAAATTCATCATGGGGCACCCCTACCGAATGTCTATTTATCAGTGGGTATGTGGTTTAAAGTGCTGCTTTATACAGCAACTCACATGTGACGTCTTCTCTGATCAGTGTCGTTCCCTGTTCTTCTCCGTCTGGTCCGGACCATCCTGACATTTTCTTCCAGCCACAATTCTTCACTGTTAAACCTGCAGAACAAATCTATTAGGCTCTGCACTTAGCCAGTATTAGCCTTCAGAGTGCCCTTTAACAAGTGAAGAGGAATACAGGGGGTATAGGTGTAAAGGGGTAACAGAGGGGTGTACATGGGAGACAGGGGTGTAGAGGAGTATACGGGGGTGACAGAGGGCTGTACATTGTTGTAGGGGGTGATAGAGGGGTTCACAGTGGTGGCAGAGGGGTGTAGAGGAGTGACAGATGGGTGTAGAAGAGTGTACATGGGTGACAGAGGGGTGTAGAAGAGTGTACATGGGTGACAGATGGGTGTAGAAGAGTGTGCATGGGTGGCAGAGGGGTGTAGAGGAGTGTACATGGGTGGCAGAGGGGTGTAGGAGTGTACATGGGTGACAGAGGAGTGTACATGGGTGACAGAGGGGAGTAGAGGGCTGTACATGGGTGACAGAGGGGTGTAGAGGAGTGTAGATGGGTGACAGAGGGGTGTAGAGGAGTGTACAAGGGTGACAGAGGGGTGAACAGGAGTGTACATGGGTAACAGAGGAGTGTACATGGGTGACAGAGGGGTGTAGAGGAGTGACAGATGGATGTATAAGAGTTTAAATGGGTGGCAGAGGGGTGTAGAGGAGTGACAGATGGATGTATAAGAGTTTACATGGGTGGCAGAGGGGTGTAGAGGAGTGGCAGAGGGGTGTAAATGGGTGTACATGGGTGACAGAGGGGTGTACATGGGTGATAGAGGGGTTTAAAGGAGTATACATGGGTGACAGAGGGGTGTACATGGGTGGCAGAGGGGTGTACATGGGTGACAGGGGTGTACATGGGTGAAAGATAGGTGTAGAAGACTGAACATGGGTGACAGGGGGGTGTAGGGGGCGACAGGGGTGGACAGGATTGACAAGGTGGTAACAGGGATGAGAAAGGGACAGAGGAGTGAATATGGGTAACAAGGATGAGGTCAGAGGGGTGGGTAATGGAAGGTTAACATGGGAGACATGGGGGTAAACAGGGATGACAGGAGGGTGGACAATGATGACAAGGAGGATAAAAGAGGGGTAACAAAGGGATAGAGGGGTGAATAGGGGGGTGGACATGGGGTGAACATGGGTGACAGGGGGTAGACTGGGGGGTGAACATGGGTGGCAGGAATGGACAGGGGGGTGGACAAGGTGGACATGGATGACAGGAGCATAAACATGGGTGAGGAGGGGAGGATGGACATGGGTGAGGGGGGGGGAGGATGGACATGGGTAAGGGGGGAGAGGATGGACATGGGTGGGGGGGGGAGGATGGACATGGGAGAGAGGGGGGATGAACATGGGTGAGAGGGGAGATGGACATGGGCGAGAGGGGAGATGGATATGGGTGAGAGGGAGGGATGGACATGGGTGAGAGGGGGGATACACGTGGGTGAGAGGGGGGATGGACATGGGTGGAAGGGGGGGATGGACATAGAGAGGGGAGATGGACCTGGATGAGAGGGGGGATAGACATGGGTGAGAGGGGGGATGGACATGGGTGAGTGGGGGGGATGGACATGGGTGAGAGGGGGGGTGAACATGGTACAGTACCTTTAAGCAACCCATTTTTCTTCCCCGCTCTTCCCCTCTCCGGCAGGGCACCAACTCAGGGCTCCGGCAGGGCACTCATTCACTGCATTGCAGGGGGGAATAGGACGCTGGGGCACGGGTCACTACACCGGCCCGGCGCAGCTTCCGCATACTTCCCCTCTCTTGCAGGGCACTCACTGGGCTTCAGGGGGAGGGGGACGCTAAGGGACACTGGGGGACGCTGGTGGACGCACGCACGCACAGCGCACACAAACTTCCCTTCCCCCTGCGGTGCCGGAGAGGGACATAAAATAAATAAATAAACTTGACAGCAACATTCCGCGGCACCCCGGGCAGTGCCGCGGCACCCCGGTTGGGGATCACTGGTCTAGAGGAAAGAAGGTTTCACCATCATCACAGAGATTCTTTACTGTAAGAGCAGTGAGACTATGGAACTCTCTGCCCCGTGATGTTGTGATGTCTGACTCAATAAACAAGTTAAAAGGGTGCCTGGATGTTTTATATTCTAGAGTTTTGGGAATAGAACATTGATCGGGGGATTTATTCTGATGCAATATTTGGAGTCGGGAAGGAATTACCCCCCCCCCCCCTCCCCCCATATGGGGCAATTGGCATCAGCCTCAAAAGGATTTTTTTTGCTTTACTCTGGATCAACACCGTAGGGACACAATAATCCTTCCAGTACTCATCAGCTGCTGTTTGCTCCGCAGGGAATTGTATTTCTTTCTGAAATTCTTTTCAGTTTGACCACAGTGCTCTCTGCTGACACCTCTGTCCGTATCAGGAACTGTCCAGAGTACAAGCAAATCCCCATAGCAAACCACTCCTGCTCTGGACAGTTCCTGGTACGGACAGAGGAGTCAGAAGAGAGCACTGTGGTCAGACAGAAAATTGATACACAGCTTCCTCTGGAGCATACAGCAACCAATAAGTACTGGAAGGATTATTATTTTTTAAATAGTAGTTATTTGCATACCTGTTTCACTTTCCGGCACCGGTCGATTTAAAAATTTTTTTTTCCACCGGAGTACCCCTTTAAGCCGGTTTCGCTATTTTTTCTCTGCTCGACTCACAACGGACCCCAGCTGGAAGCCCTATGAACTCCATTCAAAGTCAATGGGACTCATTGGTGTCTGTTGTGCAATACAACGTCCAGGTCCATTGTTTGTCACTTTAACAGACTCCAATGATTGATGAACAATATTGCTTTGGCATACTAAGTACACTAAAACTTTATATAAACAGATATGCGAAGATCAGAAGATCGCAATATAAGGGCACCTAAAAGTTAAATTTAAAAAGTTATAAAATAAAAAACTCATTTGTTTTATCATATAAAAGTGTTTTTCGTTTTTTTGCAGAAAAGTGCAAGAAAAAAAACTTGTACAATAAAAATTAGTTATTACAGCTGCTTATTTGTGTAGAAGAAAATAATGTAATACATATATATATATATATATATATATATATATATATATATGCAATAAATCATGTCAAAATTTATTTTATTTTTCTATCCTCCCTGCAAAAAAAGAATTATAACAATCGTACCTCCAAAATGGTAAGTAAAAAATATGACTCTTGACACCAAAAGCAGGTCTACATATGGCTACATCGATGAAAAAATAAAAACTTTATGGCTCTTGGAATGAGGCGACGTAAACACAATTTTTTTTACATTTTCTCTCAACATTCTCATTGCTACATGCAGTTTCAGTAGAATTTGATGACCAAGTATCCGATGGTCTTGTAATGACCGACAATGAACATGAAACCGCATTGAATGTATCAAGTTCCAGGGGGAATTGTTAAACCTAGAAGATGTATTCTTTCGATTAATTACAGCCTAATAATCCTGTAATCTGACATATGCCTGGACCTTTACTTGGGATGAATATTAACACATTGCCTGAATCTATCATTAGGAACCACTTTAACTAATTCATACAAAATGTTGGATTTCCAAAGCTTGTAAACCTAGAAAATGTCATGGCCACACATGGCCAGTTTTCCGAATTAAATGCTGAAACGGGAAGCAGGGTAGATATTTTTTAACTGCTCATTCTTCTCCTTTCCTTGCCTTTCACCTTACTCAAAAATTCTGCCTTCTTATCTTCCGAAAAATCACAGAAAAAAGGCCACACTTACTGGTTACTGATACAAGAGCAGGATAGGCACCTATTCCCATTATGATGCAGATCAGCCACAATGCTATATAAGGGGAGGTCGTACAGGTGCAACCTCCCCTTATATAGCATTGTGGCTGATCTGCATCATAATAGGAATAGGTGCCAAACCTGCTCTTGTATCAGTAGCCAGTAAGGCTGGGTTCACCTATGTCCGGCATCCAGCATAGGTGAACTTAGCCTAGATCTCGACGCAACTGATGCCACAACTGATGACAAGTTGTCATCAGTTGTATGGCATCCAGCATCCATTGTTCCTGGACAGCAGACAGGGGAACGCGGCTGGCTGCTTTCCCCTGTCCGGTGCCCTCCGGCGTGTCCAACCATTTGGTGTCAAAATTGACACGCTGGATGATTGCGAACTGCCCCATTCAAATGAATGGGATCTAAACTGGAAATTAAAGGAGTTTTATAGAAAATAAGTCCCCCTGTCCGGTCCCCTCCGGCATGTCCAACCATCCGGCGTCAAAATTCAGATGCCGGATGATTGTGAACTGTCCCATTCAAATGAATGGGATCAGTTCTAGCATCGGTTTCCCTCCGATGCACGCCAGAGGGAAACTATGCCGGACACCTGATATATGTGAACCCAGCTAAGGTTTTTGTGATTTTTTTGAGTCATTTATGTCCCTTTTTTTCTTCTTATCTTTCTATAAAGATCAATGATGTCTACGTTTTCTTCCATCTCTCCTCCACTCTCCAGATAAAGTCAACCACCGGCTGAGTGTGCAAAAGCCTTACAGAGAGATTATGTTTCATTAGGGATAATGTAATAGCAGAGGTAAAAAAAAAAAAAATTAACATTTCAACTGTGTTTATGGCTTAAATGATGGGATTATTCAAAGAGATAAAGTTTAAAAAGCCACTAAACCTGAAATTAAAGGAGTTTTATAGAAATTAATCCTAAATTATGAAAGATTCACAGTCTCGCTATTGGAAATACCCAGGGGTGGGATTCAAATTTTTAACAACAGGTTCCATTCTTGGCTGACTGAAGTATGAATGTCAGGTTCCTGTGGTTGAGCACAATACAGAAAATGATCCTAAATATGACAGTGAAATTAAACAAGTACAATATTCTAAATATACTAAGCATTAACATTTGTACAGTATCAGCACTAAGATCACTACATACATACAGTACCACAATCAAGCTGGTAATATGAATATAGTTACAAAATATTATAGTTAAATAAAACAAGTACAATATTCTAAATATGCTTAGCATTAAACATATCAAGGACAACATCTTTCATATGCATATATTTATTAGTTAACAAGAGTAGAGGTGGTTCAAGACAGCAATAAGACTTGTGAACAATTTTGTAACAATAAAGGCATAAAGATAAGGCAGATTGGGACAACTAATGTTTTCCCTATCTGTAATGCCTGCCTAACAATCTGTAGGCCCCCTGTCCTAGTGACCTGGGCCTACACCAGAACCTCCTAGTAGACCCTGGGCTAGGTGGGGGATATATACTTAGCATTAACATTTGTACAGTATCAGCACTAAGTTCACTACATAAGTACAGTACCACAACCAAGCTGGTAATATAAATATAGCTACAAAATATTGTAGTTAAATAAAACATGTACAATATTCTAAATATGCTTTACAGTAACATTTGTACAGTAGTAGCACTACATAAGAACACTACTAGAACCATAAATTCTAACAGACGTCTTACAGTATACAGCCTACTAGTGTGATTAACAGTATTGACAGTCAGTAGTAAATCTCACGTGTTGTGAAGAAAAGTACTCTCATTACACATTATAGGTATTAGCTGTGTCCCTGTCGAAACAACATCCACATGTAGACATTGCACAATAGAGTACACGCCGTATACTTGGATATTAAGACTTGTATAGGCAGAACAAGCACACACGGCACACTATACAGCTCACGTGACGATATCGGGACTCGTCGTTCTAGCTCCAGCCCTCTCATACAGCCGCTGCCTGTGAAGTCCGCAGACCGGCCGCAGGGCGAGCGTGAATTACTCCACCGCTGTTCTGGTGACAACCGTGTAACGCTGGGGTGGCTGGCAGGTGTCCGGTCACGTATGGCACTCCGAGTGTTCCTCAGCTAGATCAATTCTCAGGTCAGCATGCTCCTGCTGTTCAGAATCTATACCTGTCACTGAGGAAAGGACCTAAGGAGGTCCTGAAACGCGTCTGAAATTACCAGTACAGTGGTTCCTCAACATACAATGGTAATCCGTTCCAAATGGACCATCGTTTGTTGAAACCATCGTATGTTGAGGGATCCGTGCAATGTAAAGTATAGGACAGTGGTCCACAACCTGCGGACCTCCAGATGTTGCAAAACTACAACACCCAGCATGCCCGGACACTGGTATTGGAGGTTATACTCAGGTGTCCCTGCCGCTCCGGACCGTCACCGCCTTCCATCGCTGTCGCCGGGTCCCCGGGGTGTCCCCGACCCTCCGGCAAGGCCTCTGCTTCCCCAGCATCCTCACTCTCCGTCGCCGCCATCACATCCCTAGGCACGCCGCTCCTATTGGATGACGGGACGGCATGCGCAGTGGTGTGATGACGACGATGGAGAGCGCCGACGATGCAGGGGATCCCAAAGAGGACGTGCCGGAGCCCCGAGGACAGGTAAGTGATCGTCAGCGGACCACACAGGGCACCGTAAACGGCTATCCGGTGGCAGCTGAAGCAGTCTGCGCTGCCGGATAGCCGTTTATGCGATGGCCCCGACATACAAAAGCATCGTATGTTGATGCTGCCTTCAACATGTGATGGCCTCTGAGAGTGATCGTATGATGGAATGATTGTATGTCGGGGCCATCATAGGTCGGGGGTCACTGTATTTATACTATTTGTCAACGGACAGTGCGTTTTGTCTATATTCTGCTTCACCTACGTATATCCCAGACTTCTTCCATGCCTGTTTTTTTTAACTGTTTTTAAACTGCGCTATAGTATCAGGACACTACAGCATGCTGACCTGATAATTGATCTAGCTGAAGAACATTCGGAGTGCCATTCGTGACCGGACACCTGCCAGCCACCCAGGCATCACAGGGTTGTCACCAGAACAGCAGTTGAGTAATACACACTAGCCCTATGGCCAGTCTGTGGACTTCATGGGCAGCTGCTGTATGAGTGGGCTGGAGCGAGAACCGCGAGTCCCGATATCATCACGCGGGAGGGGTGAGCTGTATAGTGTGCCGAGTGTGCTTGTTCTGCCTATACAAGTCTTAAGATCTCTATTGTGCAATATCTACATGTGGAGTTTGTTTTGACCATATGTATAGTTATTTATGGTGTGGCAGTTTATAGTAATATTAGGATTTTTGCATATATTACACATTATATTATTTAGTTTCGGTTCTGCACCCACAAGGGCCCTGTGTCATGCAGTTCCGCCTTTGTATGTGACATACTGATTGGATATTATTTTATTAATATTTTTATTAAATTCTTGTACAATTTTATTCTTTTTATAGTGTATTTATGTTCATATCCTTGAGCCCCATTATCTATATTTTTCTGACATTCATGTTTTTAGCTCTGAGGGTATTAGAGCATTGATGGGGAGCTCGGAACTGTCCCACTATATAGAGTGAGCCGGATCTACTTGCTGTTTTAGTACTAGAACCCAGCTGGTGATATAAATGCAGCTGTAACATATAATAGTCAAATAATACAAGTACAATATTCCAAATATTCTTTACAGTAACATTTGTACAGTATCAGCACTAAGATAATTGTATAAATAAAGTACCAGAACCAAGCTGATAATATAAATAAAGCTACAAAGTCAGGTTAACCCCTGCTATATTAGTGCGTCCCATGTGACACTATTGTTCTCAGTATGACCTAATGAATGGTAGATGAATGCTGGGAGTTGAATGATGAATGCTGGGAGTAGACTACCCATCATCTCTCTGCAGACCATACAGGTGAATACAGTAAAGAATTATATTTAGTGATTTAGTGTTTTCTTTCCGTTTCTTTGTCATTTAGCTACCATTAAAGAAGTTATCCAGGATTACAAAAACAGAGTATATTTCTTTTTTAAAAACAGCACCACACCTGTCATCAGGTTGTGTGTGGTAATGCAGCTCAGTTCCATTTAAGTGAATAGGGGCAAGTTGTAATACCACACACAACCTGGCAACAGGTGTGGCACTGTTTTTGGAAGATATTACCTTTGTTTTCCCATTCCTGGATAACCCCCTTTAGGACTTCTACTGGTCATAACTAGTCTCTATAGTGTTTACTGCCCAAATGTCTAGGGCTCCTCATTTTTGCACATCCCTCTATACCAGTGTTTCCAAACCAGGGTGCCTCCAGCTATTGCAAAGCTACAACTCCCAGCATGCCCAGAAAGCCTTTGGAGTTGTAGTTTTGCAACAGCTGGTGAAATGCTAGTTGGGAAACATTGCTCTATACTAAGACAAACTTATTGTAGTGCAACACACTGTAATCACTGAAACAGCTAGTACCAGATCACGTCTGAAAATAATAGTGCCACATACTGTGAATCTGAAAACAAAGTGCTGCACACTGTGCTTCCTAAATATGATCTAAATATAATACTTCCACACAGCACTGACCCCGCCCTCACTCACCATGCATTCACTTCCTCCTTGAGTCTGCTGTGCTGTGTCTCTTCAGCCAATCACTGCAGGCTGCTCTGTAACCCCCTCCTCTCTGATTTCATGCTGCAGTCTGACAGGACACAGGAGTGAGTACAGAGGAGTCCCCCCCCCCCCCCCTCACTTCCTGGACTTTGTCCCTGCTTGTGTTTCAGCTGGGACAAAGATGATGCGGCAGCTGGGCAGGATTATGTTCTGGATGGTATGGGGGCCCCTAGTGGTCTTTTTTTATATATATGCCAAGATTTCTTCAAAAGAGTAGATACAATTGTTTGTGAAGTATATTAGAAAGGTTAATGTTTTGCCAAGATGTACGACATTTAAAACGTTTTTGTTTAAATGTAAAAAGTTTTGTTTTATTATATAATAATCAAAAATAGCAAAATAAAGCAAAGAACAGAAACAAAATGAGTAAAAAAAAATTGTGACTTTTTGACATTTGCAGCTTTTTGCTTGAATCGGCACTGTCCTGTAAAAAACAAACAAACAAACAAAAAATGTATAACATGTTGTAGAGACATGTCAAAAGTTGTGGTCTGAGTGTTCAAACCCTGACCAATCGCTAGAAAGAGCCGGGAGAAGAGGGTGTTAACCGCATTTTCATCCGCCATGGCCCCTCCCATAGACGTGCATCGAGGGAGCATGACGTGATGGCGCGAAGGAGTGTGGCTGTAATTTCACGACCCCCGCTGCCCCCACCCAGCATTCTAAACGAACGCCGGGTGCTGCACAGAAATTTGAGGGGGGGCTACAGTGGTGGGATCTTATCCAATATTTTTTGGATAAGGGATAAGGTGTCTAGGGGCGCAGTACCCCTTTAAAGCGTTCCTCTCACTGGGTGAGATATAACAAACATGAGACATTACTCCTTGATTTTAGTAAAGAGACCCAGGAGCCATCGCCTTGTCGTGTGTTTTCGACAGGAAGAAGTAGAAATTTCGTTTAGAGTTTTTCCATAAATACTGTATGTTCCGGTATGATTTCAGGATGATACTCTGGGACAAATTAGTCAGGAAAATATAGTTGTGTGACAAAACGTGGAGAAACCCTTAGAGATATTTCCTCCCCAGATGAATCTAGAAGCCTGACACAGTAACCTGTCTATCTCAGCGGGATGTTTTCAGACGTGGTAGAGCCAGGCGCCAAACATCTGTCTATCCTCCTGTGTCTATACTTGCAAAGTAAATTTTGAAGTTTTTCATTTTACATATGTTTAAAATAGTTTCATCAGTTGTGGCACATATCGTGTCATATATATGATTCATGGCAGAGCTTGTAACATCACTAGGATGTACTTTGAGAAACCTAGAATGTTGGGACAGGTTTCTGGCATCAAGAAGAAATAAATTGGTGCGTCAGGTGTCAAGGTGAAAAACATAGTAAATCTTTCATGTGTACCTGTCAAATTGCAGAAAAAAAAATGCTTCTATATGTTACTCACTAGGTCATGTCAATCCTCTGTATTTGGACCATGCTACTCTATTAGGCCAAATAGCACATGTAGATGCAATAGACCAACCAACAGAATAACCCGATATACCACCAAGGGCTACCAGCAGTATATGGAAATTTGCAACTCCCTCATCTAGTGCCAAACTAAACAGCCCTATGTCTATTTATTCTTTCATTCCATGTTACTGGATTCAGGGACATGCCCCCCTCTCTTGTATACTGGGCAATATGGGCACTGTATTAGATTGTTGTATATCACAATGAGATGGTATCTCCCTCAGGATATTGATCCCACTAGTTACATGTGGTTCTCACATGAGGATACTCAGGCCACTTATATGTGTGGCTCACAGATGGAAGTCACTGTTGGATTGCCATTGGTGGCTGTGCGGTAAAACACTGACCGTAACCTACTGTGCACCGCAGGTACGGCTATAAGGCTCACTGGCCTAATCTGACCCTACCTAATTTTATTTTATTTTATTTTCCCTTTTATGTTTGTTTAAGACATAGTAGAATTGCAGTTAAAACCATACACTGTCACCCCCCGACATGTTTCGCCACTAGTGTGGCTTTATCAAGGAGATGGACCAGTGTTTTGCCGCACAGTCACCAATGGCAATCCAACAGTGACTTCCATCTGTGAGCCACACATATAAGTGGCCTGAGTATCCTCATGTGAGAACCACATGTAACTAGTGGCATCAATATCCTGAGGGAGATACCATCTCATTGTGATATACAACAATCTAATACAGTGCCCATAGTGCCCAGTATACAAGAGAGAGGGGCATGTCCCCGAATCCAGTAACATGGAATGAAAGAATAAATAGACATAGGGCTGTTTAGTTTGGCACTAGATGAGGGAGTTGCAAATTTCCATATACTGCTGGTAGCCCTTGGTGGTATATCGGCTATGACCCTAAGTGTTGGTTTTCAGATACCTCAACGACACTAGTGGAACTGTAATTTTAAATCGCGTGTTTCTCACCTTTTTGTTACATTTAGATTATAATAATAAAAGTTACATTTTACTATATATTTGTAGCACATGTAATTTAGAGGATATTTAACCCCATAGGGTTATTCTGTTGGTTGGTCTTCTGCATTTGGCTCACGAATCCCTCTGTTCTGCTGCTTACTCATTCCAACATCCACTGCTCAGGAAGGGCATGAAAAGCCCCCCTTACTCACCATGCATTCACTTTCTTCGAGTCTGCTGTGCTGGGTCTCTTCATCCAATCACTGCAGGCTACTCTGTAACCCCCTGTCCTCTGTTTTTCTGCTGCAGTCTGATAGGACAGGAGTGAGCACAGAAGAGTGCTAGTCCCACCCTCACTTCCTGGACTTGTCTGTGCCTGTGCTTCAGCTGGGACAAAGATGGTGCTGCAAGCCGTAAAGAATTATGTTCTGGATGGTATGGGGACCCCTAGTGGTGCTATTTATAAGCCATGACTTCTATAAAAAGGAGATAACATATTTTTATGAAGTATATTAGAGAGGTTAATGTTTTGCCAAAATGTACAACATAGAAAAGATTTTGGATTATGACAGTGCCCATTTAAAACACATTTTGCTTTCTGAATACAGGAAGGGTGTAAAACCCAGTGTGGGGAGGGAATTAGAAACAACATATTTTGAATAGAGAAACCTAATGGATTCTGTCCATGGATATTAATATCCAATATATTATGCCTTCTAATGTGCATCCAGTCTCCTCTCATGTATTGTCACCTTGTCCGGTTTTTCTCTTACTGATGTGAAAAAGTTTTAGCTTCATTTAAGACTAATCTGATTTTTGATGAGGCCTTTGTGCATTAAAGGGGTACTCCACTGGGCAGCATTCGGAACAGCATTCGGGCAGCATTGGCCATGCCCCCCCATGACGTCACATCAGGCCCCCTCAATGCAAGTCTATGGGAGGGGGCGTGGCGGCCGCCACGCCCCCTCCCATAGACTTGCATTGAGGGGGCGTGGCGTGATGTCATGAGGGACGTGGCAGACCACGGCAGCACGCGCACACAGCGTTCGGAACTAGAGATTCCGAACGTTGGACAGTGGAGTACCCCTTTAATTTCGTATGTTGTATATGGACTTATGCAGCTATCAAGAAAGACTAAGGTCGTAAGCAAGTGGACTTATGGAACTGTGGCCTTTATGTGAAATCTTTGAATTGGATACTTATAAAGACCTGAGTTATAATTTAATGTGCTCAAATTTTTGGATGACTAACCAATTCTGACCAGGCCTCGCTCCTGTGGACTGATGCTGGCGGTGAAATGACATCATTGCACTACCTGAAATGTGCAAACTGGCAGGACAGGGAGCCTAATAACATTGTCATGTACCTTCCAGCCCCTAGGTGCACGTTTATTATGTTTACGATGTGGATACAATTGAAACCTCAGTGGAATTGATCTTACTTTTCCCTAGTTCTAGGAAGCGGTTGTTATTTGAAATATCTGTTAGTAAACATTTATACCACAAGCAAGAACAAAGAGTATAGACGAGCAGTGATCTCAAGGTAATGGATCAAGGGTGTGTGTGTGTCTTTATTAAAAAATTATTTGCTTAGTTTCTCTTCTGCAGCCCCCTTGCTTTCACTTATAGTGTTGTTTTCATATTAAAATATGTAAATGTCTGGCATCTGAGTTTCCAGCCTTTTTCTCTCTTCTTCTCAACAGTGTTCTAAGCTGATTTCTGACTGTGTCATCAGGGCTAGTACTAGCACTTTGTTGGTTGTGCACCCTGTTGAAGGTCTTCCAGTCACCTGAACATTGTCCAAATTACATTTGTGTGGTAGCAGAATATTCCATGAAATCTCGTTGTGGTGACGCTTGTTTGTTTGACAATATGGACACTTTGCATTCATATTTTCCAACATTCAACCTCTCAGGTTGTAGCACCGATCTACCTTATAACAGTAGACTTCCTAAATGTAAAATACTACACATTTTGCCTTTTTTCTACTCCAAGCGTGTTCTCCTTTACTGCTTGATAGAACAGATTCCCTTGGACACCATGTTTTTCACCTAAGAATGAGCTAGCACCAGACATACATACATTTCAACAAAACTACAACAACAATAAACCAGGGGAGTTCTTTTCATGCTGTCTGGCAGCTATTAAGCTTTTTTTTTTATTATAGTTTTTATTTTATTTTAGCTGCACCCTAGTCTTCTCCACTACCAAATCTTGTAAAACGCCTACCACATGTCCCAATGACGGTCTTCCTATTTCTGCTGCACTGTTATGCATCTGTTATAGTGTTCATAGAAATGTTGGCACACCTGCTGTATCTCAGTGTAACTTCCATACAATTTTTAGGGTAAAATATGGTGATTCCAAAGTTACTATTCCATATTGATGATACTTAGGGCTAACTGGAATAAATTTGCAGGAAGGGTTTACAGATGGATTACAGCTATAGCAGGATTACATTTCGAGATTATTGTAACATTAACATTTACAGGATACATCCACCATACCAGTTGTAAGCAATAAAATAGTATCAGTATGCATTACATTATTTGGGAATATAAGAGTATGAGTACCAATACTTTTCTCAAGTACCCACCGATATCAATGTCTGATATTTTGTTTGTCATATGACAGCAGAGGTGGCTTTAGACTTTGTGAAGCCTTAGTTGAATGTTGAACATCAGGACCTCACTGATCCTCACAATTAACATAAGATAGTTAGGTAGAGAATCATCCTCTTATAGGTAAAAGCCCTCAGAAGATAGGCAAGTAGGGGATCCCCTATTAGGGTGAAGCATCTAGTAGGTAGGTGGCCAGGTAGATTGGGAACCTCCTATTAAAAAGATGCCACCATTGAGTAGTTTCCCCAATAAGTCCCCTTCAAGAGAAAATAATAAAAATCCCACTCACTTTCCTTCTGCTCCAAGGTGAGGCCTCTGCATACACTCTGTTAGTGGTGCCTGTACACCGTAACGTAAAATGATTGTATACCAGGTCCTGCACAACTCCAAATAATAAACGGAATGATGAAGAGGCCTCAGCGTGACAGTGGAGGGAAGGTGAGAGGGATTTTTTTTTTATGGTCTGCAGGTATCGGGGACATTTGGAACATGTGAAAGTGTCTGGTATTGGCACCAATACGGTAACCAGTATCAGTATCGGAACATCCCTAGCATTATTGCTTACTTATATGGAAATTAGAATCTAATTTGTATACAGAGATATGTAAATATGCTCTTCTTTGTAGTAGAAACCCATGTGATCATGGGAAGGGTATAGAAACATTCAAGAATATTTTGCCCATGTAGCAGTGGATGCTGAGCAAGAACCCTGATTGACTTAATGGCCTAATGCAATGATTCGCCAGCCAGTCCTCTTGACAGTGAGGCTGGTGGCCATGGAGACACTGGGATGCCGACACTCCACACTGCCATGCTGCATTACATGCCGGTTTTCGTCAGCCAGTAGCAAAGGAGATTAAATCTTTCAGGGTTGGGCCACCACTCTCCTTAGTCCTATGGCCCATTTGTAATCTTTATAAATGCTGGTCTTAGGGTTGTTAGGTAGCTAATTTTGGAGTCAACATCACAAGTCATGTTCTTTTACCCAAGCCAAAGATTCAGTTAACAGTCTCAGTTTTTTGTCTGAATTTCTTGGATAAGGCAGAATAGCTATTGTGGCCCCTCCCCAGATATCCAACAATGGAAACACGTGCCATTCCAGCACCCCCTAACTATTCTCCTAATTCAAACTGTTAACAATATCTCATTTTTGAAAATCGGAAATTGTTGGCTACATCCAAAATGAGCTACTTCCTGCATAAGTACATGTTTATGTTCTAGCTGCATAGCAGAAAGTGACTGGAAATACGTTACAGTCTAAAAGACGGAGAAACAAGCGCAAACACAGCTGCAGCTCCGTCTATAAAAGCAAAATGTGAGTTATTTCCTGCTAAGTATTATTAACACAACTGTCAACAATCCTCTTCCAATGTTAGAGCTGGATCTATTTTTCAAATTACACGATTTTGACAATAGAGTCTCCCGTTAAATATATGCAAAATGCCTTCCAAGCGGTAAAATTGTCAATACTATACTTCAGGATGTAAGCCGACAATGATCACTCTCATCCATCAAAAATATGCCCAGCACTTAAAAAGGAACAGTTTCAAATGTCTCAATTTTCACTTAACATGCAGATCTGATTTCCTAGTAAGTACAATGCATCTTCCCAATATTCCCGTCGCTGCCAGAATTAGATATTTTTATCCGATTGCCAAATATAACTAGATCTGAAATGTCCTTATCATGAGAGGCTGTGGTGCAGCAGGAACTTTATGAGCCACAACTGACATTTGAAATTCACCCAAAGGAGATTTTATGAGGCCTTAAATTGTAGGTCACGGGTGGAAGCCTCTTTAAATTGTTCATAAAATATTTTGTCAGTTCTAGGAGAACAATGGCGTCTGCCTGTTAAGTGATTACTCTTGATTTTCTGAGCAAGCAAGAAAATGTACCAGTGTGTCGAGTTTTTAGGAGGTCTAATAGTCTGAATTTTCCTGAATATGAAATCTTGACTAGTGATGAGTGAACCTCTTGAGATTCCTTTTAGGAGGTTTTGCTAGAATTGGCTGTCCGGATTTTTTTGGACTCGGCTCAGTCCTACACTCAATGGGACTGGTGCAGAGCGTTGGGCTCACAGAGTAAGGAATTAGGTGGCGATGCATATGGGTCATACAGTAATCAGTGGTGCATAGTATATAATTGTTTACTGTATAAGAGCAGGGAGTCCCTGCATTCCATACGGTTTCCTCCTCAAGAACAAACGGTGTGCCAGACTGTGGCACATGATCCCTGTGTCACAATGGGACCATGCACCACACTCTGGCACACCTTCTGCTCCTGAGCTACAAGCCCTGTAGTTCTACAGCCACAGGTGCAACTAGTACTGAGCAGGAGGAATACCCTGTATGCCTCCTGTTCAGTGAATGCAGTCAACAGGGGTGTTTAGCTTCACCATTTACTAAAGAGGAGCATCAACTCCTGTGAAAATGACTGGAGAACCTTTTCTTCGGAAGGTTAGGTCAATATACTCATGATTGTCAGGTCCAGACTATACATGTTCTTGTTCCTTCTAGGAAATATTTAGTGGTCACTGAAAGCCACACAAGAAAACCCTGTAGTACTCTAGTGATCACTAAATGGTCACTAGAGGCCACACAGGAAGATGTCATTGGCACCTGACTGGAGCAAGGAGCAGTGAGTAAATTCTAAACAAGTCTTAGGGCTCATACTCTAGGAAATAAGAAAAAAAAGAAGGGGAGGAGGGGGTTGGAGGGAGATGATGCTGCAGGTTCTCAGATAAACAGCGTGAGATGGTAGACAGAAGGTGGCACAGCAGGGGAGAGACATAGGATTGGCTTTTCTAAAGTGGGTGTTTACAGAAACCAAATATGAAAACATCCTGATTAGACTGATAATTAAAGATTTTGGAAGATTTTTGGGTATTTGTTCCAATCAATATCCTGGTGTTGGCCATGCACTGAAGTATTCCTTAATGCAGAAATTGGTTGGCCTGCAGCATATATATGGGCCTTCTTATTGCCTACAAGGATGAAGACGCTGATACTATCCATCAAGCGCACATTTGCAGTATCATACATGTTAACAGCTACAGAAATGCTGTGATTATAAGCAGCGGGACAAGGCTTCCAACCCAGCAGAGCCGTCTCCACTTGTAGGTGCGTCCATAATGAGATCTGCATTAAACATTGATTTTCTTTTTAATACTTAAGAAGATTGATCGATCTCTTCACTCCTCTTCTTTTCCCAGTAGGAAACAGGGAACACGCTTTCAGATATTCCACTTACATGTTCCATGTTACCTGCTGTTCTGTCCTCCTCTGTAAGGAAGCTACTTGTGATGAAAGACTAATGCAAGAAAAAGAGACACCGTCATCTCCTATTAAGACATGGCCCTCACCAATATGACACCAAGGTTTATTGAATATTAAGTTATTTCAAAATTACAATAAATAAATAATATTACAAAAAGCTATTATGAGTAGAACCTACAAATTTAAGACATAAACTACCGGACAAGCTCCTTTTACCCCTTAAGGACCAGGCCCATTTTGGCCTTAAAGGGTACCTCTCATCAAAAAAACTTTTGATATATTATAGATTAATGTATGCAGAATAACTTTACAATTGCATGTTAATAAAAAATATGCTTCTTTCTATTTAATTTTCCACTTTGAAGAAATGACCACTAGGGGTCTCCCTACCAGTCATGGCAGCAAGCATTTCAGACTCATGCTGGAGTCCTAAACACTACAAGCTGCCAGTCTGCTTTGTTCACAAAGGAGAACACTCAGAGCTGCCAGCCTGCTTTGTTCACAGTCTGTTTGGCTGTGAACAAACCAGGCTGGCAGCTCTGAGTGTTTAGGACTCCAGCATGAGTCAGAAATGCTTGCTGACAGCACTGACCGGGAAAAATACAATAGAAAGAAGCATATTTTTCATTAACATGCTATTGGAAAGTTATTCAACGTTCATTAATCTAAAATATATCAAAAGTTTAAGGACCAGACCAATTTTATTTTTGCATTTTCGTTTTTTCCTCCTCGCCTTCTAAAAATCATAACTTTCTTATATTTCCATCCACAGACCCATATGAGGGCTTGTTTTCTGCGTCACCAATTGTATTTTGTAATTACATCACTTGTAAAATGTACGGCGCAACCAAACAAATATTATTTATGTGGGAAAATTGAAAAGAAAACCGCAATTTTGCAAATTTTGGAAGTTTTTTTTTCCACGGTGTACACTTTCCGGTAAAAATGACATGTTTTCTTTATTCTGTGGGTCAATACGATTAAAATGATACCCATGATTATATTCTTTTCTATAATTGTACCGCTTAAAAAAAAAATCTCAAACCATTTTAACAAAATTAGTATGTTTGAAATTGCCCTATTTTGATTACCTATAACTTTCTAATGTTTCCGTATATGGGGTGATAGGAGGGCTCATTTTTTGCGCCATGATCTGTAGTTTTTATTAGGTTCACTTTTGCTTAGGTGTTACTTTTTATTAATTTTTAATAAAAAAATTTTTGGAATAAAATGTGACAAAAAAGCTGCAATTTTGGACTTTTTTTTTTTTTTTTTTACGTTTACGCCGTTCACCGTACGGGATGATTAACAATATATTTTAATAGTTTAGATTTTTCCGCACACGGCGATACCAAATATGTGTATTAATTATTTTTTTTTTTTACGCTTTTTTGGGGGGGGGGGGGGGGGTAAAATGGGAAAAACTGACATTTTACTTTTTTATTGGGGGGGGGGGATTTTTCAAATTTTTTTACTTTTTTATTTAACATTTTTTTACTTGTTTTGTTTTTGTTTTACACTTTTTATGTCCCCACAGGGGACTATTCATTGCAATCATTTGATTGCTAATACTGTGCAGTGCTGTGATAGGACACAGCACTTCTCAGTATTATCGGTGATCTTCTGCTCTGGTCTGCTCGATCTCAGACCAGGGCAGAAGACCTGGGAGACGGCCGGAGCCAGGTGAGGGGACCTCTGGCCACCATGCTGGATGATTGGATCCCCGTGGCAGTGCCGCGGGCGATCCGATCATCCATTCAAAGTACCGCACTGCCACAGATGCCGTGATCTGTATTGATCACGGCATCGGAGGGGTTAATGGCGGACATCCGCACGATCGCGGATGTCCGCCGTTACCGTCCGGGACCTGCCGGGCATGACGCGAGCACCGCTCCGGTGCTCGCGATCATGTCAACGCGTAAATGTATGTCATGGTGCGTTAAGTACCACGTCACCATGACGTACATTTACGTCCATTGTTGTTAAGGGGTTAAAAATGCAGACAGGGGGGAATGTGACTTATTTCCCAGATATCTACCTGGGGCATTTACCTAATTTGAAGAGATTAAAGGGGTTCTGAATGCTGGGACCACTGACAATCAGACAGTTATCCCCTAGTGTTTCCTAACCAGGATGCCTTCTTTGGCTGCCCAAGCATGCTGGGAGTTGTAGTTGTGTAGTCTGAATGCGTTTTCATTGGAGTCAATATATTATCAGTGTCTCAATATGATCTTTTTTTAAATTTATTGAAATGAAAGAGAAAAGATGCCATTTTAACTCAAGGTCTTCCTCAACCGGCATACAGGCTGACTACATGTTTTACAATGTATTCAATTACGTTTTTTGTTCTCTCTTTTTTTTATTTAAGAGAAAACTTTGCACATTTTCAGTTTTGCAGAAAAGAAAAAAAATGTAATTATCAGGAAATACGTTTTCCCAATTTCCTATAATTTAATTCCGTTCTCTACATCTTCATTTTGACCTCGACGCAAGATCCATTGTGCATGATTTGAGTCTGCATAGATGAAAGCCATTACAAACTTGATATTATTTCACTAGACTTGTGTTAGCAAGATTCAATTTCTTTCTTTTGGTTTTTTCTTTTTTTTTTGTCTGGAAATTTGAGAGAGAGAGAATGGCAGAGAAACTGCTGGGCCACGAAATGTACATTCGACTACAAAATTATACATCAAAATGGCAGCTTCCACTGGCAATAGGTGACTGAATGGAGAGCGCTGCTGAGCGCTTACACAGGAGCCCTCATTCTACATCAGCGCAAACAGAATTCTCAGACCCAGATCCCAATCAATTACCGTCCCATCCAATCAGCCTCTTTCTGTCAGCGGCTGCTGAACCGCTTATCGCCAGTTCTAGCTTTAGATTTCCCCCTGGACCGTAATGTGATGTTTTAGCTAAAAAATAAAGATATAACAATATTTTGAACGTGGCAGAAAACAGGTCTGTCAGCAGAGGCGTCTAAAGATTTTTATTGGTTGTCGCTGTGTGTTATGGTTCAAAAAAGCCCAATTTCTTCTCTCATCATCTGGTATGGGCTATTCCCATTGTGGGCCATTAAACATGTCACTGCTGTGGCATTAAATTATTCTTAAGCATGGCAATGCCTTTATATCACATCAAACAGGGCTAATCCTTTAAGCTTGTCCAGAATTACAAAAAAAAAGGGTCTACTTTTTTAGAAATAGCACCACTCATGGCTGTGTCGGGTAATGTGGCTATGCTGTATTCATTTTAATGAGCAACAATATCAGGAATTGCCTAGGGACAAGATTGGTGCTGATCAAAATTAACAAATAAATAAATCAATAAATAAGCAGATGCTTTATTTTGAATTATCAAAATTAGCAACCATAGGTCTCGAATAGCCCTTCTGTTCATGACCTCAGATTTTTCTATTAATTTCCCTTATTTGCAGTAACTATTAGCTTTCCTTCACCTTTAAGGCTATGTTCACAAAGCAGAAAATGTGCGGAATGTCTGTCAGGAAAACAAGTTTTTTTTCCGGTTCCGCTGGCATTCATAGACGGGAATGCATTTCTGAGCGAAATTTGCAAAAACATAGAACATGTTAATCTGCGGAATCAATGGTTGGCAGTTTGGCACCACTGCAGCCCCTATTCCTATTACTAGGGATGAGAAAACCAAATCTGACGAATCTGAATTCGTTAAGAATTTCAGGAAAAATTTGATTTGCAACGAAAGCGAATATCGCCATGATTCGATTGCGCAAATTGCTTTATTAAACTCCATTTAGTGAGGTTCAGGCTCCAGGGCATCTAAAATGGCGGATCCATGTGTGAGGACATGGGGCAAGGAATCCTGGGAAGGTGGGAACAAGGGTAGATGAGATTTAGAGATTGAGTGCAATTTTGGTTGTAGTACACAGTGACTGTGTGCTGCAGCACTGGTGTGTACAACATCGGAAAAGCTAATAGTAGCCAGCCAGTTAGGGTGAGCAGAGCACAAAAAGCATATTGTCCTCTATCAAGTGTAACCTGTGTGTACATCTAAGTGGTGTACCATTTTGTTCCTGTTAAAGTCTTAAGGGCCTAGATACCGTGAAAGGCCAAGCAAAAGTACACACCTGCTAGTGTTGTAGACAAATACAGTTTTAAGCGTACTTGCGTACATTGTCCTCCCCTCATAAGTGCATACCACATATGTACGTCTAAGTAGTGTACCATTTTATTCCTGACAATGTCTTAGGGGTCTAGATACTGTGAAAGGCCATGCAAAAGTACACACCTGCTGGTGTTGTAGACAAATGATGTTTTAAGCGTAGTGAAGCATATTTTACTCCCTGCACTAACTATGTCAGGAAGAGAAGGAGGAGTGGCAGAGGCCTAAATTCATCAGGCAGAGGTCTCAGCAGACTAGGGGTGAGTGACAGAAGGAGTCGTAGTGAGAGTCCTGAGCTCCCAGTATCAGCTAGTGGTCGTGTCTCGACCAGCAACCCATCTGCCGTCATCCACTTCATCACAATTGACATCTGACACCCCCAGTCAACAGTTGGTGGCTTCCTCAGACACAACCCTTAGTTGGCATAGCCTGAGAGCAGCCCCTGTCCTCCCATTTCCCACAGAAGTATCTTATGCTGCAGGCTCAGCTCCACTATTTAGTGAGGACAATTCACTAGAGGACAGTAAGCATCTACTTCCCAGCCAAGAATTGGAGGAATTGCAATCCCTCAGAAAACCTCCAGTAGACACAGAGTCCCCATGGATAGGTAACAGGGATGACTAGATACAGAAACACAGAAAACGGATACCAGAGAAAACACAGTGTGAACAGATACATAGTAGAAAGGATATACAAATCCTAAAACCGACTAAACATGCACTGCTTAAAATCTACTAAGAGCATGCCACATAACCATGGCTAAAACCAGAACATACAAGGTGCATGCTAAGACAGAATAAGTAGATTAAAAGCTCAACTAAAGAGTGTTTCACCAAGAGCTCAATAGCAGCATGTCAGGATCTCAGGAAGTCCATATGTAATAATCTCAATCACCAGCCCAGAGGCTAGACTGGGCTGACTTTAAATAGACACACCCTAAGAGCTATTGGCTAGCAAGCCAAAAGCTTTAACCATTCCCTGACCGGGGAACATAAAACTGTTCACACACAAGCAAATCTTATAGCTGTGTATGAACACAGACCAAGACAGACATGACAGCGTGTAGAAGCCATGCAATACCCACTGGGAAAAAAATACACAAAATGACCTGCTTATTCTGACAACCCCTATTGGAGGAAGCTTCCCTGCAATTCAATGCTTGGTCCTTTGACAGCTTTGAAACATGATTGGGGATTATTATCCAAACCAAAATTTCCAGAAAATTGGGAGGCCTTTGTCATGGGACTGAAGGAATTAAGTGCCTCCTTAAGGAGAACACCAAAAGGCATGTGGAATCTGGTTGGTCATGCAATGATCCACTGGGAAAAGATATGTAAGGTAGCCTTTCTCCAGAAGGAAGAAAGATTGAAACTTTACCCCTTCAGTCCCATTACAAAAGTCTTTATGCTGGCCAGTCAGCAGCCTGCTCCTATGAGGGGTAAGAATCCCCAAATCAATGTCTACAGATGGGTCCTCATCTTTTGGGGTTAATTCTGCCTTTGTTATCCCAGTCATGTTTAAGAGCTGCTGATTTCCATGGATGCTACCTCAAATAAGTGGCACCAGAGAGTCTCCTTTATTAAGATGATGGCTACTTTGCAGAATGTATTTAGTACCAAGCATTGTTGCTAGATGACTTTGCTTCTTCTGACATCTGATGCAAATCATTGGATGTTTAAGTCCCACCCATTTAGGACCACAAAAGTGCATAATATATACCCATCTGTGTACGTCTGTCTCTTTGTTGGGCCTATTCCATGACTTCATATATTAGCTAGAACATGGTGCAAATACAAAGACTGTCTCTGGAGGACCCTACATAATCATGCATTACATGGATAGCCCATTAATTTCAATTCAATGTAGGTAATGTTTCATTTCCCCCATGGTGGCTCTGTAGGGGAATTAAACATTTGCTGCCATATTCAGTCACAGTTTAGAGCGGATCCCAGCGGTATTCCCAGCATTTAGCTTATCATCAGGGGACACTTCTAAGTTAAAGAAATTGTACAAAGTGGACAACCCGTTCAAAGTGAGTTTTCAGAATGAGATACTGCAAAGTTGCAATGTACGATATGATGAGGTTTACATCTGCCATGGATTGATGCCGGTAGCTACTGGTGATATAATAGCGATATGAGCAGGTTATCGGAACAACCTGACAACAGGAGCATGAAGACTTATGCATTATTTTAGTGATACGTTGTCTGTAGCATCTGTAGCATTATGTATTTCAGCATCCGCTGAGAGCCACAGGTAACACAGCTTTAACCATTTATTTTCAGTATCGTCTACCCGTCCCTATTGTATCGCAGACGGCGAGGTCCTCCGTTTAATAAAACACCTAATTGCATTTTAATGTCTTAGTAATCCTTCAAGACCTAGAAGAAAGGAGTTCATTTTGTAAAGCCGGGGGATCCTACTCTGAAAGCATAAGCTTGTTTAGAAGTAATTGTAAATGTAACCATCCTAATCACAAATAGGGCTTAGTCATTGCATTACGCACTTCTCTTATGCAAACTTGCAGCTTACTTCTTGCCTTTCAGATGAGACCCACTTAAGGGTGGTATAAGCCATTCGGCACGGCACCGTCCTTACTTAAGCTAATTGACTAAACCAGATATAAAATCATGCCCGTTTTATGCTTCCTTCAATTGCCTGCCTATAATGTGTTATATATTCTCCCTAAAAGGAAGGCACAGAAGTGGAGTTTGCTTCCTTTACACTGGCACCTTCGTGTTTCTTATATTCTTACAATATCTTGCCTGGCAGGATGCATCTGATGTCATTTACATTTCTGTCACCGCTGACTTACCTAAGCATAAAACCTCCTACACATAACAGAGCTGTGTGTGTAGAGGCTGAACTGAACTACACAGTATAGTCAATTGTAGCACCTCTATATGGGACGTCCATATAGCACCATATGAAAGTTATACAGCATTATGGCTCATATTTAGGATGGTACCCCTTATCAGCAGAATGAAGGGTTCTGACCCAAGGGGTACTCCCGTGGAAAACTTTTTTTTTTTTTTTAAATCAACTGGTGCCAGAAAGGTAAACAGATTTGTAAATCACTTCTATTAAAAAATCTTAATCCTTCCAGTACTTTTTAGGGGTTGTATACTAAAGAGAAATCCAAAAAAGAAATGCATTTCCTCTGATGTCATGACCACAGTGCTCTCTGCTGACCTCTGCTGTCCATTTTAGGAACAATCCAGAGCAGCATATGTTTGCTATGGGGATTTTTTCCTGCTCTGGACAGTTCCTAAAATGGTCAGCAGAGAGCACTGTGGTCATGACATTAGAGTAAATGCATTTCTTTTTTGGATTTCTCTTTAGTATACAGCCCCTAAAAAGTACTGGAAGGATTAAGATTTTTTAATAGAAATGATTTACAAATCTGTTTAACTTTCTGGCACCAGTTGTAAAGTTTTCCACGGAAGTACCCCTTTAAAGGGGTACTTTGGGGAAGTCAATTAATTCCCAAGAGTGTAAGTGAAAGGAAAAGTGTCTGATCCCGAAGGGTCTTACCGTTGGAACCCTTTGCGATCTCCTGTATAGAGCCCAGCAACTCACGCATACTTGGATCACTAGGGCCCCCATCATTGGAGATGAACAGAAGTAATTGAAAAAGACAAAAAAGAGCTCTCCAATGTGAAGGACTTGATATACCCACGGTGAAATCCCTAGTGCTGGGATAAAACTCACCGGATAGTGTTGTGCAATCCAGGAGGCACAATGCTCAGCAGGTTTAATGGACAATCATGTCCCAGGTATTAATGTTGGTGGTAGCTGTTCCCCAGTAGATTGCAGCTCGATCCCTTTACTCACAAGGAGTGTGAGTATGTGATTAGGAGGGGTGATGCACTTTATAGTGCAATGGGTTAGGGATATTAAAGCACTATCATAGTACAAAGCAATTCAAATAAAGTGCAAGATTTATTTAATACATTTAACGCGTTTCAAGGGCGGAACGCCCTTGAAACGCGTTACATGTATTAAATAAAACTTGCACTTTATTTGAATTGCCCTATACTATTGTGATGTCCCAGTACGAGATATAGTCCCGTACAGTACTTAGGCCCAGTCAGGTTGAGTCCCTCTGTTTCCTGAGGGCTCTCCTGCAGTGTTTCCCCTATAGTAATATATATAATATATAGGGGTTTATTTACTAAGAGTGGAGTGTAGGTTTCTTTGTGGGTTTTGATTTCCCACTGGTATTTTCCCAAGGTATTTATTTAATAAGGTTTCTCTACATTTCGCACTTTTCCCTACATTTTGCTTTTTTTACAACTGTTCTGATCTGTCGGGTTTTTCTCAGCTCAAATACAACCCTTTTTCTGTGGAAACCTTAGTAAATAATCTTAGTCCAATTATCGCCCTCTTGGGTTGCTGCTCTCGTGGATACCAGACTAATAGGACGGTGTGCTACGCAACTTTAAGCGACACGCTAGGCCTCAAAACCTACGGCCTCAGCAGAACCAAAAATCTTGAGTCTTACACTAATTCCTGCTAATACTAGCCTGACTACTGGACAACAATTAATTCTCCAAGTCCAGTGGAGCAGCACAATAGTCTAGAGACTCTTAAAGCTAAAGTCCCAACCATTGTAAATCTCCAAAAGGAAGCTGTATTGATGAGAGAATGTTAGGTTAATGAAGAATACAGAAAATCTTCAGTAAAGTTAACGCTGTTTACAGAAGCTTTCTGGTTGTGGACAATCCCTTATTATTATCTACTTAAACTCAGTATCATCTACCTCCCTATCGTTCCTGGGAAGGGTGGCGGTAGGAAAAGCTTTATTGAGGAGCCCTCACCGTGGCGTCACGAATAGCAAGGGTTAACAAGCACCCTTTATTACCTGCACAGCTACACTCCCCATACCCTACACCCCCCAAGCTACCACAGTATGTCTCCCTGTTCCTGAGATACAGGGGTTTGACTGCATAGTCAGATTGGCAGGAACTTGGAAAAAGGGATGTGAACACTGGGCTAAGGGGGCGGTATTATAGGGTTAAGATGGTCTGAACCATGTTTGGGAAGGGGTGGGAGGTTGTACAGACCCCATTTTCTTTTAAGTTCCCACCCATCTGACTATTCAGGGAAAAGTACAAGTCAAGCAAATAGTCCTTACCTCTCGAGGACAAGGGGGCATAGAAAGAAAGTAAGAACTTCATTATAATCACACCTGAGGCTTTAGAATATTATATGAATAACAACATTTTCTTTTTAAGGGGGCTCTCTCTGCTTTGGACAATTTCAAGAGTCCTTTAACAAAAAAGATGGTCACAAAGTGCCCTTTGGCGGGGAGGAGAGCAAACCATATAAGACAAGATACAACTTTAATACAAATAGCTGAAAATATTAAATTGTTTTGGCTTTCAGCCGTGTATGATGATGATATTCCAAATAATGCAGATTTTTTTTTTTAGATTGTCCTCTGGTGTCAGAGGTGCATCTATTACTGGCTGTGAAATCTAAAAAGCTTGGTACATAAAACTAATTATTTTCCCGTCAATGCTGTGAATAACTATTATGCATTGTTGGAGACACATGGAGACAATTCAGACGCAGCTATTAAAAGTACCATTAATGTATACTGAAGGTTAGGAATGGCTAACGTTTTCAAAAAGAAGACAAAACGTTGAATCTTAATTGATCATTAGGACATTCTTCTTCTTATGCAGATCTGCTGGGAGATCCAATATGCAAAAAATGTCCCCTTGTCTCTTTCCAGGGATATTTTTAAACACCAGTTCTAGCAGGACTCCCTGATTTCTACTGCATTAAAGAGAATTACTAACAGTAAGAAGCCATAAGATGATAGAAAATCTCAATTAACTTAGCAAAAAAAAAAAAAAAAGTAAAAAGTTTCTGTGAACTAGAGCTCTGTACAACCATTTCCTGAAGACGCTGGTCTTTTCCGTAAAAGAGAACCTGCCAGCTTTCCTAACATGAATAGTGTTGAGCGTGAATATTCGAAATGCAAATTTTTACCGCAATTTCACGAATATTTATAATATAGCGCTATATATTCATAATGACGAATATTCATTTTTTCTCTCTTCACAGTACACAACACAACAATGATGTGTACTGTGTATAAAAAAGTTATCATCCCTCCATGCTTCCAGCTTGTGGTCCAAAGAAGGCTCCAGTATTATTTACTGTGTGAGTCGGTGTGGAGCGCGAATATTTCGTATATGCAAATGTTTGCAAATATCAGCACTTCCAGAGGACACTGATCCCTCCCTTCTTTTAGCTTTAGATAGGGTAGGTTAGTTTAGTGTGGTGTCCCGGTACCGTACCTTGTACCGCACCTTGTGTGCTAAGTCCCCAAATTCTGAGTTCCTGCGTACCGGTAGGATCCTCCTAGTGGGATTACCCTTTGTCACCTCTTCCTTCTTTAATTTCATGTGTTTGAAGTATATAATTTGTATAATATGAATATAAAAATATATATATATATATATATATATATATATATGTATATAGTACTTTCAGGACCTTAGGTCACATGACTACTAAGCCTACTGTTAGGTTAAGCTTAAGGACCTTCCAGGTCACGTGAGTGGGTCACATGATGTACCACAATGCTTTGTGAAAGGACTGACAGTTGGTGGGAACCAATAAGCTATGAGCCTGCCCCCTTGCCATATAAGGGCACTGTTACCCCATCATCACTCTCTTGGTTCCTGTACTGCAAAGCAGTAACAGCTCCCTTGGTTCTAGACTAGCAGAGAGAGAGAAGCTCCGTGTATACCTTCAAGACAAACTTAGGCCTGAAGCATGCTAACTTCAGCCGAACACAAAACCGTGGGTTCAACTAAACTCAATTCTAAATTTACGTGACTGCTGAACCTAAAACCAAACCCTAAATTCAGTGGAACAGCATTAAGCAAGCCTCAGAGCTTATTTCCCTACAAGGTCCCAAACAACTGTGAGGAACTTAAAGGGGTTCTCCGGTGCTTAGACACCTTATCCCCTATCAAAAGGATTGTCCACAACCGGAGGTTTAGTAAATAACTTTACTGCAACTTTTATGCAGGTTAAGAGTAGTAAGAGTCTTTACAGAGGACCGGACTTAAAGGGGTTCTCCGGTGCTTAGACATCTTATCCCCTATCCAAATGATAGGGGATAAGATGCCTGATCGCGGGAGTCCCGCCGCTGGGGACCCCCGGGATCTTGCACGCGGCACCTCGTTTGTAATAAGTCCTCGGAGCGTGTTCGCTCCGTGCCTGATTACGGACGACCACAAGGCCGGCGGCATCACGCCTCCGCCCCCGTGTGATGTCACGCTCCGCCCCTCAATGCAAGCCCACGGGAGGGGGCGTGACAGCTATCACGCCCCCTCCCGTAGGCTTGTATTGAGGGGCGGAGCGTGACGTCACACGGGGGCTGAGGCGTGAAGTCACATGCCGCTGGCCTTGTGATCGTCCGTAATCAGGCACGGAGCAAACACACTCCGAGAACTTATTACAAACGAGGTGCCGCGTGCAAGATCCCGGGGGTCCCCAGCAGCGGGACTCCCGCGATCAGGCATCTTATCACCTATCCTTTGGATAGGGGATAAGATGTCTAAGCACCGGAGTACCCCTTTAAGTCCGGTCCTCTGTAAAGACTCTTACTACTGTTAACCTGCATAAAAGTTGCAGTAAAGTTATTTACTAAACCTCCGGTTGTGGACAATCCTTTTTTCCTGGGACAGGTGGCGGTAGGATATATATATATGCAGAGGAAGAACCCGCACCCTGGCGCCACAACAGTTAAGGTTTAATCCAACACCCTTTCATCACTGCACAGCTACACCCTTCCTACCCTACATCCCCACAAGCTCACCACATTAGCAGATAGGTTCTAGGGTAGGGCATAGTGTTAGTTATACGCACTATACGAATTTCATTGCGATTTTCGCATGGGAAAAAAAGTGAACAAACATAGCAAATATGTGAATTTCGCGAACATAGGATGAATATTCGTCCATATATTTGCAAAATATCGCAAATTCGAACATGGCACCTGCCACTCATCACTAAACATGAATGGTTCAGTGAAGACCTCCTGGAATAAAGAGTAATACAAGCCAAGCAATGCTCCCTGGGGGAAAAAAAAAGGTGCAAGATGCAAATTAAAGGGGTATTCTGGCCCTAATACATCTCATCCCCTATCCAAAGGATAGGGGATAAGATGTCTGATTGCAGGGGTCCAGCCGCTGGGGACCCCCACAATTTGTCATTCAGCACCCACCTTTGCAAGATCTCCACAGTGCTGGAGGTTATAGAAATGAATAGAGCATGGGCCATCTACAGCAGGCACTCCTTACTGAGAGCCGGGATCCCCACGATCACCTTCTTAACCCCTATCCTGTGGATAGGAGATAAGATAGTATTTACCGGACAACCCCTTAACTTTTCTCCATAAGGAAGAAAGTTGGCTAGTTCCACCTATTAAAAGTAGATTTCCAATGTCCAATCCTTTAACAAACCTTGCAATGTGACCATGGGTGGCCATGCACATTAGATAAATGTCTTCCAAATCCAATGGCTTTGACTGACTGAACATTTAATGAGTATGGTGGTGCCTAGAGATGAGCAAAGTTACAGTGATTTGATTCGTCACGAACTTCTCGGCTCCGCAGTTGCTGACTTTAGCCTAAATTAGTTCAGCTTTCAGGTGCTCCGGTGGCTGGAAAAGATGGATACAGTCCTAGGAGAGTCTCCAGCCCACCAGAGCACCTGAAAGCTGAACTCATTTATGCAGGCTAAAGTCAGCAACTGCCGAGCCGAGAAGTTTGTGACAAATCGAATCACTGTAACTTCACTCATCTCTAGTGATGTCCAAAACCTCCTCCAATGGTACATTTTGAATTTTAAACCTTTTGTTCACTGAGAGATAAGCTGTCACCAGAGGTATCTAGCAGGGGCCTCTCAACACATGTAAGAGAGTCGAACTTCCATGTGCAAGACAGGCATCTCTGCTAATAAGTAACCAGAAGCAGAAAGCTCCATATCTTGTGTAGTGGTTGTGCCAGGTTACTGTAGCTCAGATCCATACTGTAGGTACAAAATCAAAGAAAACACTTGTCCTCAATGTTGCCCAAATGGAACAGACCACATGCCCTTAACTTTCTAAACTAGTCACAGACTCAAACCAACTGTTATAAACTGGTTTCCTGTACTCAGGGGTTCTGTAATATAATGGTTCCCAGTACTCATGGGTTCTGTAATATAATGGTTCCCTATACTCAGGGGTTCTGTAATATAATGGTTCCCCGTACTTAGAGGTTCTGTAATATAATGGTTCCCAGTAGTCACGGGTTCTGTGATATAATGGTTCCCAGTACTTAGAGGTTCTGTAATATAATGGTTCCCAGTACTTAGAGGTTCTGTAATATAATGGTTCCCAGTAGTCAGGGGTTCTGTAATATAATGGTTCCCAGTACTTAGAGGTTCTGTAATATAATGGTTCCCAGTACTCTGGGGTCCTGTAATATAACGGTTCCCAGTATTCGGGGATCTGTAATGAAATGGTCCCCAGAACTCCAGGGTTCTGTAATATAACGGTTCCCAGTTTTCTGGGTTCTATAATGAAACGGTCCCCAGTACTCTGGGGTTCTGTAATATAACGGTTACCAGTACTCTGGGGTTATGTAATATAATGGTTCCCAGTACACAGGGGTTCTGTAATATAATGGTTCCCAGTACACAGGGGTTCTGTAATATAATGGTTCGCAGTACACAGGGGTTCTGTAATATAATGGTTCCCAGTACTCTGGGGTTCTGTAATATAATGGTTCCCAGTACACAGGGGTTCTGTAATATAATGGTTCCCAGTACTCCAGGGTTCTGTAATGAAATGGTTCGCAGTACACAAAGATTCTGTAATATAATGGGTCACAGTACTCTGGGCTTCTGTAATATAACGGTTCCCAGTACTCAGGGGTTCTGTAATTAAATGTTCCCCAGTACTCAGGGGTTCTTTGATTTAATGGTTCCCAGTAGTCAGGGTTTTTAATAAAATAATGGTTTCCAGTATTCAAGGTTTCTTTCATATAATGGTTCCCAGTAGTCAGGGACTTCTGTAATATAATGGTTCCCATTACTCAGTTGTTATTGTCAAAGGGTTGTGTACATCGGGAAAGGGGCCTAAGTTTAATATTTGCAATCTGTAACAATCAATTAAAGAAGGGTGGAGGACTAGTGTGGGTTTAGTGACTAAGATAAACTTTTCTTGCTGTGTGTGGGCTTCAACGATCAGTTTGAACTGCTTAAAGGACTTGTCCAAATAGAACAATACATCAATTTCCAGACACAGAGCTCCACTTGCCCTTGAGTTCTGTCTGGGTTTGCAGTTCATCTCCTTTGAGGTAAATGGGTCTGGGCTTCCACACCACACACAACCTGTGGACACTTATGACATGGTTTTTGGAAAAAAAATGTCATGTTTTTCTAATCCAAGATGCCTAATATTTTAGCAGCATTATATTGAGTTTGAAGACCCTCTCAAGCCCCAAGGGGTGTTTTCCCCCTCTAAGATCCAGCTCTGCATATCATGTTCTGTGTTTCAATAATAAGAAGCTCTTCTAATGATGTCCTCCTCCAACCAGCCTCAGATATGGAAAACCGAGTCACTGTCGAGCTTAATAATCTACTGTAAAGACATCTTCTACCCTTCCACATATTTGACTCCGCATATATTATTAAATTCTGAGATAACTCACTTGGCTTTCTTCTTCATATCAAAACATTTCTCCTTTTCATTATTTTTGTTGGATTTTTTACGTTCTTTATTATTTTTGTTGAATCTTTTTATTTATTTTTTTTCCCCAAAAAAAGTTAAGTTTTAATTTTAGATCTTAAAACATTTAAATGTTTTTCACAAGTTGCAGTAATTAATTTTATTTTTTTGCTCGTTAACTCATGTCAACTTTTGTCCCTTAAGAGTTAAATCCTTTGGTGCTGAAGTTGGGAATGAGTTCTGGAGTCGGCTTCAAAGTGAATAAATTAATGTAAAAGACATTTGTAACCAAGGACTTGAGAGCTCAGCTATTTAGAAAGAGAAGTACATGTAGCTAGAATCTTCATGCTCACCCCCATTTACAGTCTATTCAAGGAGGTTTCGTCAGATCACTAAAGCAGATTCAGCTCCGTGGTTTTTCTCAGTGAAGGACACACTCTATTGTTTGACACAGGAGCTTCCTCCGAACATCACTCCTTGCAGATACATTTAAAGAAGCACTTTGGTATTTTTGTTTGTGCTAAAAGAACAGAAAGGGCTATTATTAAATGATAATAATGTAGTGGCTCTTGTGTAGTACAGTGGTCCCTCAACATACGATGGTAATCCGTTCCAAGTGGACCATCGTTTGTTGAAACCATCGTATGTTGAGGGATCCGTGCAATGTAAAGTATAGGACAGTGGTCTACAACCTGCGGACCTCCAGATGTTGCAAAACTACAACACCCAGCATGCCCGGACAGCCAACGGCTGTCCGGGCATGCTGGGAGTTGTAGTTTTGCAACATCTGGAGGTCCGCAGGTTGAAGACGACTGGTATTGGAGGTTGTACTCACCTGTCCCTGCCGCTCCGGACCGTCACCGTTCGTCACCGCTGCCCTGGATGTCGCCCTTCATCGCTGTTGCCGCATCCCTGGGGTGTCCCCGACGCTCCAGCAAGGCCTCTGCTTCCCCGGCATCATCGCTCTCCATCGCCGCCATCACGTTGTTACGCCCGCACGCACGTTGTTACGCACGCACGCACGTGATGATGACGATGGAGAGCGCCGACGATGCAGGGGATCCCGAAGAGGACGCGCCGGAGCCCCGAGGACAGGTAAGTTATCATCAGCGGACCACATGGGGCACCGTAAACGGCTATCCGGTGGCAGCTGAAGCAGTCTGCGCTGCTCGATAGCCGTTTATGCAATGGCTCCGATATACAAAAGCATCGTATGTTGAAATGATCGTATGTCGGGGCCGTCGTAGGTCGGGGGGGTCACTGTACCTGTTTAAGTTGATGTTGCATGGGTTGGTTGACTGTCATCTTGATTCCTAATTCCCCTCTGAGATGATTCTCCTAAAGCAGCCTACATTTTCCATGACACCTTTGGCTTTGCAGAGGGGACAACGTCTCATCACTACACATGTGCAGCAAGAAATATATAGATCTGTTGCCTAACTTACATTATAGATTATAATATGAGATGTAGCATCAGCCTGGCTTCTTATGATTAGTTTTTTCATGCAGGAGCACAGTCAGGCTGCATCTCATAGGGGAATTGTATAACTCTGCAGCTTATACTTGTATGGACTCACCTACTACATCACTGCTCTCCAGGATTCTAAGATAGGACAGAAATGATTTCTTCAGCAGGACTCTATGCACAGAGGCAGATACCGAGAAACAATAAGGCCAGAGCCGAGTGGGAAGGGATGAGCTGACGGGAGGGATCTGATAGTTGATATAAACCATGCAACAATCTTGTACCAAGACTACACTTGCTACTGTCACGATCCCGGCTGGTAGGAGGTGGATCCTCTGTGCCAGAGAGGGATTGGCGAGACCGTGCTAGTGGACCGGTTCTAAGTCACTACTGGTTTTCACCAGAGCCCGCCGCAAAGCGGGATGGTCTTGCTGCGGCGGTAGTGACCAGGTCGTATCCACTAGCAACGGCTCAACCTCTCTGACTGCTGAAGATAGGCGCGGTACAAGGGAGTAGGCAGAAGCAAGGTCGGACGTAGCAGAAGGTCGGGGCAGGCAGCAAGGATCGTAGTCAGGGGCAACGGCAGGAGGTCAGGAACACGGGCTAGGAACAAACAAGGGAACGCTTTCACTAGGCACAAGGGCATCAAGATCCGGCAAGGGAGTGCAGGGGAAGTGAGGTATAAGTAGGGAGTGCACAGGTGGAAACTAATCAAGGTAATTAGGAAGATTGGACCAGGCACCATCATAGGTGCACTGGCCCTTTAAATCGCAGAGACCCGGCGCGCGCGCGCCCTAGGGAGCGGGGCCGCGCGCGCCGGGACAGGACCGACGGAGAGCGAGTCAGGTACGGGGACCGGGGTGCGCATCGCGAGCGGGCGCCACCCGCATCGCGAATCGCATCCCGGCTGGAGGCGGTACCGCAGTGCACCCGGTCAGGAGATCTGACCGGGGCGCTGCAGCAACGAGGATGAGGCGAGCGCTCCGGGGAGGAACGGGGACCCGGAGCGCTCGGCGTAACAGTACCCCCCCCCCCCTTGGGTCTCCCCCTCTTCTTGGGTCCAAAGAACCTGAGGAACAAAAACTCAACTCTTTCGTGAAGAGGTCCGATGCACATTAGGAGGGGTTCCGTGCGGTAACGCACGGCACAGTCCAAACTTTCATTGTTAACACAATTGCTGTAGAGGAGTCTGGCGAGACTGGTCACAGGGACGTTGAACCTGTTGATAAGAGAGGCCAAAAAAAAATTTCCTGCAGATCCGGAATCCAAGAAGGCCATAGTAGAGAAGGAGAAGGCAGAGGCAGATATCCGCACAGGCACAGTAAGGCGTGGAGAAGCAGAGTTGACATCAAGAACTGTGTCACCTTTGTGCGGAGTCAGCGTACGTCTTTCCAGGCGGGGAGGACGGATAGGACAATCCTTCAGGAAGTGTTCGGTACTGGCATAGTACAGGCAAAGATTCTCCATGCGGCGTCGTGACCTCTCTTGAGGTGTCAAGCGAGACCGGTCAACTTGCATAGCCTCCACGGCGGGAGGCACAGGAACGGTTTGCAGAGGACCAGAGGAGAGAGGAGCCGGGGAGAAAAAACGCCTTGTGCGAACAAAGTCCATATCCAGGTGGAGCTCCAGACGCCATCCGGAAAAACGCATGTCAATGCGAGTGGCAAGATGAATGAGTTCATGTAGGTTAGCAGGAGTTTCTCGTGCGGCCAGAACATCTTTAATGTTGCTGGATAGGCCTTTTTTAAAGGTCGCGCAGAGAGCCTCACTATTCCAGGACAACTCGGAAGCAAGAGCACGGAACTGAATGGCGTATTCGCCAACGGAAGAAACACCCTGGGCCAGGTTCAGCAGGGCAGTCTCGGCAGAAGAAGCTCGGGCAGGCTCCTCGAAGACACCACGGACCTCAGCGAAGAAGGACTGGACTGTGGCTGTGGCAGGATCATTGCGGTCCCAGAGTGGTGTGGCCCCAGACAAGGCCTTTCCAGAAAGGAGACCACGGCAGAGTCCAGAGTCCTCATCAAATTTGTCCGGCAGGGACAAGCAGGGGTTAGGAGCGGCCGGTTGCTGCGGAGGAGTTGCAGGAGCCGGCGGAGGAGATGGTTGTTGTAGCTGCTGTGTCTGTGGCAGCAGCTGCTGTATCTGTGACTGAAGTTGCAGTGTCACGGTGGTCAAGTATGCCAGCTGGTGATTTCGCTGGGCAATCCGTTGGGCTTGCTGGGCAATCTGTTGGGCTTGCTGGGCAATCACCGTGGTGAGGTCGGCGACAACTGGCAGAGGAACTTCAGCGGGATCCATGGCCGGATCTACTGTCACGATCCCGGCTGGTAGGAGGTGGATCCTCTGTGCCAGAGAGGGATTGGCGAGACCGTGCTAGTGGACCGGTTCTAAGTCACTACTGGTTTTCACCAGAGCCCGCCGCAAAGCGGGATGGTCTTGCTGCGGCGGTAGTGACCAGGTCGTATCCACTAGCAACGGCTCAACCTCTCTGACTGCTGAAGATAGGCGCGGTACAAGGGAGTAGGCAGAAGCAAGGTCGGACGTAGCAGAAGGTCGGGGCAGGCAGCAAGGATCGTAGTCAGGGGCAACGGCAGGAGGTCAGGAATACGGGCTAGGAACAAACAAGGGAACGCTTTCACTAGGCACAAGGGCATCAAGATCCGGCAAGGGAGTGCAGGGGAAGTGAGGTATAAGTAGGGAGTGCACAGGTGGAAACTAATCAAGGTAATTAGGAAGATTGGACCAGGCACCATCATAGGTGCACTGGCCCTTTAAATCGCAGAGACCCGGCGCGCGCGCGCCCTAGGGAGCGGGGCCGCGCGCGCCGGGACAGGACCGACGGAGAGCGAGTCAGGTACGGGGAACGGGGTGCGCATCGCGAGCGGGCGCCACCCGCATCGCGAATCGCATCCCGGCTGGAGGCGGTACCGCAGTGCACCCGGTCAGGAGATCTGACCGGGGCGCTGCAGCAACGAGGATGAGGCGAGCGCTCCGGGGAGGAACGGGGACCCGGAGCGCTCGGCGTAACAGCTACACTCTTGTACCAAGACTACTCAACTGGTTCCAAAAAGTTATACAGATTTCTAAATTACTTCTATTTAAAAATCTCAATCCTTCCAGTACAGCTGCTGTATGCTCCATAAGAAGTTGTTTAGTTCTTTCAAGTCTGACCTCAGTGCTCTCTGATGACACCTCAGTCTGTGTCAGGAACCGTCCAAACAGAAGCTAATCCCCATAGAAAATCTATCCTGCTCTGGACAGTCCCTGACATGGACAAGGTGGAATTAGAGAGACTGTGATCAGGCTGAAAAGAACTACATGACTTTCTCTGGAGCATACAGCAGCTGAAAAGTACTGGAAGGGATAAGATTTTTAAATATAAATAATTTACAAATCTGTTTAACTTTCTGGCACAAGTTGATTTGAATTTTTTTTCCCCACTGCAGTGCCCCTTTAAGGGTGTTTCACAATCAGTTCCATTCACTAGATATGGAATTGGTGAAGATAGTTAAGCTATGTACTCAACTATCTCCATAATCTTTGAATGGACTGGCAGCGCGTGCGTCCGACGGAACCACGTTTTCATTGTCTATGAATGCCCCAAGGTTGGGATCCCACCTGATTAGACATTTATCACGTATTTCCTGGATAGGGGAAGTGATAATTATTGAAAAAATCTATTTAAGGAAGTAAAACCCTGAGTTTAATAAAAGTTCTTTCTGATTTTACAGTCCTTTGTGTTGTTATTGTTCCAGGAGTGAGTTAGTCTTGTGCCTGTTTGCTGTATATGCTTGTATTTAGAATTTTAGTTTCCTTCTAGGCTAGTATCCTGATCACTCGGTGGAGAGTACCCGCTGGATAGGGGTCTATTTACCTTTTGTATTGATGTCCCTCCATGCTTGTAGCTACACAGGGCCCTTTCATTTCTGGCAGCCTCCCAGTCTGACTAGGAGCACATAAGTGAGTGTTTACACCTTGTTCACACTGGTGTGGTGCTGTGTGGCGTCCATTGCTGCCGTGGCGCCGTGTCTGTGGGGAGGTGCGGCCCAGGGACTGGTTTGAGTGGCATTGGAGCCACTCAGCCAGTAGGTCGTTACCCCTGTGGGCACTGGTGTTGCGGCGGTGGTGGTCACCGCCCAGTGCTACGCCATTTTATGCTAGGGACGTTAGGGACCCACTCTAAATAGGTGGCCTTGACGTGGCAAGTGGGCTTCTACTTTTTGATCAAAATGTATACTAACAACCTGTTAGTTTTTGAATATATGCTGAGAAGCAAGTAGATCAAAATACAAATTGTGGATGTGCGACCATGTCTGTTTTCTCTACTTGAATTCATAATGTATGTTATCTTCCTGACTTGTTTCCCAAATTTGTACAGTTCTGTTTGTTTTGTTGACTTTGATGCCAATGCACTTTAGCGCAAGGAAAGGACGGGCTCCAAGTTGTTGATCCGTAATTTAGGGCGGATGGGCAAGTAGGCAGGGAGAGTGTTTATAGGGACAGCTTTTGGGCTCACTTCTTCCTGCACCCCCCCGCTACACAGCCCATTTTGGCCTTGAGGACGCAGCCAATTTTCATTTTGTGATTTAGTTTTTTCCTCCTCTTCTTCTAAGACATATAACTATTTTATTTTTACACCAACAGACCCATATGAGGGCTTCTTTTTTGCGTGACCAATTGTACTTTAAAATGACACCTTTCATTTTACCATAAAATATATGGTGCACCCAAACAATTATTTATTTAATACCGGTAAACTGAAAACAAAACCACATATTGGCAACTTTTGGGGGGTTTCATTTTTACGCAGTGCACTTTATGGTAAAACTGTTATATTATTTTTATTCTGTGGGTCAAAATGATTAAAATGATACCCATGGTTACATACTTTTTTATTTTAGCACTGCTTTTAAAAAAGTCAAACTTTTTTTTTACGGAATACAGTATGTTTAAAATTGCCCTATTTTGACCCCCTATAACTTTCTTAATTTTCCGTATACGGGGTTGTATGAGGGTTCATTTTTGGCACCATGATCTTAAGTTTTTATCAGTACCACTTTTGCATATATGTGACTTTTAATTTACTTTTCATTCCTTTTTTTCTGGAATCTAATGTGACTAAAAATCAGCAATTTTGAACACTGGCATTTTTTCATGTTTACATCGCTCACCTTACGGGATCATTAGCATTATATTTAAATAATTATGACATTTCCACAAGCAATTATATTAAATATGTTTATTTATTATTTCATATTTTTACTTTTATTTATTTGCAAAATGGGAAAGGAGGGTGATTTCATTTTTTATTGGGAGAGGGGCTTATTCACATTTATAAAAACCTTTAATTTCTTTTTACATAATAGTTTTTTAGGTTCCCATAGGAGCCTATTTATAGCAATTTATTGATTGATATTACTTTGCAGTGCTATGCATTGGCCTAGCACTTATCATTGATATCAACGGTCCACTTTTATAGTCTGCCAAAAGACAGGCCATACAAGAGGATCACCCTCCGCCATCTTGACTCATCGGACCCCCGTAATTGTGCTGTGGATGATTCAATGAGTCTGACAAATCTCCCCTATTGCTTCAGATGCCGTTATCAGCATTGATCAGAACATCTGAAGGGTTAATGGTGGGCATGAGCATTATCGCTGATGTCCGTCATCACTGCTGACAGCAGCCAGGACCTGCTGTGTATGAAGTGAGCGCAGCTCCTCTCAGCACGTACATGTACCAGGCGGCCAGGGTGTACAGGTACATACTGCATCTCTATCTGAATCATCAACAACTTCTATTCAACAAATTTTTCCAGGTCTATTCTAATATTCTACATACTATAGGTGTGAAAGTAGGGCCAGCCCATTGATATACTAGAGGATCCTAAAGATAAAGCAGAAGACAACCACATTTGGAACTGACTTTGAAGCCAATCACTTGCCACTAGGGCAAGTGAGTTACAAATAACCTAATGGACCTTATTAGTTATATGTCCCATGTGTACACTAATAACAAGATAAAGTTGGTCATACATATTAGATAGCTATTGCTTTGGCCAACACATACGTTTGGCCACTGCCAGACTCTTCTAGTGATGTCTTAACAAAAGGATTGAGTTGTTTAAATTCAAAATGTCTAACTCTTATTTTCCTGGACAGCTGGATGGTTTGATTTTTTGTGTATGGTCAGCTAAACAGTGGCTGTGCACATGTTCTGCATAAATGGGGGGTGGGCATTTAGAATTATTTTATCTAATGGACCTATGAGAACCCTGTATGTTCTGTACCAACCATTAAAGTGTACCTGTCATCAACAAAAACGTTTTATATAATGTAGATAATAACATTATATGTATACTTGTAATATACATTGGCTAAAACATTTGTATATTTTTGTCTCTGCAGCTATTGCCCGTGTGTCTCTATGAAGAGTCCAAATACAGGAAGTGAGGGTGGACAAGCAGGGATCTGTGCAGTAAGAAAAAGCAGGACAGTGTGCACTGAGGCTCTATAACATGCTCCCGGCTCATACATCAGCTCATACAAGCCGGGAGTCTGCTCAGAGACCTGCTTGTCCTACCCTCACTTCCTGTATTTGGACTCCTCACAGAGACAATCAGACAATAGCTGCAGAGACAGCATTTTTACACCTAAAAATATACACAATTGTTAACCAATGTATATTACAAATATACATATAATGGTATTATATACATTATATAAAAAGTTTTTGTTGACGACAGGTACACTTTAAAGATTTTCCTTCCCATTGCCAATTGCCAACATGGATTGTCCCAGTTTGCACAGATCCTGAATTACATATACGCATAGTTATGGCAGGTATATACTTCTGCCATAAAGTTTGCTCCGTGCATCGGATGTCTGGTGTGCCGCAGATGAGATAGCGGAGGTCCCCAGGAGCGGGACCTTTGCGATCAGACATCCTTTGGATAGGGGATAAGATGTCTAGGGGCAAAGTACCCCTTTAAAACAAACATCACTTGTACTGAAGCCCTCCCCAAGCCCTGCAAGCATATCATTCATGTCAAAGGAAAAATCCTACATTTAAAAAAGTAACTAGTGTTACACAGATGAGCTACAGATCGCATATTGACCCATAATTGAGTCTTGGTTACTTTGAAAGGTTTGAGTTACCCTTTGATCTATCAATGATCAAATACAGTCACTGTTTCATATGATGGTAAATCTGGTGTACGGTGCGGCACAATTAAGGATGTGTCACCTTTCCAAACTTTGAAGTCTGACTTTCTTTATCAAAACTGAAGGCTGCAAGACAAGACGGTGTAAGGGTAAAATTTGAATAGAAGAAGGGAACTCAGAATCAATTAGGCCCCAAAAACTCCTTGGTAATGTATTTTGGAAGCATAAGAGGAGATACAGAGAGATTTTCTTCATTACAAGTTACAAAGGACAAAAAGATCCGAGCTGGAGGGATATATATCTGTGACATCTATTTTATATTAATCCTTATCTCATTTAAAAAATAAAAAAAACAACCATTTTACTATAACGGCCAACCATTGGGTACTCTCGTCTTCAAGCACACACTACCATTATGAGGTGCCATCTGACTAAATTGAATGACATGGTGAATGAAGGTCTAAGGCAGATACTTTCCACAGAAACATTACTGCATTAGAAGCACCTAGTTAATGGCAGGTTTATCTACTTTTTTGGGCAATCACAGTTTGCAGGCATAAGAACAGATTCCACAACGTGAAAAAAACATCCTCCATACTTAACGCAGCCCATGTCCACTGCAACAGCTCCATATGTGTGATTTTATGTTTTCCATCAGATGTCTGTCCATGGTTCATCCAGTCTTAATATATTCTATATACCAGGAACAGTTATCAAGTGTGAATGTTATAAAAATATTGGCACCATATTGTTTGCAGACCAGAAGAAATACAGAAGTTATAGTTGAACCAAAACAGGAAATAGAGGGGTCCAAAAGTCTCTCTTCCTTATAAGAGAAGTCAAAACAACTTGCATTGTTTACCATACGGATGAGAGAAATAGTGATAGATCACTTTGTGAGATTGTCAGTGAGGTTCTTTCTACTCTATTAACCCCTTAACGACCACGGACGTAAATGTATGTCCTGGCTTGGTGGTACTTCTCGCACCAGGACATACATTTACGTCCTGTGTATGACCGCAAGCATCGGAGCGGTGTTCGCGTCATACACGGCAGGTTCTGGCTGCTATCAGCAGCCGGGGAACCGCCGGTAATGGTCGACTTCCGCGATCACGCGGATGTCCACCATTAACCTCTCAGATGCCGTGATTAGTACAGATAACGGCATCTGCGGCAATGCGCACGTTAAAATAGATGATTGGATCGCCCGCAGCACTGCCGCGGCGATCCGATCATCTGTAATGGCGGACGGAGGTCCCCTCACCTGCCTCCGTCTGTCTCCCTGCGTTTCCTGCTCTGGTCTGAGATTGAGCAGACCAGAGCAGAAGATCGCTGATAACACTGATCAGTGCTATGTCCTATGCATAGCACTGAACAGTATTAGCAATCAAACGATTGCTATAGATAGTCCCCTATGGGGACATAAAAAGTATATAAAAAAGTTGAAAAATTTAAAAATTAAATGTAAAAAAAGAGTGAAAAATCCCCTCCCCCAATAAAAAGGAAAAATGGAAGTTTTTCCCATTTTACCCCCAAAAAGCTTAATTTTTTAAATAAACATATTTGGGATTTTAGAAGGCGAGGAGGAAAAAACAGAAAAAAAATGGTGAAAATGGTCTTGGTCCTTAAGGGGTTAATGGCTAAATTGAAGCCCTGTTCCACTAGTGGCCTATTATTGTGTCACAGCCGGGCCTCAACTGGGGTTGGCTTAGCTTCCATTGTATGGAATATTTTGCAGAAAAAGTGGTCAACTAGTGGGCAGGATAATGGGTGGGAAGTGCAACAGCTGATACATATCCACAACTATTCGTCACACACACTTCATTAGGAGGACAATGTACAGAAGATAAATGTAGAATTTATAAGATTTGCTGCATGACAAGATTTACGTTATACGCTGTTCTAAATCTCCATTACAATATGGGGGGGGGGGGGGACTCTGACTTGTTGAATTCTAACATGCCCAATCCTTTGGCACTTTTAGAGCATTTAGAAAGAGCACTGTAAGTTTTTCATGAGACTTTAATCTTTCAATTATTTTTTTTTCTTTCCTGACTTAGCAGCATATTGAGTCGTCATGCTATACATATCTTCTACAAATTGGTAACATATTATCTCTTCATATACAGAACCACTTGCATCTGACAAAGAAAATCCATTACTGCTAATACGAGTATGACAGCAACATGTGTAAGAACAAGCCTGTTCCCCAGAATGCACAAAGGTTACAATTTGCAATTGTTCCAGACGAGAGGAATGGATTCACTCAGATAATATTGTGCGCTCTCTCGCCCCCAGCTCTGGTACAAGGACTTTCCATTGTGCCAGTCTATTGAGCTCTAGGCCTGCCCGCTCCCTCCGCCTCTGTCACTTTCTCCCTCTGCTCCCCTCTGCCTGTATTCATTCCACTGCCTCCTCCATTTCTAGCCCACCCTTCATGTTAAACCTTTCCAGCACCCCTCCCAGTGCTTCAGACACCCACATACCAACCTTTACTTCATCCCTTTTAATATTTCTGTGTTGTTTATCTGCTGTCTTAGCTGCTTAAAGGATGTGGATATCTATTCTTTTACATTTGGCAAGAGATAAAAAAAATATATATATATATTGACTATTTCTTGGATGCTTCTTTACATAGTTACCAACAAAAACTATTGACAAAATTCTGACTGTCAGGCATAGTGGAGTATGGTCCCCAAATATCTATTTTGATTACCCTATCTTGAAGTGGGTAAAACAAAATATTATACATATGGCTAGGGCATGATAAATGTCAAAAATGCTATACTTACCCCAATCCCCCACAGCTGCCTTTCTCACAGCTGATGTTCCATCTCAGTAGAAACTGCCTGATCAGCCAATCACTGACTGAGGTGGGACAACACTGGGGCCAATGATTGTCTGAGGAGGTACTTCATGCTGAGATGGCTTGTCTTGGAACTAGGAAAAAACAGTGGTGAGAGGGGAGCAGAAGATGGAGAAATGGCAACTTCAGGGGGAGATCAGGGCAGGTGAGTATGACATTTTGTATATTTAACCAACCCCAATCATATATAAAAAAAAAAATATTTGTCCACAGACAACCCATCAACAGATCCCTACACCCATTAGTCAAAAGTCAGTCAAACCCACAAACTTTGGTGGGACAGGCTTACTGTCTGATGTGTACAGGGCCTCCTAACTCCTTTCCAACAGATGTCAGGGGAAAGAAGGATTGAGCAAGTTGGATTTTAACTGCCCCATCCTTTTGTTCTCAGATAAGCCATCCCCAGAGGAGTTTGGCAGTGGCATACCCATTCTCTGCCTATTAAGTACACATGAATGTTCAGCTGCGCTCGGCATTCATGTATATGCGAGAAACATTTGGCTGACATATATTGAAACTGTATAGGTGCCTTTACTCACAATGAAAACTGACAGGGCATGTTGTAATCCTTATTTCTAGAGATGTCTGCGAGAGTCATTGTGGTGGGGTGCTCTTGACCACACAGTGGGGGGGGGCATGAATACGATACTGCCACTTTTAAGAACATGTCAGGGACCCAACTCTAGAACAAAAACAACTTGCTTTTTATTGCATCAACTACAGGCTCTTGGATAGGTCAAATCAATTGGGCTTCTAGAAGAGTTCACAAAAACAAGTTGGTGTTTCCTACTCAGGCAATGGTACTTGTACCCTGCAGTCTTAGTTTACCTGGCATTTCCACTGTGTGTCTGTCTCATTTTTGGATCCCATAAGGATCTGACAGCAGACATCTTCTAGACCTACTGATGAGACACATAAGTATTTGAGCAATCCTCTCCTCAGGCCACTTACAGCAATCTAGGTTGGCAGTGATTGAGTCAAGTTTCTAGCAGTCTTCTGACTCATTCTGGTGACTGGCATTTCCATTGCTGTGACTACCACTTTCACCTTCAGAATACAACTTCTTTGATGTGGCAAAATGGGTGTGAGGCATGCCCTATGTCTCCATGATTAGAGCGGTTCAGCACATCTGGTGCTATCACTCACAAGCAACTGGTTATTTGATGCCTAGAGCTGGAAGAGAAGCAATAGATGAGTATAGGAGAGGTGAGCAGGTGAGCTGGACCCCATTACAAAAGCAATAATTTACCATGTACCATTTCTAATACTGGTAAGTGGTCTGGGGTGTTTAGTCCTTCTCAAGTATCAGGACCTGGAAGTGTGAACTAAAATAAGGAAAGGAATATTGATAGATGAAGAGATGATTCCAGTAAATGTGAATAATCATGGAAGTAACCTTAAACTACGTTTAAGGAACACTACAGTACAGACACCCCTGACGAAGCTCAGTCAAGCAAAACGTACGTCGGGGGTTGCACCTATCTGGGTAAAGCTGATATCCATGACATGTTAAGATTTTTTGTATGTACTTGATACTCTGTATTTACATACCTATGATTCTAACTGCATTATGTGTTTGGTTAACAGCATTGTATGTACACCCTTAGTTTTTTTTTTTTTTATAGCGGTAATTTTTATTGAGGAATTTTTCAAACATTCAAATCCAAGGGAAAAAAACATGCGGATAACATCTGAAAGGGCCGAGCCCAACAGTATCAAATAAATAACACAAAAGAAAGGCTAACAGTAAGACTACTGTGGTATGTGTTACGCCGAGCGCTCCGGGTCCCCGCTCCTCCCCGGAGCGCTCGCTTCACTCTCCCCGCTGCAGCGCTCCGGTCAGATCCACTGACCCGGGGCGCTGCGATTCCGCTGCCAGCCGGGATGCGATTCGCGATGCGGTTAGCGCCCGCTCGCGATGCGCACCCCGGCTCCCGTACCTGACTCGCTCTCCCTCGGTCCTGTCCCGGCGCGCGCGGCCCCGCTCCCTAGGGCGCGCGCGCGCCGGGTCTTTGCGATTTAAAGGGCCACTGCGCCGCTGATTGGCGCAGTGATTCCAATTAGTGTCTTCACCTGTGCACTTCCCTATATCACCTCACTTCCCCTGCACTTCCTTGCCGGATCTTGTTGCCATTGTGCCAGTGAAAGCGTTCCTTGTGTGTTCCTAGCCTGTGTTCCAGACCTCCTGCCGTTGCCCCTGACTACGATCCTTGCTGCCTGCCCCGACCTTCTGCTACGTCCGACCTTGCTTCTGTCTACTCCCTTGTACCGCGCCTATCTTCAGCAGCCAGAGAGGTTGAGCCGTTGCTAGTGGATACGACCTGGTCACTACCGCCGCAGCAAGACCATCCCGCTTTGCGGCGGGCTCTGGTGAAAACCAGTAGTGGCTTAGAACCGATCCACTAGCACGGTCCACGCCAATCCCTCTCTGGCACAGAGGATCCACTACCTGCCAGCCGGCATCGTGACAGTAGATCCGGCCATGGATCCCGCTGAAGTTCCTCTGCCAGTTGTCGCTGACCTTACCACGGTGGTCGCCCAGCAGTCACAACAGATAGCGCAACAAGGCCAACAGCTGTCTCAACTGACCGTTATGCTACAGCAGTTACTACCACAGCTTCAGCAGTCATCTCCTCCACCGGCTCCTGCACCTCCTCCGCAGCGAGTGGCCGCTCCTGGTCTACGCCTATCCTTGCCGGATAAATTTGATGGGGACTCTAAGTTTTGCCGTGGCTTTCTTTCCCAATGTTCCCTGCATCTGGAGATGATGTCGGACCTGTTTCCCACTGAAAGGTCTAAGGTGGCTTTCGTAGTCAGCCTTCTGTCTGGAAAAGCCCTGTCTTGGGCCACACCGCTCTGGGACCGCAATGACCCCGTCACTGCCTCTGTACACTCCTTCTTCTCGGAAATCCGAAGTGTCTTTGAGGAACCTGCCCGAGCCTCTTCTGCTGAGACTGCCCTGTTGAACCTGGTCCAGGGTAATTCTTCCGTTGGCGAGTATGCCGTACAATTCCGTACTCTTGCTTCAGAATTATCCTGGAATAATGAGGCCCTCTGCGCGACCTTTAAAAAAGGCCTATCCAGCAACATTAAAGATGTTCTGGCCGCACGAGAAATTCCTGCTAATCTACATGAACTTATTCACCTAGCCACTCGCATTGACATGCGTTTTTCCGAAAGGCGTCAGGAACTCCGCCAAGATATGGACTCTGTTCGCACGAGGCGTTTCTTCTCCTCGGCTCCTCTCTCCTCTGGTCCCCTGCAATCTGTTCCTGTGCCTCCCGCCGTGGAGGCTATGCAGGTCGACCGGTCTCGCCTGACACCTCAAGAGAGGACACGACGCCGTATGGAGAACCTCTGCCTGTACTGTGCTAGTACCGAACACTTCCTGAGGGATTGTCCTATCCGTCCTCCCCGCCTGGAAAGACGTACGCTGACTCCGCACAAAGGTGAGACAGTCCTTGATGTCTACTCTGCTTCTCCACGTCTTACTGTGCCTGTGCGGATGTCTGCCTCTGCCTTCTCCTTCTCTACTGTGGCCTTCTTGGACTCTGGATCTGCAGGAAATTTTATTTTGGCCTCTCTCGTCAACAAGTTCAACATCCCAGTGACCAGTCTCGCCAGACCCCTTTACATCAATTGTGTAAACAATGAAAGATTGGACTGTACCATACGTTTCCGCACGGAGCCCCTTCTTATGAGCATCGGATCTCATCACGAGAGGATTGAACTTTTGGTCCTCCCCAATTGCACCTCGGAAATTCTCCTTGGACTTCCCTGGCTTCAACTTCATTCCCCAACCCTGGATTGGTCCACTGGGGAGATCAAGAGTTGGGGGTCCTCTTGTTCCAAGAACTGTCTAAAACCGGTTCCCAGTAACCCTTGCCGTAACTCTGTGGTTCCTCCAGTAACCGGTCTCCCTAAGGCCTATATGGACTTCGCGGATGTTTTCTGCAAAAAACAAGCTGAGACTCTACCTCCTCACAGGCCTTATGATTGTCCTATCGACCTCCTCCCGGGCACTACTCCACCCCGGGGCAGAATTTATCCTCTCTCTGCCCCAGAGACTCTTGCCATGTCTGAATACGTCCAGGAGAATCTAAAAAAGGGCTTTATCCGTAAATCCTCCTCTCCTGCCGGAGCCGGATTTTTCTTTGTGTCCAAAAAAGATGGCTCCCTACGTCCTTGCATTGACTACCGCGGTCTTAATAAAATCACGGTTAAGAACCGCTACCCCTTACCCCTCATCTCTGAACTCTTTGATCGCCTCCAAGGTGCCCACATCTTTACTAAATTGGACTTAAGAGGCGCCTATAACCTCATCCGCATCAGAGAGGGGGATGAGTGGAAAACGGCATTTAACACCAGAGATGGACACTTTGAGTATCTGGTCATGCCCTTTGGCCTGTGCAACGCCCCTGCCGTCTTCCAAGACTTTGTTAATGAAATTTTTCGTGATCTGTTATACTCCTGTGTTGTTGTATATCTGGACGATATCCTAATTTTTTCTGCCAATCTAGAAGAACACCGCCAGCATGTCCGTATGGTTCTTCAGAGACTTCGTGACAATCAACTCTATGCCAAAATTGAGAAATGTCTGTTTGAATGCCAATCTCTTCCTTTTCTAGGATATTTGGTCTCTGGCCAGGGACTACAGATGGATCCAGACAAACTCTCTGCCGTCTTAGATTGGCCACGCCCCTCCGGACTCCGTGCTATCCAACGCTTTTTGGGGTTCGCCAATTATTACAGGCAATTTATTCCACATTTTTCTACCGTTGTGGCTCCTATCGTGGCTTTAACAAAAAAAAATGCTGATCCCAAGTCTTGGCCTCCTCAAGCAGAAGACGCCTTTAAACGACTCAAGTCTGCCTTTTCTTCGGCTCCCGTGCTCTCCAGACCTGACCCTTCCAAACCCTTCCTATTGGAGGTTGATGCCTCCTCAGTGGGAGCTGGAGCTGTTCTTCTACAAAAAAATTCTTCCGGGCATGCTGTCACTTGTGGTTTTTTCTCTAGGACCTTCTCTCCAGCGGAGAGGAACTACTCCATCGGGGATCGAGAGCTTCTAGCCATTAAATTAGCACTTGAGGAATGGAGGCATCTGCTGGAGGGATCAAGTTTTCCTGTTATTATCTACACCGACCACAAGAACCTCTCCTACCTCCAGTCTGCCCAACGGCTGAATCCTCGCCAGGCCCGGTGGTCTCTGTTCTTTGCCCGATTTAATTTTGAGATTCACTTTCGTCCTGCCGATAAGAACATTAGGGCCGATGCTCTCTCTCGTTCCTCGGATGCCTCAGAAGTTGAACTCTCTCCGCAACACATCATTCCACCTGACTGCCTGATCTCCACTTCTCCTGCCTCCATCAGGCAAACTCCTCCAGGAAAGACCTTTGTTTCTCCACGCCGACGCCTCGGAATCCTCAAATGGGGTCACTCCTCCCATCTCGCAGGTCATGCGGGCATCAAGAAATCTGTGCAACTCATCTCCCGCTTCTATTGGTGGCCGACTCTGGAGACGGATGTTGTGGACTTTGTGCGAGCCTGCACTATCTGTGCCCGGGATAAGACTCCTCGCCAGAAGCCCGCTGGTTTTCTTCATCCCCTGCCTGTCCCCGAACAGCCTTGGTCTCTGATTGGTATGGATTTTATTACTGATTTACCCCCTTCCCGTGGCAACACTGTTATTTGGGTGGTCGTTGATCGATTCTCCAAAATGGCACATTTCATCCCTCTTCCTGGTCTTCCTTCTGCGCCTCAGTTGGCTAAACAATTTTTTGTACACATTTTTCGTCTTCACGGGTTGCCTACGCAGATTGTCTCGGATAGAGGCGTCCAATTCGTGTCTAAATTCTGGAGGGCTCTCTGTAAACAACTCAAGATTAAATTAAATTTTTCTTCTGCATATCATCCCCAGTCCAATGGACAAGTAGAAAGAATTAACCAGATCTTGGGTGATTATTTGCGACATTTTGTTTCCTCCCGCCAGGATGACTGGGCAGATCTCCTTCCATGGGCCGAATTCTCGTATAACTTCAGGGTCTCTGAATCTTCCTCCAAATCCCCATTTTTCGTGGTGTACGGCCGTCACCCTCTTCCCCCCCTCCCTACCCCCTTGCCCTCTGGTCTGCCCGCTGTGGATGAAATTTCTCGTGACCTTTCCATCATATGGAGAGAGACCCAAAATTCTCTCTTACAGGCTTCATCACGCATGAAGAAGTTCGCGGATAAGAAAAGAAGAGCTCCTCCCGTTTTTTCCCCTGGAGACAAGGTATGGCTCTCCGCTAAATATGTCCGCTTCCGTGTCCCTAGCTACAAGTTGGGACCACGCTATCTTGGTCCTTTCAAAATTTTGTGTCAAATTAATCCTGTCTCTTATAAACTTCTTCTTCCTCCTTCTCTTCGTATCCCTAATGCCTTTCACGTCTCTCTTCTCAAACCACTCATCCTCAACCGTTTTTCTCCCAAATCTGTTCCTCCCACTCCTGTTTCCGGCTCCTCGGACATCTTCTCTGTCAAAGAGATCTTAGCTTCCAAAAAGGTCAGAGGGAAAACTTTTTTTTTAGTGGACTGGGAGGGTTGTGGTCCTGAAGAGAGATCCTGGGAACCTGAGGACAACATCCTAGACAAAAGTCTGCTCCTCAGGTTCTCAGGCTCTAAGAAGAGGGGGAGACCCAAGGGGGGGGGTACTGTTACGCCGAGCGCTCCGGGTCCCCGCTCCTCCCCGGAGCGCTCGCTTCACTCTCCCCGCTGCAGCGCTCCGGTCAGATCCACTGACCCGGGGCGCTGCGATTCCGCTGCCAGCCGGGATGCGATTCGCGATGCGGTTAGCGCCCGCTCGCGATGCGCACCCCGGCTCCCGTACCTGACTCGCTCTCCCTCGGTCCTGTCCCGGCGCGCGCGGCCCCGCTCCCTAGGGCGCGCGCGCGCCGGGTCTTTGCGATTTAAAGGGCCACTGCGCCGCTGATTGGCGCAGTGATTCCAATTAGTGTCTTCACCTGTGCACTTCCCTATATCACCTCACTTCCCCTGCACTTCCTTGCCGGATCTTGTTGCCATTGTGCCAGTGAAAGCGTTCCTTGTGTGTTCCTAGCCTGTGTTCCAGACCTCCTGCCGTTGCCCCTGACTACGATCCTTGCTGCCTGCCCCGACCTTCTGCTACGTCCGACCTTGCTTCTGTCTACTCCCTTGTACCGCGCCTATCTTCAGCAGCCAGAGAGGTTGAGCCGTTGCTAGTGGATACGCCGCTTTGCGGCGGGCTCTGGTGAAAACCAGTAGTGGCTTAGAACCGATCCACTAGCACGGTCCACGCCAATCCCTCTCTGGCACAGAGGATCCACTACCTGCCAGCCGGCATCGTGACAGTATGTCATAAAGGGCATATAAACCCCGGTCGAAGCAACCGATACCGGAGCGCCACAACATAGTGATCGTTACAATAGCCATATGAAGCCATAAAAGGCATATCTCTATACATCAACACATTAAACTATAAAGCCCAGAGGGTTACACACACACACGAAAAGGAGGAGGAGGGGTAGAGAAAGGAGGAAGGGAACATAAAGGGACCCCAGGGGGGGGGGGGGGGAGGAAAGCAGGAGAAAGATAAAGGAAAGGAGATGAAGCTCAACAGGTCAAGGTGGTTGTCGATCAGAAAAGCGATCCCAAGGTTCCCAAGCCGAAAGAAAAGAGGGTACAGAATTATGCAATGAGGCCAAGGCCATGAGGGATTCCAAGGAGTGGCTCTCCCAGATACGTACCAGAAAGTCAGACTCTGGGGGAGGAAGAGTTCTCCAACATTTAGCTATAAGGGTTTTAGCGGCTAAAGCAATATGCATAAAAAGCTTGAATGTTTTTTTCAGATGCAGTGCAGGATAAGAAAGGTGGAGAACATATATGCGGGGATTTAGAGGGACTGAGACACCCAGGGAGTCGGATATCAATTGCTGTACCATCTTCCAGTAATCACCTATAAGAGGACAGGAGGAGGTATGGTAGGGTTCAGTCTATTTAAAAGCTCAGGAGTGTGATACCAGCCCATGACCATTTTGTACTGGGTTTCCTTATATGCTGTGCAGATAGAAGCCTTAGATGCCCTCTCCCAGATAACACACCACTGAGGCAAGGGAATGGTTGTATTGAGAGCATCCTCCCAACGGCCCATGTAGCGGTGAGACGGGGGATCCCCATCAGGGGGCTGAATGAGTAGAGAATAGATGTCGGAGAGAAGACCACCACAGCACAACCTTTCAAATCCAGTAGGTCGAGAGACCACAGTAGAACCAGTCATGGAAAACAAAAAATGCCTGAGTTGCAGGTAGTGGAAACGCTCAGACGAGGGGAGATCCCAGCGAGTCACCAGCTGTTCAAAGGACAGGAGAGAGCGAGACAAGGGGTCCACTATCTCAGCCCAACAAAAGAGACCTCTAGAACCCCATTCCCACACCATGAGGGATGACAGACCAGCAGGAAAATCAGGACAATAAAGGTAAGACTGCAGGGGGGAAGCACAGGGAATACAGTCTAAACTTCCTAGAGCAATATCCCCAAACATATATAGAGAAAGACATGGGACCCAGGAGAGGAGGAAGAGAAACAGAGGACACCAGAGGGGACAAAAGGAGGGAATTCAGGTGAATAGGAGCTAACACAGCTTCTCTAGCTCCATCCAACGGCTATATGCATGGTAGGAGGACCAAGCCGCAAGGTGACGCAGGTGAGCAGCCCAGTAGTATTTTGCCCCATCAGGAACAGCTAACACCCCCCCCCCCCCCCCATGGCCCTGCTAGCCATACAGACAGACTTTGGTAGACGATGTCTCTTCTCATCCCAGTTGAAGCGGAAGATAGCAGATTGAAAGGAGCGAAGGGCAGACAAGGGTACCCGAGTCAGCAGTGTTTCGAAAAAATATAGTGTGGTGCCGGGGAAGAGTAATGGTGTCTAGGGTGTTGTGGTAATAGTGTAGGGGTGTAGGGTCTGGTGGTATTAACCCTTGAATGTTGTGACGCCAGGGTGCGGTTTCCTCAGTAGTAATGTTCCTACCGCCAACCGTCCCACAAACGGCATGGAGAAATAATGGAATGTCCACAGCAGATTTTATGAAGTAAACTGAATAAACTTTACTTGCAGATTTTATGCAATGGTATTGAACATAACAGTCTCGCAGGTTTGCTGGGCCTTGGAAGCAATGAGCTCTTGATGCTAGCCACTATGCTACTATATTAGAATATTTGAGCTGATAGTAGTTCACACAAGATTCAGTAGTTTGAGCTTTTAGTAACTCACGTTTTGTGGCTGCAGGTTCTTAGGCTTTGGGCCTAGTTGAATTGAATTGATGCTGATGAGATGAGGAGATGTGCTTGGCTTGATAATCCGGAACTAAGAGACTAGAATGTAGTGGCTACAGCCCCTTATATATTAAGTGGGCTGGAAAAAAGCTCATTGGCTGGAAAACCTGTAAGTTATGAACCCAGTGAACTCTGTGTACATCGCAAGACCTCCAAAGGTCCTTGAACATTTTAAACATTACAAATGTACATCACGTGACCCGTGAAAGGTCCAATACATATATATCCTATACATTTATATTATTTGCATATATATTAAACAATATACAATTCACATGAGGCGACCAGGGGTAAGCCCCAGGGGGGACAAACACCAGGGGGACACCAGACAACCCTGTCTAGTACTGTTAAACAAAGGAAAAGTCGGAGAAGAAGCATGAGGGAGTTTAAGGGAGGCAGTAGGAGAGGAATAGAGACCCCGCAGTGCAGTTAGAAAGTTTCCCATGATACCAAATTTTTTGAGAGTGTCGAAAAGAAATAGCCACCCCAACCTATCAAAGGCCTTTTCCGCATCCAAGCGAAGAATCAACGCCTGTTCAGATTACGTAAACGAAACCCACTACCCTCCTTGTATTATCTCCGCCCTGACGACAGGGGATAAACCCAACCTGGTCCTTATGGATAAGGGAGGGAAGAAAGGAGAAAAAAGCTTCAAATCAGAGTTAAGGAGTGCAATAGGCCTGTAACTAGCGCAATCATGGGGATCAGGGTAATCAATGAGTGTAGAAAAGACTGCGGGATCTCCTCACCCCCCATAAAATAGTTGAAAAGAGGGACAAGTTTAGGTACAAGTATGGAAGAGTAAGTCTTATAGTACAGAAAAGAGAATCCGTCAGGTCCTGGGGAGCGGCCAACCGGAAGGGATTTAAGGACCTCAAGGAGTTCTTCCCCAGTAATAGGTGCATTAAGAGCATCACGATTAGTGTTGCTCGCGAATATTCGCAATTCGAATATTATTCGCGAATATCGCATATTCGCGAATTCGCGAATTTCGCGAATATAGCGCTATATATTCGTAATTACGAATATTCGTTTTTTTTTTTTTTTTTTTTTTTTCTTCACAGTACACATCACAGTGATCATCCCTCTCTGCTTCCAGCTTGTGTGGTGTAAAGAAGGCTGTAATACTACTGTGTGAGACTGACGTGCGAAAATTCGCATATACGGAAATTCGCAAATGCGAAAATTAGCATATGCTAATTTTCGCATATGCGAATTTACGCGCGTGTTAATTTTGTATGCCAATATTCACATGTAAATTTTCGCATACGCGAATATTCGCATATGCGAAAATAAAACAAGAATATAACGAATATGCGAATATTCGCGAATATATGACGAATATTCGTCCATATATTCGCGAATATTCGCGAATTCGAATATGGCCTATGCCGCTCAACACTAATCACGATCGTCCCCCGACAAAGTGGGCAAGCCCCATCGGGACAGGTGAGAATCAAGAGCAGCAGCACGCTCCCCCGGATCAGACGGAAGCTGTGAAGGAAGAGAATAATTATCAGAATAGTAATTAACGACACCCTTCGTTTTTAATCCATTATATTTTCTGCCTTTCCTGAGTATGTGCTCCTGAGGGGACTGTTTTTGGGGCCATTTATTTGTCTATGTGTATTATTTTAATATGGATTTTTAATAAAAATTTGTATTTTGTGCATATTTTGTTGAAGTGTTTTTTGGGGTTATAGAAAATGGTACTTGTAATACCTGATCGACTTACAAATATATGCCTTGCTATTCTAAGCCAAATATGCTAATAACATGACCTATTGAAGCAACTTGACAGTCAGAAATTAGTAACCCAGAATTTGAGGACTTGCTTGCGGCATGGTTATACCTACAGAATCATGGAGTAGTTAATTCATCACAACAGTAAATGTGAATTTAGAGTTACCGTATATACTCGAGTATAAGCCGACCCGAATATAAGCCGAGGCCCCTAATTTCACATCACCCTCCCCCTGTCATCATCCAGACCCCTGTCATTAACACCCTCAACATCATCACCCTGTCATCATCCCCCCTTTATCATCACCCCGTCATCATCACCCTGTCATCATCACCCCTTCATCATCACCGCCTGTCATCATCATCCCCTTTCATCATTACCCTGTCATCACCCCCCCTTCATCATCCCCCCTTCATCATTACCCTGTCATCATCCCCCCTTCATCATCCCCCCTTCATCATCACCGCCTGTCATCATCCCCCTGTCATCATCCCACACACACCCCCGTCATCATCACCGCCTGTCATCATCCCCCTGTCATCATCCCACACCCCCCTTCATCATCACCGCCTGTCATCATCCCCCTGTCATCATCCCACCCCCCTCCTTCATCATCACCACCTGTTATCATCCCCCTGTCATCATCCCACCCCCCTCCCTCATCATCACCACCTGTTATCATCCCCCTGTCATCATCCCACCCCCCTCCTTCATCATCACCACCTGTTATCATCCCCCTGTCATCATCCCACACCACCCCCTTCATCATCACCACCTGTTATCATCCACCTGTCATCATCCCACACCACCCCCTTCATCATCACCACCTGTTATCATCCCCCTGTCATCATTCCCCCCCCTCCTTCATCATCACCACCTGTTATCATCCCCCTGTCATCATCCCACACCACCCCCTTCATCATCACCACCTGTTATCATCCCCCTGTCATCATCCCACACCACCCCCTTCATCATCACCACCTGTTATCATCCCCCTGTCATCATCCCACCTCCCCTTCATCATCACACCTGTTATCATCCCCCTGTCATCATCCCACACCACCCCCTTCATCATCACCCCACCTGTTATCATCCAACTGTCATCATCCCACCCCCTCCTTTATCATCACCACCTGTTATCATCCCCCTGTCATCATCCCACACCACCCCCTTCATCAACACCACCTGTTATCATCCCCCTGTCATCATCCCACCCCCCCCTTCATCATCACCACCTGTTATCATCCCCCTGTCATCATCCCACACCACCCCCTTCATCATCACCCCACCTGTTATCATCCAACTGTCATCATCCCACCCCCTCCTTTATCATCACCACCTGTTATCATCCCCCTGTCATCATCCCACACCACCCCCTTCATCAACACCACCTGTTATCATCCCCCTGTCATCATCCCACCCCCCCCTTCATCATCACCACCTGTTATCATCCCCCTGTCATCATCCCACACCACCCCCTTCATCATCACCTGTTATCATCCCCCTGTCATCATCCCACCCCCCCACTTCATCATCACCACCTGTGAATGTCTGAACAGTGGTCTTCAATCTGCGGACCTCCAGATGTTTCAAAACTACAACTCCCAGCATGCCCGGCGCAACGTCCCTGTGCGTCGTCGTCAAGGCAACCTCACTATTCCGGTCCCGAAGCACGGAAAAGAGGCCCCCCCAGTGATGATGGACAGCCCGAAACGACTATCCCTCCCCACTGGACGGTCCCTGCAGCATAGATGGCCAAGACCAGCTCACCCTTCCTTCCCGCCGAGGTGAGGTGAGTACAAAACTAAAGGGGGGGGGGGTCTGGATGATGACTAATGCCGCAGTGGTCTTCAACCTGCGGACCTCCAGATGTTTTAAAACTACTACTCCCAGCATGCCCGGACAGCCGATGAGAGCTGTAGTCTTGAAACATCTGGAGGTCCGCAGGTTGAAGACCACTGAGGGCGGAGAGTTCACTCAAGTATAAGCCGAGGGGGGTGTTTTCAGCACAAAAAATCGTACTGAAAAACTCGGCTTATACTCGAGTATATACGGTAGGTAATAGATTGACACTGAGAACCTATGATTTCTGAAAATAATGACAAAGAATGGGTATGGTTAAAGGGAAAAAAATAACAATACTGAATGCGTCTTTTCTCCAGAATCCACAAAATGAAAAAATAAAAAATCCCCCTTCCTTCTGTCTCTCACTGGTGAAGATTTAATTTCCTCTTTGTATCAATTAAACCTGTCTCTCCTTCTGTCAAACATATCTTTTTAAATACAAGAACTCCAAGTGGGAGAGGAATTGTACGTGGTGACAAAACAGGCAGCAAAGTGCCTATGAGCGTGTGGTAGCGCGTCCTGCCTCCACGCCTGAGCGTATTATTATGGAACAATTATCTGTGTGACTGTAATTCCTGTACAAACAATTGTCAGAAATTCAAGTGACATGTGCCTCTCATTCTGTAGCTATAAGAAGGGATTAGGTTTCTCCACTCTTTTAACTCTTAACAAACGCCTTGAGAAACTTTTAAGCAATAAACAGAAAGCTTAAGATTCCGAGCATGTTCACGTTCAATGTCTTCCCAACATCTTAACCAAGACCAAAGCAATAATTCAGCTTGCTCACATACCAAATGTGTCCATAAGGCTCCATTGCCAGGTGAAGGTTATCTGCACAGTATATATGTCTATATCCCACCAAAAGAAAAAAAAAAAAAAAAAAAAAAAAACATATGGAAAATTAAAGGGGTGCCAGAAAGTTAAACAGATTTGTAAATTACTTCTATTAAAAAATCTTAATCCTTTCAGTACTTTTTAGCAGCTGTTTGCTACAGAGGAAAATCTATATTTTTTTTATTTCTTTTTTGTGTTGTCCACAGTGCTCTCTGCTGACACCTGATGCCCATATCAGGAACTGTCCAGAGCAGGAGAAAATCCCCATAGCAAACCTATGCTGCTCTGGACAGTTCCTGATGTGGACAGAGGTGTCAGCAGAGAGCAGTGTGGACAACACAAAAAATAAATTCAAAAAGAAAAGAATTTCCTCTGGAGCATATAGCAGCTGATAAGTACTGGAAGGATTAAGATTTTTAAATAGAAGTAATTTACAAATCTGTTTAACTTTCTGGCACCAGTTGATTTAAAAAAAAAATATATATATATAGTTTTCCACCAGAGTACTCCTTTAAACATTTTAGAACACCCTTGAACGTTCTGGTAAAAGGATAGAGCTAGTCTACCCCTATGTATGCTCTATTTCTCATTACATGGTTCCTAAGTTCAAAGTTTAGTTCTCAAGAGTCATGTTAATTGTGAATGCATGAAAACAAGCCTGGCTACCACATTGACTTCCTGGCTACCACATTACCACATTGATTCAAGATATCCGGAGCACCACATTTGCTCTGATATGAAAAACATTATTTTTCTTCTGACAATTTTAAGGGCTCCTTATTCCCTCAAGTTCCTTAATTACAATTAAAAGGGGTACTCCACAGGCCAATGTTTGGAAGTAAATATTCCGAATGCAGTTTTCACGCTGCGGGAGTTGGCCATGCCCCTCGTGACATCACGGCCAGCCCTCCTCAATGCAAGTTTATGGGAGGGGATGTGATGGCCATCACGTCCCCCCTCCTATAGACTTGCATTGAGGGGGAGTGGCTGTGTTGTCACAAGGGGCGTGACCTACCTCCGCAGCGCGAAAACAACATTTGGAACATTTATTGCCGAACGCTGGCCAGTGGAATACCCCTTCAAGCTGTGGATTTCCACTTGCCACTAATCTTACTTGGCCTTCCTGGGGGGTCAACCTAATTGTGAGGGTTCTCGGATGGGGGCTTTATCATGGGGGATGTAGTATAAATATGAAGCGGGCAGGAGAGTCCATTTTTTTTGCTGCTGCCACTGCACGATTGTGATAGCGCTGTACATGGAGGATTGAATCCTGATTTTTATTTTATTAAATGTATTATTAAATTTACTATTAAACTTTAATTGAAAGAAATCAGACATGGTAGTCTTTCCTTTTGGAGCTCCCCGATTCAATGTCAAAGACAAAGATCCCAAGGGCAGAACTAGAACTAGGCCTTAAAGGGTACTCCGCCCCTAGACCTCTTATCCTTTATCAAAAGGATAGGAGATAAGATGTCTGATCGCCGCTGGGGACCCCCGTGATCTCTCTGCGTTTGTTTAGTGAGGTCGGGTGCAGCGATGGAGGCTTGTGACATCACGGCCACGCCCCACTCGCAACGTCAAGGCCATGCTCCCTCAATGCAAGTCTATGGGAGGAGGAGTTGCATTGAGGGGGCGTGGTCATGACATCACGAGCCTCCACCCCGCATCACCAGTCAACCGTCATGAAGCGAAGTTCGTTCCGTGCATCGGATGTCTGGGGTGCTGCAGCAGAGATCGCTGGGGACCCCTGCTATCAGACATCTTATCCCCTATCCTTTGGATAGGATGTCTAGGGGCGGAGTACCCCTTTAACTCCACCATACCAGTGCATGCATTGCTGTCCTATATTTGCAAACCCCTGGTAATATGTCTATGGGCCAAAATATACCCCATATTGCTCTGATTCCACCTATAGGCAAAGAAGTGCCTATGGTTCTGTAGTTCAATACTGCAGAGACAAAATGTACCGCTGTATCGGCCTAAAACACACCCCTGCTGTAGAGCCCTGCGGAGGACTGTTTTCTTATTCCCGTTCCCGCCAGCTCCCACTGAATTACCGCCTGCTCCCACAACATGTATGTCTAATCCTGCCCGCTCCCGTAAACATTTTGTCACAGATAGTACCCCCTCATGCCATTTCATCACCCCATTGTGCCATTTTATCAGCCCCCTGTGGCTCAGAGGTTTACGGTACTGCGCAGGATTTTGCGGGACCTTCTGTATGTTCTGTGACCGCCTGTTCCTGCCTGCAACAACCTCAGTACTGCCTGCACCCACAAATTATTTATTGTGTCTCTTAGGACCCGCAGAATTCCAATCCTGATGCAGGGCTCTACCCTGCAGTGTGTAAGATGCCAAATATTATCAAACATAAAGTATTCCCCTCATTACCTGATGTAGAGTATAACCCAAAAATGTTAAATGTGAAATAAATCTTCTTAGGCTCCATTAATAACCTTGGAAAGTAAACCACTTGAAAATCAGTCCTGAGAAACTTTAAAGGTGCTGCTGACTTCTATTGGCGTGCGCTAATTTATAAATAATTCTGAAATTTACATAAGACAAAAGACTAGAAGAGTTGCAGGTAAAATAAATCCCACATCAATATAACTACAACACCCAGGACAGCCATCTGATTCCTGTGAAATGATGCACAAGGTTGTCAAGTAATAACTCAGAAATGGTAATACTTGAAATTAAAAACGAAGGAATGATAAGAGGAGGAAATCAGCGAGAAACATCTGCAGAGCGGATCAGATCCCAGGATAAAACCGGAGAGGAGACACTCAGCAAAAAATGGTAAATGTGACCTTTTTCATATTGAAATCTCCTTTGGAAGGATCTGCTGCAGACACTTACCAATTCATATACCTCACCTGGCATTGTAAATAACTAATTGAAAGTCTACCTGCAAAGGTAATGTCCATAACTTACATATATCACATATACTTATATATATATACTGCAAGGCTTCCCAGGAGCACTTGAAAGGGGGAGCTCACTACACGCATATGGAGGTCTGCAGGTTGAAGACCACTGCAGCCTTCGTCATCATCCAGACCCCCCTTTTGTTTTCAAACTCCCCTCGGTGGGAAGGAAGGGTGAGTTGGTCCAGGCCGTTCATATTCGACCACCTATGTTGCAGGCACCGTCCGGTGGGGAGGGTTAGTTGTTCCGGGCTGTCAATCTTCATCGGGAGGCCCTCTTCTCCGCTCCGGGCCTCCCGGTGAAGATGGAAGTTGCCTTGACGATGACGCGCAGTGACGTCCTTGCGCATGAACGTCCCTGCACGGTGGCGTCAAGACAGCGTCACAAGTCCGGGACCAGCCCGGAGCAGAGAAGAGGGCCTCCTGGTGAAGAAGGACAGCCCGGAATGACTAACTCTCCCCACCGGACGGTCCCTGCAGCATAGGTGGTCAAATATGGACGGCCCGGACTAGCTCACCCTTCCTTCCCACTGAGGGGAGGTGAGTAGAAAACAAAAGGGGGGTCTGAATGGTGACGAAGGCCACAGTGGTCTTCAACCTGCGGACCTCCACATGTTTTAAAACTACAACTCCCAGCATGCTGGGAGTTGTAGTTTTGCAACATCTGGAGGTCCACAGGTTGAAGACCACTGAGAAGGGATTGACAGGCGGAGATGGACGGCCAGGACCATCCCCTCACAGCTAAGCCAGAAACGTTTTTATGTTCATTCGAGTATAAGCCGAGGGGGGCATTTTCAGCACGAAAAATCGTGCTGAAAAACTCGGCTTATACTCGAGTATATACGGTAGTAACATAGTTTGTAAGGTTAAAAAAGAAGACAAGAGTCCATATAGTTAACTTAAAACCCTACTATGTTGATTCAAAGGAAGGCAAAACCCCCCAATTTGGCTGATACCAGTTGCCCCATGACATAGGAACAACTCCTTCCGAACCCCATTATGGCATCAAAACAAATCCCTGGATCAACGTTGTAACCATATAAATCTAGTACCATAACCTGTAATGTTATATTTTTCCAGAAAACATCCAGTCCCCCCTTGAACAGACATCACATCATGGGACAAAGAGTCTCACTGCTCTTACAGTAAAGAATCTCTGTCTGTGATGATGGTGAAACCTTTTTCCCTCTAGACGTAGCTAATGCCCCCTTGCTATGGTTACTGGCCTAGCTCCCAATACAGATATATTTATTACCAAAAAACTTTGGACCAAAATAATAAAGGGGTAGTATAGAGGTAATATATATAAGAACTTCTTGATGTTCTGTCTATTTCTTAGCTAGGAGGACTTGCCTTTTAAAGGAGGATGTCACACTAGTTTTTGCTTACATGTAGTTCATTTACTTTTCCATATTTAAAATAAATGATCACTATAATTTCAAGGAACTTTATACAACAAGGGAATGCCTCCTTCTCCAAGAACCAGGCTTCTTTTCTATTTCACTCTCTTAAACCCAACTTATCATTTAAAAAAAAAATGCTCAAATCCATGCTGAGAGATAAGACAGATAGGAGCTCACTCACGGATGGAATGATATTTGCCCATTAAAGTATATGTAGGAGGGGGGTAGAGGAAGGGAAGTAGCTAGAGAGAGACTCAAGCAGAAAGACTACAGGACTTTGTAGTGAGCATTAGATCTTGCCCCTCCCCCCAAGTGCTTTATTCACAGTTTAGACTGCACAGTGCTGCTCTAAAATGTCCTCCATGTGGCTGCTCCTGAGAATGTGTGTGCAGTGTATGGGAGACATCATAAAAGTGTCATGACTCGACCTGATTCTGGAAGGAAGAGTTACGTTTTCTGGTATTTGGCAGAAGCATCCTGCATTGCTGTGACGACGCCCGGACCAATCATTTCTTGTCTTATGTCCATACCCTCCTCGGGTAAATCTAATTCTTCAGCCAGCCTGTCATTCCTTGCTTGTGTTTGAATTTGTCTGCACTAGCTCATATGCTGCTCCTAACTTTTTCTATTGTGTTTATTTTGACTTCCGCTTGTTCCAAGTTTATTCTCTGATTTGGTACCTTTGAAGCTATCTCTGTTTGGACCTGGCTTGTTAGACTTCTCTCTATCTATTTGTCTGTTGTTCCCCCCTGTATTTTTTTTATCTTTTTCTGTGACTTTCAACTCTTTGTACCCTGAGTTGCTTCCCTGACATCTGTACTGTGTTGTTTATTGTTTTGAACCTTGTTATGCCCATGCGCTGCTCACTCAGTACAGGGATCGCCAACCAGTTTAGGTTCCGACGGTTAGGGAGGATACTCAAGTATGAAGGGAAAGTGGCTGTGGGTAAGTTAGAGCTGCACATTGCGTAACAAGAAACTAGGGTAGTTTCTTAAAACAACAGGTACACTTTAAGGATACTCTGCAATTTCATACCCCTGTCTAGATAATCTCCATTTAAATAGAAGCTTTGATAGGTACTATAGGTTTCATCTCTATAATACACAGTGACATGGGAAGAATTGGAAGACAATGATAGATAAACATTAGGTGGAAGCAGAAGACAATGAAAGAAATCAAACAGAAAGTGTTGACTCCCGAATATGAAAGAAATCAAATATTAGGGATGACCCCCTAACATGTATATGAGGGCCTCCTGACTTTTCTCTGACAGATGATATTGGGAAGAGAAGGATTGGGGATGCTCTATCTAAATTGCCCTGTTCTCAGGGAAAAAAGCTGCCATGAAAGGAGTCTGACCCAAGCTTACCCCCCTTTCTTTATTTAAAACTTAAAAGCTCTCAGTCGTAGAGGGGATTGGTAGAGACTGTCTGCTGAATAAGTGTTCGGTCAACAGCTATGATATGTGCATGTGCACGAAATACCACAAATTAAGAAGATAAACATTATGCTCATAAGCACATTATAAATTAACAAAATGCTAATACACCACTTCTTCATCTGACGAAGGCCGCCTACTCATCATGATAGTGCACTTGTCTCTGTAATTGCCTACAAAAAAAATCACTCTATGCCTTGATTGTATTATATAGATGGTGAGCTCCAAAGGAGAGAGGGGCCGTGTTCGCCGATAGTGTGCAGTGCTGCCTTAAAGTGTTTCTTGTAGAGGGATTAGCCCGGCACTGTAAGCATGAAGAAGGTGTGTCTGGAATCAATCTGGAATACAGCTTACTCTTATTATGAAGAACGGTGTGGTGCTCAATCTGGAATGCAGCTTACTCTTATTATGAAGAAGGTGTGGTGCTCAATCTGAAATACAGCTTACTCTTATTATGAAGAACGGTGGGGTGCTCAATCTGGAATGCAGCTTACTCTTATTATGAAGAACGGTGTGGTGCTCAATCTGAAATACAGGTTACTCTTATTATGAAGAACGGTGTGGTGCTCAATCTGGAATGCAGGTTACTCTTATTATGAAGAACGGTGTGGTGCTCAATCTGGAATGCAGCTTACTCTTATTATGAAGAACGGTGTGGTGCTCAATCTGAAATGCAGCTTACTCTTATTATGAAGAACGGTGTGGTGCTCAATCTGGAATGCAGCTTACTCTTATTATGAAGAAGGTGTGGTGCTCAATCTGGAATACAGCTTACTCTTATTATGAAGAACGGTGTGGTGCTCAATCTGAAATGCAGCTTACTCTTATTATGAAGAACGGTGTGGTGCTCAATCTGGAATGCAGCTTACTCTTATTATGAAGAACGGTGTGGTGCTCAATCTGGAATACAGCTTACTCTTATTATGAAGAACGGTGTGGTGCTCAATCTGAAATGCAGGTTACTCTTATTATGAAGAAGGTGTGGTGCTCAATCTGGAATGCAGTTTACTCTTATTATGAAGAAGGTGTGGTGCTCAATCTGGAATGCAGCTTACTCTTATTATGAAGAACGGTGTGGTGCTCAATCTGGAATGCAGTTTCTCTTATTATGAAGAACGGTTTGGTGCTCAATCTGGAATGCAGCTTACTCTTATTATGAAGAACGGTGTGGTGCTCAATCTGGAATGCAGCTTACTCTAATTATGAAGAAGGTGTGGTGCTCAATCTGGAATGCAGCTTACTCTTATTATGAAGAACGGTGTGGTGCTCAATCTGGAATGCAGTTTACTCTTATTATGAGGAACGGTGTGGTGCTCAATCTGGAATGCAGCTTACTCTTATTATGAAGAACGGTGTGGTGCTCAATCTGGAATGCAGCTTACTCTTATTATGAAGAACGGTGTGGTGCTCAATCTGGAATGCAGTTTCTCTTATTATGAAGAACGGTTTGGTGCTCAATCTGGAATGCAGCTTACTCTTATTATGAAGAAGGTGTGGTGCTCAATCTGGAATGCAGCTTACTCTTATTATGAAGAACGGTGTGGTGCTCAATCTGGAATGCAGGTTACTCTTATTATGAAGAACGGTGTGGTGCTCAATCTGGAATGCAGCTTACTCTTATTATGATGAACGGTGTGGTGCTCAATCTGGAATGCAGCTTACTCTTATTATGAAGAACGGTGTGGTGCTCAATCTGGAATGCAGCTTACTCTTATTATGAAGAACGGTTTGGTGCTCAATCTGGAATGCAGCTTACTCTTATTATGATGAACGGTGTGGTGCTCAATCTGGAATGCAGCTTACTCTTATTATGAAGAACGGTTTGGTGCTCAATCTGGAATGCAGCTTACTCTTATTATGATGAACGGTGTGGTGCTCAATCTGGAATGCAGCTTACTCTTATTATGAAGAACGGTTTGGTGCTCAATCTGGAATGCAGTTTTTCTTATTATGAAGAACGGTGTGGTGCTCAATCTGGAATGCAGCTTACTCTTATTATGAAGAACGGTTTGGTGCTCAATCTGGAATGCAGTTTCTCTTATTATGAAGAACGGTGTGGTGCTCAATCTGGAATGCAGCTTACTCTTATTATGAAGAACGGTGTGGTGCTCAATCTGGAATGCAGCTTACTCTTATTATGAAGAACGGTTTGGTGCTCAATCTGGAATGCAGCTTACTCTTATTATGATGAACGGTGTGGTGCTCAATCTGGAATGCAGCTTACTCTTATTATGAAGAACGGTGTGGTGCTCAATCTGGAATGCAGCTTACTCTTATTATGATGAACGGTGTGGTGCTCAATCTGGAATGCAGCTTACTCTTATTATGAAGAACGGTTTGGTGCTCAATCTGGAATGCAGTTTTTCTTATTATGAAGAACGGTGTGGTGCTCAATCTGGAATGCAGCTTACTCTTATTATGAAGAACGGTTTGGTGCTCAATCTGGAATGCAGTTTCTCTTATTATGAAGAACGGTGTGGTGCTCAATCTGGAATGCAGCTTACTCTTATTATGAAGAACGGTGTGGTGCTCAATCTGGAATGCAGCTTACTCTTATTATGATGAACGGTGTGGTGCTCAATCTGGAATGCAGCTTACTCTTATTATGAAGAACGGTTTGGTGCTCAATCTGGAATGCAGTTTTTCTTATTATGAAGAACGGTGTGGTGCTCAATCTGGAATGCAGCTTACTCTTATTATGAAGAACGGTTTGGTGCTCAATCTGGAATGCAGTTTACTCTTATTATGAAGAAGGTGTGGTGCTCAATCTGGAATGCAGCTTACTCTTATTATGAAGAACGGTGTGGTGCTCAGACGAATAGGAGTGCAAAGGCAGAATTCAATACGTAGAAAAACTGAAGTCGGCACTCACCGTGTTCTTTTATCTTCTTTCCTTTATCCAATAATGCTCACGTATTACATATACAGGATGGGAGATGGTGCATAGAGGGGGGGGGGTACCTAGTGAGTAACATATATAAGCATAATTTTTTTCTGTCATATCACAGAAAAAAATTATGCTTATATATGTTACTCACTAGGTCATGCAGGTGCTTTTCTCGTCTTTATTTATGTGTATAGCTTCTGCATTTAGCTCACAAATAGATCTTTTCTGTTGCTTACTTACTTTGACATCCACTGCTCAGGGGGGGACATGTTAAAGGCAAGCCCTGAGCCCGCCCTCACTCATTATGCGTTCACTTCCTCCTTGAGTCTGCTGTGCAGTGCAGAGTTTCCTCATCCAATTACTACAGGCTGCTCTGTAACCCCCTGTTCTTTGTTTTCATGCTGCAGTCTGATAGGACAGGAGTAAGCACAGATGAGTGCTAGTCTCACCTGCACTTATTGGACTTCATACCAGTCTGTGCTTCAGCCGGGACGGAGATGATGCTGCTGCTGGACAGGTTTATATTTTTGATGGTATAGGGTAATAATTTCTATAAGAATGACATTTTTTATGAAGTATATTGGAAAGGTTAATGTTTTGCCAAGATGTACAACATAGAAAACATTTTGAAGCTACTGTGCCCATTTAAATAAATACATTTTAGATGTCAAGTTTGTACACAATTTGAAGGCTATGGCCACAAATTGCAGAAATGCTGTGAAGTTTTCACAGCAAAAAAACAGCAGCATGATGTTGACTTCCTCATAGAAGACAGAGGGTAAAATCCACAAAAAATCTGCAGAATGTTTGCAACACCAATTTACATTCTGTGGATCTCACATCTGCACCGCAAAATGAATTTTAAGTGGATTTTCAAATCAGCAGCAACTATGATACATGTAGATGTCCCCTAAAACTAACCCTTTCACTGCCTGGACAATTTTTTACCTTGGTAACCAGGACAATATCACACATGTACAAATAAAATTCAGGTATACAACCATCATCTACATCAACAAGAGTGTGTGCTCTCAAAAACACTGAACCAAGTGTCATATGCAATATTTGGTGGGTATTTACGAATGCGGTAAAACTATAGACTGCATACCGCAGGTATACTGCAGGTACTACGTTACCAAAATTTACATAGAAAAGAGCACACAGCATGCAACAATTTAATAATCTATACATGTGTCTACCTTTACACAATTTTGTATTAAAGAGGGATTATAAGCAAAAATAATACTGGAACAAAAAATCTATTTTGCAACCTAAATGCATACTCTAGTATAAACATGCCAACTCCTGATATGAACAAAATTAGTTCATTTCTATCTACATTCACTGTTGTGTGTGATGAAGAAGTAACAAAAAAAGCAGAAATGCGCCAACCACTTTTTGCATGCAAATTATATTAAGGATTACCAACTTGTGTGTGGTGGAGCCACATCATGTTAGGCACAGTGCACCAGCTATTCAGACCCCTGTGCATCAAGACATTTGCCAAGCTTGGTGCAGCGATGCATATAGTACTGAGAGAGGGTATGCACTGTAATTAATAAGGAATGAACAAAAGTCCATGTTACCCTTCCTCCTAGTCCTGGGGTCAACTGATGACACAGTGACATGGTTGGACAGGAGAAAGATCACAGATCCTTCTCTCTGCTTATTCCCCACTGCCCCCACTGCCCCCACATAGTCCTTGGTATGGAAAGAGTTAAAGGGGGTTGTCTTACGATGGCATCACATATGTGACCTGGTTAAGCATATAGCCATCATAGAGGTGATTCTCTGATCTGGTTCCCTATGGAATACAACAGATAACAATATCTACTCTTGCAGACCCGGACTGTCCATGTACAGAATGGTCTTCCAATTAAATGTATGACGAAACATTTCACCAAGTGAAAAAGTCTCTGTGTCCTACTGCAGGAACTGAGCCAACATGTAAAGCCTTACGAGGGTTCCATAAGTATGCTATTAAAACTTCAGTATTCTTTCAGGTCATGGCACTTACCTGTATTATTCAGTTCTTTGAACACTTGTTCGCTCAAGCAGGTATGCAGTGGTGCCTGGAAAAGAAAGAAAGAACATCCTTTAGTTAAAAAGACAAAGAAATATATATCGCAGAGACTTTGAAGGATTCACAGCATCATATAGAAAAGGCAATGCTAAATTTTCATCCCTTGGATAAATCATTTTTTGAGCCCTTCGCAATAGGGTGAGGTGTTAATAGTTGCACCTGGACCCTGGTAGGGCCCAAAAGCCACATAAAAAAAAAAAAAAACACCAACGCCAGTAATATAAACTGCACATGGTAGGTGGCAGCTGGACATAGATTTTGCAATGAGGAACGGGAGCTTGATGTTACACATCTGATGCTTCTTCTGATACCGACTGATGTGATTCTATTCACACATTTTCGAACAAAGGGGTCCATTCAAGTTTCTCCTTCGCCATTATGATAAATGGGGCAATGTGGTCTTGGGTTGTCTTGCACACCACTAATACTGTAATGCATGTGGAGCCCTGTATAGGCTAGTCCTACTAATACAGAAGTACTAAGTGGCCAACCTCCACTGGGGCAACCCAAGTATGGAGCTAAGCTTCCTGTAAGATTCAATTTGGTGTCCCTTCACTTCATTGTAATACAAATAAATCAAGAATAGAAGAAGCCCAATCCATGAGCCTGCCCTGGTGTCCCCCTCCTCACCGCGCACCCACTATATGTGCCCAGGCAGTCTCTTTAGCTACACCCCTGGGGAAACCATTAAGATACTTACTCTCAGCCAGCATCCTGCAGAAGCCTTTCACAAAACATTTACAAATGTATGATTCTGCTGCCCGAATGCCAAGATGATTTTGTGTTTCCATAGAAAAGATTTTAGACTTACATGTATACTCATAGACAGTGGGTGACTGTAAAGATGATTCACCAACAGGTGGAAAACGCCAAGTAGGATATTCCATACTAACATGGAGACTACTATGTTTATACATTTTATTTTTTTATTAAACTTTATTTTTTTTGGGGGGGGAGGGGGAATTCTGGGACTGAAGCAAGAAAGTAAGAAGGTCTTATCAGATCAGAGAAAAACTAAACACATTTTAATAGGATCACAGCTTAACTGGCTTGGGTCAAACAGTACGGCGAGAAAAAAATGTAATACAGCTAAGAGAGACAAATTATAGGCCAAGAGTAAATCTGCACATTTCCTTTTATGAGAGTGCATTAAAACCGACTATACCGCCCCAATTATATTGTATTAAATAGATAAGAATTTGCGCAGGCAAAGCTAACAGGTTCTGTAGGAATACGATGATTGTGCTGCGAGGCTAGAACACAAATCCTCTAACAAGAGAGCCTTACAGGAGTAAATGCATGACTACATGGCTACAACAAATAGGAAAATGAAATAGGGGATACAAAACCCATGGGAAGTGCTCTTAAAACTTAACTTTTAATCTTTATGGTTAAAAAAACACCCAAAAAAATGTGACCCAAGTAAACTAAATATATATAAAGATGCCAGTTGTGCCAACTGTACAATGCCCAACGTGTTTCCACTGCGTAAAGCAGTTTCCTCAGGGGAATAGCATTGGCACACTGAACAAAAAGTTATGTACATCAGTATAAAAGGTTTCACAAAGCATAGAATTCACTTAGTGGGTCTTATGCCACTGCCGACACAGCCAGACAATAGACTGAAATATTAGGATGTTAAACCATTACATTGGTTTAGATGTCCGGTGTTCAGTGCGGGCATGAGCGCAACCTACAGTGGTAGGGAGCTACGCTGCTGGCTACTGGTGCTCTCAGCGCCAGTAGCCAGCAGCGTGGCTCCCTACCACTGTAGGTAGTATATCTACTACTATCTACTATACCACAATCTCTATTTAATACAACAAATGGGAGTCAACTTTGTGCTAGACCAGATGTATCTTTTTTTTTTAAAGTAAGACTTTTTGGACTATATAAAATATCAGAAAAACTATGTCCAGCTCAAACAATGCAATAGAAGGAAAACTTTATTGACTCAAACGATCAGCGTGCAAGGACATCAATGCGCTTAAGTGCCGTGATGGTTATTGATCATGGCACTTAAAGGGTAAATGATGGATGACGACAAGATCTCTGTTGTCTGTCACTGGCTGGGAGTGCACAACTGCTGATAGCAGCCAACACTCACGGTCTATGAAGTAAGAGCGGCTCCTCTCATAGTCGGCATGACGCCCAGGACATAAATGTACATACTGGTTCGCCAAGTATCAAGGCACAAGGACGAAGCACGACCTTAAGGGGTTAATCAGAAAAAAAAAGTCTTGAGCTATTACTTGTATGTCCATAGCTTATTGTGCAATCTTCCCCAATGCACTGGAGCAGACAGGACTGAACTATAAGAGCTCAGCTGTAATATAAAGGTTGTGTCTTCCTGCAGTCATTGACTGGATCCTATGGCATGCAGCAGAATTGTAATGTACAGTAATGTAAGCTCTCTAGGCCACTAACCATCTGACATGGGCTAAAGTGGAGTGTAGAGTCTAAAAGTTTCCAGTTTTCCACTAATAACTCTTGCAAGGAGGTATAGACTTGCTGCAACTGAATTAACAGGTCCATCGAGTTCAACCTAAAACCCTACTGTTTTGATCCAGAGGAAGGCACCCCCCCCCCCCCCATGAGGCGGATGTCAATCGCCCCATGACATAGGAAACATTCCTTCTGGACCCCAATATGGCACCAGAATAAATCCCTGGATCAATATTCTGTTCCCATAAATCTAGTATTCATAACCTGTAATGTCGCATATGTTTTGCAGGTTGTGTTTTAGATCTTTTTAGAGAAGCCACAGACAAAGGTCTTTGGACTGAAACACATGTTGGGGTGGCGGCATCCCGGGACTTGCAGTACTTTGGTAAGTATTTCCTTACTATTATGATCAACTGTGCTTCTCTATAGTCAGCCTCTATTGTATAACTACACCATTCTCTGTACTTGCACTTTCTTTGTATAGGCTGCTTTATGGTTGGGGATTTTCCCCAGTAACTAGCACCTTACAGTGGGGACCAAAAGTTTGGGCACCCCAGGTAAAAATTTGTATTAATGTGCATAAAGAAGCCAAGGAAAGATGGAAAAAAAACTCCAAAAGGCATCAAATTACAGATTAGACATTCTTATAATATGTCAACAAAAGTTAGATTTTATTTCCATCATTTACACTTTCAAAATAACAGAAAACAAAAAAATACAGTCTGCAAAAGTTTGGGCACCCTGCAGAATTTATAGCATGCACTTCCCCCTTTGCAAAGCTGAGACCTGCCAGTGTCATGGATTGTTCTCAATCATCATCTGGGAACACCAGGTGATGTCAATCTCAAAGGTTTTAAATGCCCAGACTCATCTGACCTTGCCCCAACAAGGGGCAGTTGTCTAGAAATCTGAAACTGAAAATAGTTGACGCTCAAAAAGCTGGAGAAGGCTATAAGAAGATAGCAAAACGTTTTCAGATGTCAATATCCTCTGTTCGGAATGTAATTAAGAAATGGCAGTCATCAGGAACAGTGGAAGTTAAAGCAAGATCTGGAAGACCAAGAAAAATGTCAGACGGAACAGCTCACAGGATTGTGAGAAAAATGTGGTGTCCCGGTACTGTATTGCATACCGTACCTAGTGTGGTGGTCCCCAAAGTCAGAGTAACTATGTCCAGGTAGGGTCCCCCAGGTGGGACAGCCCCTAGTCGCCTCTCCTCTCCTCTAATTCTACTGTCTTAATATATGTACATATTTAGTAATAATGTGTGTTTATTATAATGTATAGTACTTACCTTGTTTAGCATCGCAGGACCTTAGGTCATGTGACCATGCTAATATCCTCTATGGTATGTTGGAGGTCCTTGGGTCACGTAATCCTTTGTAATGGTGATTGACACAAATATTGGACCAATTAGCACTAGTCCAGCCCCTGCTCATATAAGGGAGCTGTAGCCAATTATCGCTCTCTTGGGTTGCTGCTCTCTTGGATGCCGGACTAGCAGGACGGATCTGCGCAACTTGCAAAGACACGCTAGGCCTGAAAACCTAACGACCTCAGCGGAACTAAACCGTGAGTTCTAAACTAATCCCCGCTAAAGCTAGCGTGACTACTGGACCGCAAATAAATCCTCTAACTTAAGTGGAACAGCGCATATTGTCTTAAAGACTCTAAATTGCTAAAGTCCCAACCTTTGTCAATCTCCAAAGAAAGCTTGCATGTATAGCAACTGTTCCGGTTATGAAGCTTGCATAAAATCTTCAGTAAAAGTTACAACTGTCTGGTTGTGGACATTTCATTATTATCTACCTCCCAATCGCTCTTGGGAAGGGTGGCGGTAGGACAAGCATTAATGAGGAGCCCTCACCCTGGCGTCACAAATAGCAAGAGTTAACAAGCACCCTTTTTGTCACCGCACAGCTACACTCCCCATACCCTACTCCCCCAGGCTATCACAAAAACAATTTAAAACCCACGTTTGACTGTGCAATCCCTCCAGAAAGATCTGGCAGACACTGGAGTTGTGGTACACTATTCCACTATAAAGAGATACTTGTGCAAATATGGTCTTCATGGAAGAGTCATCAGAAGAAAACCTCTTCTACCTCCTCACTACAAAAATCAGCGTTTGAACTTTGCAAATGAACATATAGACAAGCCTGATGCATTTTGGAAACAAGTTCTGGGGACCGATGAGGTTAAAATTGAACTTTTTGTCTGGAATGAGCAAAGGTACGTTTGGAGAAGAAGGGGAACCGAATTTAATGAAAAGAACCTCTGTCCAACTGTTAAGTATGGGGGTGGCTCAATCATGCTTTGGGGTTGTATTGCAGCTAGTGGCACAGGGAACATCTCATGAGTAGAAGGAAAAATTGATTCAATAAAATTTCAACAAATTTTTTATGCTAACTTGATGCCATCTGCCAAAAGCTGAAGTTAAAGAGAGGATGGCTTCTACAAATGGATAATGATCCTAAACACACCTCGAAATCCACGGGGATTACATCAAGAGGCGCAAACTGGAGGTTTTGCAATGGGCTTCACAATCTCCGGACCTCAACATAATTGAAAATCTATGGATTGACCTTAAAAGAGCAGTGCGTGACAGACAGCCCAGAAATCTCAAAGAACTGGAAGACTGGGCAAAGATACCTCAAACAAGAATTGAAAGACTCTTGGTTGGCTCCAAAAAGCATTTACAAGCTGTGATACTTGCCAAAGGGGGCAGTACAAGATATTAACTCTGCAGGGTGCCCAAACTTTTGCAGATGCCATTGTTTGGTTTTCTGTTATTTTGAAAGTGTAAATGATGGAAATAAAATCAGCTGTCACCCATTTTCATGCTGAAGCTCTTGTGAGATGTCCTGCTAATTGATGTGATGCACCTCTGAAAATAAAGAATCAAGCACTGTTTGCACTTCTTAAGCTGGTGAGTGCGGCCCATTATTTCTTCTTTGTTGGATTTGTATTTACTTCTTCCTATTCGTGGGCTTTCTGCACCGCAGCAGGTGCAGCTCCAGTGTTTCACGGTTCCCCGGGAGGAAACCTGCAGTGCGCTAACCCAGTGTCCGAGTGGAATATAGCTAAAGAAGGGTGTTGAAGTGTCGACTGCTGTATCTTGTTTACTAAGTACCAGCTTGGATATAGATTTTGTTTTGTATTTGTAACTCACTTGGCACATACTGACTCATTGACGTATTTTCTATGATTTTAGATTTCCAGCTATTCATCTTCCAAGGACATTGATGTCCAAGAATTTTGTAAACATTTTATATGTATGTACCATGGTTGGCATTTCCTCTACATTAAAGTAAATGATGCAACTACCATTTATTTACTAGCATTAATAACATCACATGTACTTGAGCTCCTGTTCTGCCTGGTTTAAAAAAATCCACTTTAAGTGCCTATTGTGAAATTTTTTTTGTTTGTTTTTAGCAGGGTTCATTCATTCACGGTCCTCATCTATTTGCCTGAATTCAGCTAACAAAAGAATTCCTCACCCTTAAGGACCAGCATTTCCATATGTAGTGTCCCACTAGATGAGGCTGTTGTAGCACAGGAATGAGACCATGACAATGTATGAAACTGATGAATGCTATGATAATGTTTAGTGGTGCTCATTGTAGCTAGGGTGTGGCTTATGTTATATAAGGATATAAGGATAGATTGGGGGAGAGTTTGGGACAGCTTGTCAAGAAAGAGTTCAGGGACAGCTTGACCGGCGTGTGCACCAGCACCCCTCATATCACAGACTACAAGGTATGGAAGCACATTGCTAAGGAGAAAAGAGTGACAGCTCTACATGGATCAGAACTGTTGTATGCAAAAAAATAAAGATAACTATCCCTCCCCAGAGAAGAGAGACAGCATGCTCAACATGAGACGAGCTACAAACAAAATCCACAGATACAGCAGCTCAATGTAAACAGAAAAACAGAAATATGAAATTTTGTGTCAAGTGACATGGTTACTGATATGTGAGGAGAAAGAAATGTTGAATGTGTTCTTAACCATGTAATTACATACAGAAAACCATTACCCCCAGCAGAAAGCTTCAGCACTCACCAATGTTGTCCAACTTGACTTGTGGTGGACACCATCTTTATTGCATAGATACAACACATTTTGCGGTCAGTCAGACAGCTTCATCAGTTATGTATGTTTTCTCTTAACCAAACCAGGCCAGGACACAATATGATCTTTGAGAGGTGCTAGTTCAATCAATCGCTAAGGTAGTTAGGAATTATAGAAACTCTCAAAAAAATAACAAATCAAGAGGGCTGTGTAAAGAACACTGTAACAAAAAAGATTACTATAATTCTAAAATTTCTAAAATGTGTTACGGCTGATTTTTGACAGACTTGTTGCTGCTAATAGATGCTTAAAAACCTACAAATGTATTATTAAATGATGTTCCTCCTTGCTTGGTCAGGACGTTTCAGGACACAATAACTGCATTAAGATAATAAGAAAAGAGAAAGATCACACGACCTCAGGGAATCCCATAATGCCTTTCAAACAGATCTTTCAGCCAATCAGAAGGCAGTATAGGGGTGATGTCAAAGCCACTATAAAATAATACACATTGCTTCAGCAGCCATTTTAGGAATTGCAGGTGTTAGGTGAAGATCTCTGTGAGGGACAATAAGGAGTGAGCAGCAGAAGTGCAGCGTTCTGCATCTATTCTGTCAGTGTATTTAAAAAAATGTGTTTTCCACCAAAGTATTCCTTTAAGGAAACTGAGCTTTATTCATTTTTAGACTGGGGTACAAAAAGAGTAATTGATTATAATGGGTCAGTTCTATACAAAAACAATGCATTTCAGTTTTGGTTTCATGCAGATTAATAAATCTGGGCTACTGAGTACTCTCCGGACTAGCACGGTTCCTATGATTAATGCGGCAGCTGTAAAGCTTCTCTCTAGGTGCTGTGAAAATACAGCTCAGGCAAAATGGCCACCCCCATGACACAAAATGTACAAAAAATGTAATTACAAAAAGCTTCCATTAGAAAAAAAAAAAACTGATTATAATAAAGTTTAAAAATTTGAAAAAAATAAAATAAAAATATAATAAATAAATAATATTATTCACTGCCTCATTTACAATTTGTAAAACAAATAAACAAACAACAAATAACTAAATAAATAAATAAAATGGTGATAAATTCATTTTAATGAATGAGGGATCCTAGATTTTCTACTTTATTTTTCATTGAATATCTGAGCTCTCATACAGGCAAAGCTACATACAGGCAATGCCACTACATACAGTGAAACCTTTATGGAAAGTACACCCAAAATTTCAAGAAAAATTGATCTTCTAGAGCAGTGGTCTTCAACCTGCGGACCTCCGGATGTTGCAAAACTACAACTCCCAGCATGCCCAGACAGCCGTTGGCTGTCCGAGCATGCTGGGAGTTGTAGTTTTGCAACATCTGGAAGTCCGCAGGTTAAAGACCACTGTTCTAGAGCAATGTTTCCCAACCAGTGGTCTACAGCTGGGAGTTGTAGTTTTGCAACAGCTGGAGGCACACTGGTTGGGAAACCCGGCTCTAGAGGGATGGTCTTGAAGATAATATACAGGTAATATACAGTGGAACTGAAAATCAAATTATTGATAAGGGGGTGGTCTTCTCAAAGAGGGGGTTTCACTGAAAGTATTTAACTTTAATATTGAGGGTGGTAGTGTTTCACTAGTCATGTAGAGATGAATAGTGTTGAGCGGCATAGGCCATATTTGAATTTGCGATATTTCGCAAATATATGGACGAATATTCGTCATATATTTGCTAAATTCGCATATTCATAAAATTTGCATATGTGAAAATGAACATATTAACATTTGCATCCATAGTGCTTTACTCTGTTATTAGTTTCCAGAAGATCAGGTGCTGCCCTGTGAGATAACACTGCCCGGAGGAGCTCAAAGCTCAGATAATGGCTGTTATTAAGGAATTTACGAGAAGATAAACATCTGCTTTAAGATTAGGCAGCGGAGTGGAACTATGGATTTAATTGACTGTAAAATAAAATTGTTTATTATTGCTTGTGTACTAACAAAGACGCTACATGTGCCGTAATCTATCGCCACGTAGGGAAAAGTATACACTCTCTGGATTATTGCGCGTTATTGTTACAAACTGCACAAAAGCACAACACACCGTAACAAGCATGCGACATGCACCTGCATGGATAGGACAAACATAGCGCCAAAGTTACATTGGTGGAAACAATTCTCGTATACTCAAATGCAAGGTATGGGAATTTAGCTGAATGCTTATCCTTAAGGGGGTTATCCACTGGCCAAGCGTTCGGAACATTTTGTTCTGAACGCTTGTAGTGGGTGGCAGGGGTTGTGGCCTCACAACCACGCCCCTTGTGATGCCATAGACTTGCATAGAGGAGGGTGTGGCATCACTACCCCGACCGCCGGGTGCTGCACAAAGATTGCGGGGGTCCCAGCTGTGGGACCCCCGTGATCAGACATCTTAACCCCTATCCTTTGGTAGGGGATAAGATGTCTTGGGGCGGAGTACCTCTTTAAGAACATGACCAGTAAATTGTATGCAGTTCCATTTTATTCACTATAAGCAAGTTTTGTAGGACACAATGGGGGGGGGGGGGGGGGGCTTGCATGGTTCCAAGTAGGTGGGATTAGGGTAGAGAGGAGTGGTTTCATGTAAAGGAGACATGGCCTCCCCCCATTCCTGATTTACTAAAATGTACTCCTGCTCTTACTGTACTCTTGAGTTTAAAACATTTTTAATGGAGAGAGCCGCATGTGAGTATCCCCTCTCCAATGACAGCAGTCTCCATGAATTGCAAATGGCAGTTAAAGCACCACCATTCTTCAAAGGTCCCAGAGAGGTAGGACCCATAATAAAGATGGGAAAGCATCTTTATTACTGTCACACACCGATCCCTTTCCTGTTGTCACGATTCGGCAGGCTGGAGGTGGATCCTCTGTGCCAGAGAGGGATAGGCGTGGACCGTGTCAGTGGACCGGTTCTAAGTTGCTACTGGTATTCACCAGAGCCCGCCGCAAAGCAGGATGGTCTTGCAGCGGCGGTAGCAACCAGGTCGTATCCACTGGCAACGGCTCAACCTCTCTGACTGCTGAGATAAGCGCGGTACAAGGGAGTAGACAAGAGCAAGGTCAGACGTAGCAGAAGGTCGGGGCAGGCGGCTAGGTTCGTAGTCAATGGTGATAGCAGATGGTCAAGAACACAGTAGAGGTAACACAGAGTAGCTTTCTCAAGGCACAAGGCAACAAGATCCGGCAAGGAAGTGCAGGGGAAGTGAGTTCATATAGCCAGGGAGCAGGTGGAAACTAATTAGGGTGATTGGGCCAGGCACCATCATTGGTGCACTGGCCCTTTAAATCTCAGAGCGCTGGCGCGAGCGCGCCCTAGAGAGCGGAGCCGCGCGCGCCAGAGCATGACAGCCGGGGACCGGGACAGGTAAGTGACCTGGGATGCGATTCACGAGCGGGCGCGTCCCGCTATGCGAATCGCATCCCCGCCGGCAATGTCAATGCAGCGCTCCCGGTCAGCGGGTCTGACCGGGGCGCTGCAGGGAGAGAAACGCCGCGAGCGCTTCGGGGAGGAGCAGGGACCCGGAGCGCTCAGCGTAACACCTGTCTTATGACGTACATCTACGTCATGGTTGGGAATACGTTAACGCAAAATAACATATATTTATATCATTAATCAGGAATGCAGGAGCTGCTCTGGCTTTATAGCTGGTAAGCCAGGTCTCACAGCTAATGCCAGGCCATGGCAATCATGCCAATGCCTGGCAGGAATCCTTTTGATCTCAAGATCAAACTTGATTGCTTGATCAAAAAGTCAAAATGACTGGTGCCGGAGGTTTCGCGGGGGATTGGCTGGGTGTGGGTCTGATTGGGACCTTCATAGGGTAATTGGGCTGGGGGGTTCCTACCTGCCTTTGTGTTGTCCAATCAGCACTCTGAAAATACAGGCAGCCTTTCCAGCGTGTATTAGCAAAGCACCGTTAACACGGGATCGGGCCAATCCCAATAGGTTGTGGTCATAGCTTTCTTCTTAACCAGCCCTGCACCTCTAACAGAGCATGCCTAGAAACTACTTCCATTAAAGTCAGTGAGTCAGCTCTAGTCTATTGTTTCCTAAGTCATGTAGCGGCTGTAAAGCGCTTCTCTAAATGCTAAATGTTAATGGAGCGGAGCGGAACCTCAGACAATATGACTGCCCCTATAAAAATAGGAAAAATTAAATAAAAATTTACAATGAGAAAATAGATTAGAAAAAAGAAAGTGTTTTCGTGTCTGGCTCTGATCAGTAAAAAAATAATCAAGATAAAATAAAGTCAAAGAAAGAAAGAAATTAAAAGCTGAGTTCTCTATTACTTATTTTTGGAACTTCTTAAAGAAGTTGTCCTACCTATGCTAGTTATCCCTTATCCACCAGATAAATGATAACTGTATGATCACTGGGAGTCTGACCTCTGGGACCCCCAGTAATCAGGGGCTCACAAGTCTCCTGGAGCGGTGATCACAAGCATGCACTGATTTATTGTCTATATGGATAAGAAATCAGTGTTTTAATGGAATAAATTCTTGCAGAGGAAAATTTTAGGGATATTCTGAAATCTGGGTGGATTTTGAAAAACCCTTTACTGTATATCAGGAAACTGAAATATATTTACATCCAAGACTTTAGACAGTTGACATCACATTGAGATATTACATAACCTGGCCCTGTGATGTTATACACATCTAAACTAATATTTGGTCTAAATTTTTTGTAAAGAAAACCAAAAATAAAAATAAAAATCCTACTTACTAAACAGAATTCCAAAATGTCCAAAATGAGCAAAAAGACTAAGAGGAGGTTATCATTGTCTGAACTAGGTGTAAACAGTGAAAAGTCATAACATTTCTGTGCATGCCTCTGTTTTCCACAAAAGTGGATGGAGCTTGGCATATAATGGGCATCATGTGGGCTGCTGAAGTCTGCTGTGAATGGTGATGGATCCTGTGTTATCTCACCACTGGGGTCTACTGGGGTTCCCATTCTGGCCTAGCCCATTTCAGGATTATTAAAAAAAAATAAAGTATAATGGAAAATAAGTTAAAAAACATCACCAAAAATTCTTAAAAATATATGGTTAACATAAAAAAAAAACCTGACCAACAAACCCTAGGTCATTTCCTGATGACACATTCCCTTTAAATACATTGCCCCCCCCCCCCCCCCCTCATAAGTAATCCTATATAAGATGCAGTATGTTCCTACAAAAGCCAACATGAAGCTAAATTTCAGTTTCTGCTGCCAAGGTCACATAAAAGAGAGACACAAAACTTACTATCACCAAGGGGAAATATAATAGAGGTAAATGAAAATGATGGTAGAACAAATTAATGAGAACTTTCAACACGATGAACTAAGTATTGCATTACTGGATGTGCTTCATGCCTAATTATAATCCATAAGGTTCATTGCTCACACCAGGGCTGTCAGAGGCTTATAATATTATTTAACCCAAGCACCGTAACTTCTCTTCTTCTCGGCACTATCGGAGGAACATCTTGTTTTTACCTCCTATCCAACCTCATTATGCTCAGGACGAGGCTTATGCGGTCCTTTCGGGGAAAACCAAGATGATCAGCAAGGTCAATAACAGAGAATTGAGGTTTGGGATTCGACATCTCCCGGAAAAAGAAGGACAACAAATTGAACTTATTTGACTTTCTTCTACAATTCTATTTATTTCTACAAAGAAACGGCATGATGAAGCTTATGTCCGGTAGCCACTTAATGTTTGGCCGATTTAGCTTTTTAAAGGAGCTGCCTAGTTAAGAAAACCCATTATTATGGACCTTATTTGGGAATTCTCCCTGTGCAAACTATAGTGTAAATTGTACCTATCCCTGCCCTGTTGATGGTTTCTTTTTATGTTCATGTCCTGAGTTCCTTGTGTATTTTTTGCTCCCTGTTCATGTTATTCTGATGTTGGTATTTCGATGTCATGGAGTCTTGATTGCTGTACCTCCTATGGCAATTTTATGCAGTATTGCATACTTTTGCATAGTTTAGTCTAGGGCTAGTACAGGAATATTGCAGGGTCATTTTATTAGGTTTTATTAAAGGATTTTTATCAGACACAAGGAGACAAATTAGGTTAAAGACTGCATTTTACATAGTGGTATTTAAATGATTTGCACTGGAATAAGTTGGTACAAATTCCTTAAGAAATAAATTAGTAGTATCTGTGGTTGTCTGTATGTTACAGATTGAAATCTATGGTAGCTAGGAGCTGGAGTGGAATTTAACTAAAATTGACTACATTCTTCTGGCTTTGGGAGGCCCTAGTGCCTTCGCTAAGCTCCCCCTACTTTTTAGAAAAATGGCAGACACAAACTAAATAAAATATAAAAAATTTTTGTAAAGTTTGAGCATACAATGCTAAATTTAATATTAATATTTAATATTAGAAAGCTGGCACAGAGGCTTGATAAGTTACGACCAAGGTATCTTGTAGAAATGAGTGCATACAGCAGGCACATAATCTACAACAAATATTAACACCTCCAAATCACCCTCTCACCTGTCTCCTTGTCTATCAGTCTGCCCATGAAGTGCTTTCTCTATTTTTTATTTAAAGGGGTTATCCAGGAATAGAAAAAAAGAGCAAATTTGTGTCAAAAACTGTCTCCAGGTTGGGTGTGGTTCCTGGCCCCTTTTGCCCATACGGCATAGGTAGGTTTAGTTTTAGGTCCTGTGTCACTTGAGAAACCTTGGCGTTGGTGTGCGGGCTCAGGTATGTCCTTCATGTAAGGATATACTGGCTAATGTCAGTTTGAGGGTTAGCCATTTGTCACTATTTACATCTACCACAGTAGTGCACCTAAATTTATGTACCATACCCATAGACATCAATGGAGGGGTGTGGCATGACATCACAAGGGGGCATGGCCGTGACATCTTGACCGCAGCCGCTGCTCCAAGCCTTCTGAACCGGATGTTCAGAAGGCCGGGGCACAGGAGTACCCCTATAACCAAGAATAATCCCAATCATTTATACAACATTAAGGGTGAGTACAGTATAACTTGGATATCACATTACAAATACTTCTAGTGGAGAATATCTAAATAATATGATAGCATATGGAGGCACCATATTATGGAGATATTCTCCATATGTTCAAACATGGTGTTTTAGTATTAAATATCTCTAATTTACGTCATATGGAGGCAGTAAAATACAGTAATACTTTGAGTAAAAGCCAAGCCGCTCAAAAGAGCAAGAAAATGTCCCTAAAACTGGAATCTCCCCCTTTAGTATCAATTTGGTCTTGATTCAAATTCCTTGAAATGCACCTACAGGACTTCAACATTTGTCAACATTTTAAAACCAAATTGACAAACCTCAGTCCAAATTGGCTAAAAACTAGATACTTCTTCCAAAATAAAAAATAAAAATAGTTATTTTTAGAATATACATCAAACTGATGCCACCTGTAAAGCCTTGTTGTCTTCTAGATTGAGAGAAAGAGCTGAACATTACCTTCTAAAAACAAATTCCATGGAACATTTATATGGCTTTTCCTGATATATTAGGAGACATGAGAATTCTTACAGAATGTGGCAAAGGACCATAGACAACCTAGTACACTGTCTTACACTCTCTTCCTTCTGGTAGTGATGCTCCAAGATCCAAACCTTTTAGAAAGATATTACCACTACTATACATCAAACTCTCAGGAAGCACCTATCATACTCCACCTCTTATACTTTTACATGAAGTAGAATAACCAAATCATTCAGTCATTAACATGCAGCTTAACCTTTATACTATATTGGCACTTTCCTGGTGCTCCTACTATTTCAATATGGCTTGATAAGGTCGATCAGATCTCCTGAATGGAATAACTGGCCAGCTATCTACATGGTAACCATAGATAACCTTTTGCTCGGTTCAAAACCCAGCTAAATTTCTTTACCACTACTTATCAATATATGTTTATTAAGTTGAGTACATCACTCAGCTTCACATCAGGTGCACTTTCCCCACTATCCCAGATAACTAAATTTGCACAGTGACTTAACCCAGGATCCCAGTGGCTTAAGGCAATAGCTATAATCATGGTGGTGCACAGGACCAGACAAAGCCTACAGACAAAAGCTTTAACTTCTTGTTAATCTCAAACAACCAAACTCTGAATTAGGCCTGATAGATAAAGTGTCCATAGACAGGTGCCCATAGATGCGTGTCCATACACCTCCCATAGCTGTCAGCATAACATTCATTCAGCTGACAGCTATCTCTCCTGCTCTTCCCAATACACTTGAACTGTCGGCATGTTTTGTGCAAGGAGAGGTAGGTCGCTGCCAGCCGACTCTACCAGTCGCTTCTCTTTTGGAGTACAAAAGGGTTGTCTAATTTAAACCCAACATGGGTAACTCTTCTCTCCCCTGACATTATCTGTAGTAGGAGAGTCAGGAAGCTGCTAGACACATAAAAGAGTTGGCCAAACCTGCCGATGTCGGTGAGTTTTGGCTGGCTTATATTTAAAGTGCATGGGCACCTTAAAGGGGGTAATTCCCATCTTATTAGGTTATTCCCAATCCACAATCATATTAGTGGGATCTATCTGCTGGGACCCCAACAAATGCTGAGAAAGTGGACATCCACAAAATGAATGTCTATAGGACCACTGAGGGAAATGGTATCCCAGTTTTTGTGATCGATGGGGATCTCAGTGGCCAGACCACCAATCAGCTCATTATTCCATAAATTTAACTAGGCATTTGAATCAAACTATGCATTGTCTAATAGAATACGTAGATATCAAAAAACTTTTAAATATATCTTATTAGACAAAAATGCTTCTCCACCCCCTCCTGCTGCTTGAATCTTCTTCTCTGAAAACCAGCTCATCTTTGTCTTGTGTCTGCAAGACAAGCAATAAAAGTCTATGGAGGAGTGAGGAGGGAGCTCTGCCCACTAGCTCTAAGAGAACTGCACAATAGAGATAAAGCTTGCGAAGCAGAAATCTGCTGAAATTTACCATATACAAGTTTAAGTTTATGATGGCCAGAAATAGTACTGCACCTCATGTACACAGACAGGGCAGTGCATCCTTAAAAATCACCTGAAATTACAGCTATGCTTTAATGAGTGTATGGAATACCCATTTATGTCTATAGTGGTCCTTGCGTGGCCATCACAGATCTCCACCTTTGTTTTACCAGAAGATAATGCAAAAAGTTTAGATTACTCAGGAGACCCCAAGAAGTGGAACTGTTAATAGGCTTCACAAATATTCCATCCACATCTATGTTCTACATTGGCTGGGACTATTCTTTGGCACCATGAACAGCTTCACTTCTCATTGGGTTCTCTTTTTGTCAAATACACTAAGATAAGCAACAAAAAGAACCAATTACATCCAGATCCCAGTATATGATAAAACTACGTAGGACCGGCGACATATTGATCTAACAATTAAATAATCCAGGCAGAAATACATTTACATAAAATCCGTGACATCTCAATTAACTAGATTGAAAGTCCTGTGCAGAGGAAATGCTGCAGGAAGGAAAACCTTCAACCGGGGAAATATGTTTTCTAACAACTGTAATAATTTACTGACACCTAACATTTATTTACTGACACGGTACTATCTGAACTCATTAAATGACAGAGGCAGAACATCAGCACTCAGGGTGAAAGTAAGGAACAAATAACAAGTTACGTGCGGTTAGTAGCTGACCAATTTTGTTGTGTTTTACAGCCAATTGCACCATTATAGACACCATTAGCTACGAAATGCTTATTATGTGAGGCATATTAGGAAAGGTCAGATTTGCAGACGGGATACTTAGCAGATATTATAAGCGTGGGCCCCACTATGGCTTTCAGGTGCAGTAGTTAGAAATGTTCAAATACAATATAACTGAGAGGACGTCAATTCTCCTGACTTGATACATCTTTCGTTCCTGAGATATGTGGATTTATAGTTTGTCTGACAATTCAGTAAATCATCAGATGGGTGTGAGCCATAAAAGTACCCGTCCTCACTCCCACAGTGCATTCGGGCAGTCACTAATAGTGTCCCAGGGTCTCCTTAATGACCAGCTCTGCTTAGTGCAGAATGTAATTTTACCGACAGCCCTTCTGACCTTCCAGGAGGTGACGGGTCAGGCCAATCAGCTGGGGTGCTGCTGCTCACACCTCCTATAGCTGTATATATAAACCAGCAGCTGCACTGCTGCCCGGCCTGTGATTGAGATTCTGCCTGTACTCTGCACTATGTTGCTGTCTTTGACCAATTGCCTGTTTTCTGATGTAACATTTGCCTTCTTATTTTGTAACCTCTCTAAGTTTGACCCATAGTTTGTCCTGACTTTGTCTTTGCCTTCTTGATTTTGTACCTTGTCTGCCCTTTTGTTACCGACCTGGCTTGTCTGACTATCTTGACTACTATGACATCTCTGCCCGTAGTTCAGTGTATGAACCATTGCCCAGTTGGGGGCCGCCATTTAGGTCGGATTGCCAAAGTCAGTAGAGAAAGGGGTTTGGGGCAAGTGGTAGATTGCAATCTTCCCCATCCCCAGACGTGACCGTTTGAACTAAATTTTAATAATAGGAGTAAGTATTAGGTGACGAGCAGGATTATACAGCCTGGGGGAGTCACACCTCCTGACTGTAAAATCCTGCCCCCATCTGATAGTCCCTCCCATTATAAAAATTGAGTCCACACCCATTTGACAATTCCTGGAATTGTCAGACAAACTATAAACCCACATATCTCAGGAGCGGAATGGTTTATCAAGAAACTGTAAAAAAAAAAGGTGTGTGATCATGGTACCATTTATTGATGAAGAAATCTTTATCAGGTTGGCTACAGGTTTTTTTTATGTTATTTTAAGTAACATTAAAGAAATCACCAACAATGCTTTAAAATATATTAACCCCTTCCCGACCTATGACATACCTGTACGTCATGGGTGGCAAGGTGTTCCCGACCCATGACATACAGGTACGTCATGGACATTACTGCCGCTACTCGCGGCATCCCGCAGCGCCCGGAAAGATGGTGGCTATCACTGATAGCCAGCCATCTTACCGTGCGACCACGGGGGGTTTCGTCCCCCACCCCCCCCAGCGATCGCTGCTATCAGCTGGTCAAATCTGACTAGCTGATAGCAGCGTTTCGCTATGAAAATACTTAGCAGCGCGGTGTGTGAGTCCCGATCACGGGGATCGGGACACACACCGCTCTGCTAAGTGTCCCTGACCCGTCCCCCGGCGTCACTTACCCGTCGGAGCGGTGTCCCGAGCGGTCCCGGCGTCCTCCGTGCGGTCCCGGCGTCCTCCATGCGGTCCCGGCTGCGCTGCGTCCCGGAGGTGAGTTTCCGGCAGCAGTGCGGCATCTTCATTGGCAGCAGTGAGATCGCCGTAAAGCGATCTCACTGCTGCCTCTGAGAGTTTCAAAACTGCAACTCCCAGCATGCCCAGACAGCCTTTGGCTTTCTGGGCATGCTGGGAGTTGTAGTTTTGCAACATCTGGAGGTCCACAGTTTGGAGACCACTGTATAATGGTCTCCAATCTGTGCTCTTCCAGATGTTGCAAAACTGCAAATCTCAGCATGCTCAGTCTGTCCAGGCATGCTGGGAGTTGTAGTTCTCTAACATCTGGAAGAGCACAGATTGGAGACCATTATACAGTGGTCTCCAAACTGTGGACCTCCAGATGTTGCAAAACTACAACTCCCAGCATGCCCAGACTGCCCAGGCATGCTGGAAGTTGTAGTTCGGCAACATCTGATCCTTCAGATATTGCCGAACTACAACTTCCAGCATGCCTTGGCAGTCTGGGCATGCTGGGAGTTGTAGTTTTGCAACAACTGGAGGCACACTAGTTGGGAAACATTGTCCGTTTCCTACCTCAGTGCCTCCAGCTGTTGCAATTGTTGCAAAACTATAACTCCCAGCATGCACTGACAGACCATGCATGCTGGGAGTTGTAGTTTTGCAACAGCTGGAGGCACACTGGTTTGGAAACACTAAGTTTGGTTGCAAAACACTTGAAAGTTTATTACTTAACTTAGTGTTTCCAAACCAGTGTTCCTCCAGCTGTTGCAAAACTACAACTCCCAGCATGCACGGACAGCCAAAGGGCATGCTCGGAGTTTGCAACAGCTGGATGTTTGCCCCCTCCCCCCAATGTGAATGTACAGGGTACACTTACATGGGCGGAGGTTTACAGTGAGTGCTGCAAGTTTGAGATGGCGCAAATTTTGCGCTGCAGCTCAAACTTCCAGCGGCAAACTTGCTGTGAACCTCTGCCCATGTGACTGTACCCTAAAAACACTACACTACACTGACACTAACCTAAATTAAAAGTAAAAAACACTACATATACACATACCCCTACACAGCCCCCCTCCCCCCAAAAAATGAAAAACGTCTGGTACGCTACTGTTTCCAAAACGGAGCCTCCAGCTGTTGCAAAATAATAACTCCCAGTATTGCCGGACAGCCATTGACTGTCCAGGCATGCTGGGAGTTTTGCAACAGCTGGAGGCACCCTGTTTGGGAATCACTGGCGTAGAATACCCCTATGTCCACCCCTATGCAAATCCCTAATTCAGGCCTCAAATGCGCATGGCGCTCTCTCACTTTGGAGCCCTGTCGTATTTCAGGGCAACAGTTTTGGGACACATATGGGGTATCGCCGTACTCGGGAGAAATTGCCTTACAAATTTTGGGGGGTATTTTCTTCTTTAACCCCATATGAAAAGGTGAAGTTGGGGTCTACACCAGCATGTTAGTGTAAAAAAATAAATTTTTTACACTGACATGCTGGTGTTGCCCTATACTTTTCATTTTCACAAGAGGTAAAAGGGAAAAAAGACCCTCTAAATTTGTAACGCAATTTCTCCCGACTACGGAGATACCCCATATGTGGGCGCAAAGTGCTCTGGGGGCGCACAACAAGGCCCAGAAGGGAGAGTGCACCATGTGCATTTGAGGCGATTTGCACAGGGGTGGCTGATTGTTACAGCAGTTCTGACAAACGCAAAACAATAAATATCCATATGTGACCCCATTTTGGAAACTACACCCCTCACGGAATGTAATAAGGGGTGCAGTGAGCATTTACACCCCACTGGCGTATAACAGATTTTTGGAACAGTGGTCTGTGAAAATGAAAAATAAAATTTTTGATTTGCACAGTCCACCGTTTCAAATATCTGTCAAACGCCAGTGGGGTGTAAATGCTCACTGCACCCCTTATTACATTCCATGAGGGGTATAGTTTCCAAAATGGGGTCACATGTGGGGGGGTCCACTGTTCTGGCACCATAGGGGCTTCCTAAATGGGACATGCCCCCCAAAAACCCTTTCAGAAAAACTCACTCTCCAAAATCCCATTGTCGCTCCTTCCCTTCTGAGCCCTCTACTGCGCCCGCCGAACACTTTACATACGCATATGAGGTATTTCCTTACTCGAGAGAAATTGGGTTACAAATTTTAGGGTGATTTCTCTCCTTTTACCCCTTGTAAAAATGAAAAAATTGGGTCTACAAGAAAATGCGAGTGTAAAAAATGAAGATTTAGAATTTTCTCCTTCACTTTGCTGCTATTCCTGTGAAACACCTAAAGGGTTAAAACACTTACTGAATGTCATTTTGAATACTTTGGGGGGTGCAGTTTTTATAATGGGGTCATTTATGGGGTATTTCTAATATGAAGATCCTTAAAATCCACTTCCAACCTGAACTGGGCCCTGAAAAATTAAGATTTTGAAAATCTTGAGAAAAATTGGAAAATTGCTGCGGAACTTTGAAGCCCTCTGATGTCTTCCAAAAGTAAAAACTTGTAAATTTTTTAATGCAAACACAAAGTAGACATATTTTATATGTGAATCAATATGTAATTTATTTGGAATATCCATTTTCCTTTCAAGCAGAGACTTTCAAAGTTAGAAAAATGCAAAATTTTCAAAATTTTCATGAAATTTTTCGATTTTTTACCAAGAAAGGATACAAATATCAGTGAAATTTTACCGATAAAATAAAGTAGAATATGTCACGAAAAAACAATCTCGGAATCAGAATGATAAGTAAAAGCATTCCAAAGTTATTAATGTTTAAAGTGACAGTGGTCAGATTTTCAAAAAATGCCCAGGTCATGAAGGTGAAAATGGGCTGGGTCATGAAGGGGTTAAAGGGGTTATCCAGGCAAAAACTTTTTTTTTCTATATCAACTGGCTCCAGAAAGTTAAACAGATTTGTAAATTACTTCTATTAAAAAATCTTAATCCTTTCAGTACTTATGAGCTTCTGAAGTTTTCTGTCTAACTGCTCAATGATGATGTCACATCCCGGGAGCTGTGCATGATGGGAGAATATCCCTTGCATGATGGGAAAATATCCCCATAGGAGCTGGACACCTCCCGGGGTATGAGTCATCAGAAAGCAGTTAGACAGAAAACAGAAACTCAACTTCAGAAGCTAATAACTATTGGAAGGATTAAGATTTTTTAATAGAAGTCATTTACAAATCTGTTTAACTTTCCGGTGCCAGTTGATATATAAAAAAAAGTTTTTGCCTGGAATACCCCTTTAAGGTTGTTCTTTTCTGTCTAAGTCCTCTCTGATGACACCTGTCTCGGGAAACGCCCAGTTTAGAAGCAAATCCCCATAGCAAACCTCTTCTAAACTGGGTGTTTCCCGAGACTGGTGTCATCAGAGATTACTTAGACAGAAAAGAACAACCTTAACGTCAGAAGCTCATAAGTACTGAAAGGATTTAGAGTTTTTAATAGAAGTAGTTTACAAATCTGTTTAACTTTCTGGAGCCAGTTGATATATTTAAAAAAGTGTTTGCCTGGAATACCCCTTTAATTCTAAAAAATCTAATTAGCAAGTCCATTTCTAAGGACACATTTCCTTTAAAGGGAACCTGTCACATTAATAATACAGTCCAATAATCCAGCATCATGTTATAGAGCAGGAGGAGCTAAGCAGATTCTAGTTTTTTTAGGCTAAAATTGAGAAGAACCAGCCATTTATTCATGTAAGCTCTGCTCAGTCTGCATTTGGGAGTCCAGTGGGCGGTCCTACTGTGTGACAGAGAGTTATTTCTTAATTTACACTCATGAAGGAAAATCTGTCAATCCTGCTCTACAATATGATGCCTGCAGATTGGATTTTTTACATTTCAGGTTCGCTTTAAGGTTGTCTCCTATTTTATCGGATTAATAGAATTTTGTGCTGCTGTATTCTTATATAATAAAATAATAAATTGGTCAAGTTTGGGCATAATTGAGCAACTGACTTGTTTTTCTTCCCTTGCCCTGATATCACTACTTTAAGGATCTGTCCAGGTCAGTGTTTTCCAACCAGCATGCCCTAAAGCTGTTGCAAAACTACAATTCCTAGCATGGCCGGACAGTCAAAGGCTGTCCAAGCATGCTGAGAATTATAGTTTTACAACAGCTGGAGGCACCCTGGATGGTGGATTTAGGGTGGTATGTAGATGTAGACTGGGGGGATGTGACCATATGAATGTTCGTGGCGCCAGGAGTGTTAACTCACCACACTCCAAGGATGAAGTGGTTGCCGGTGCCAAGCGCCAGGTAAAGAGTACCTCAAGTGCAAGGTTAACTTTACTTCAGTGATTGCAGCAAAATAATTCATAGAGAACAGTTCAATTGTAGTGCAATTTTGCTGAAGGATGCAGAAGGGAACCAAAGTTGCTGAAATGGCACTCTGGGACTTGTAGGTCTTTCTGACTGAAATTAGACTTAACTTGTCTGAACTTGACTTGGACAGACTTGACAGAGCTTTCCTTGATGTGACTAGACTGGGCTTACTGAGACTTGACTGAGGTAGGCCTAACTTGACTTGGGAGCTATCTCTGACTTCTGCTACTTCACTGTGTGGAATCCAATGTGCTTCCGCCAGGGTGGACTTGTGAGGACAGGAGTGGCCGGAGGATCTTTACTCACTTTATCCTTCACTATTGGGCCCCTGAGACTTCTGTTCTCCCCAAACCATGAGACTCTACAGGGCTGAAGACCTGGTTGGCAGGATCCTAGTGAAAGGTGATGTCGCTCAGGTACTGGAATTGTAGCAACTGAGACTTCTAGGCTTGTCCTCCTATCGTGGTTACCTCCACCCACTCTCCTCTACTCAACTGACTAACTCCTCCCTATCTAGACAGATCTGGGGGAACAGGACAGGAGTGCTCATGAGATTCCCCATGCATCCTCCTTCAAAGATACAGTTAACTCCTTTCATCCCAATAAAATACCATTACGCTTAATATATGATAATACATAAGTCACAAAATACATAACAGTAACCTGGAGTTGTGGGCCAGAGCAGACACCATAAAATGACATCCACCTGACAGGACAGGTGGACCAGAGAGTGTTCCACACTGGGACACCACATGAAACTCTGGTCTAGGTTGTCTACTACCTAGCTAAACAATGCAGCTGAGTTGGTGTTACTAAAAAAAAAAACATCTTGGACTATATTAGCCTAGAAGGAATTACAAATCAGACATTTATGTAAGAAATACTAACAATAGAATTTCCAAAAACCCAGACAAAACTATGGTTATCTTTGTTTCAACAGAACAAAGCCCCATACCGATCCTATTTAATCTGACCCCTAGTCTTATCGCCAAGTTCCACCCCAGCAGGATGGCAGAGAGGGCTGTCATGTGGATAGCGGGCAAGCGGGGATGTGTGATCACAGGAAAACCATACTTTTTTTTACATTTTTTTTTTTTTTTACTGCGCTCAGTGTTTTACATGTCAAAAGTAAGATGGATTCTAATAAGATATAATGACCTTTGTTCAACGGCTGATGGTTGTGGAGTCAAAGTTCTAAAGCTAAAGTCTAAAAGTCATCTCCATACGTCTAAAAAAAAAAAAGGCCTAAAAGCAACAAAGACAATGACTGATTAGTTCCCTACAGATATCCTGGCAGATATAGACACCTACAGCGGGTGGGTTCAGTATCTCCACCACTATTAACTTGTTCCTTTTTATGTGGTAGGATTAATGCTACATTATTTTGGCCACGACAAGTCGGTTAAATATTTATCCCTGACTCTTACACAGGAAAGTGAAATGTAACAAAGGAACAGACAATGACTGGTGTCCCGATACCACCTCTCAAGCATCTCTACATGTACAACACGCTGACATTCCTTTATTATGCAAAACAGACACAGGAACCTGGCGTTCAATATCTATTTACAAGGCAGAGAAAGCTTCTTCTGAAGAGAGCAGGTTTTTTTATCTGAATGTGTCGACTATTAACCCTTCGTCAAGCACGGGCCCCCGGGAGACGTATTTCGTATTTATCTCATCACGCGTTTATATGTTTTGAAAACAATATGTTTTTCTAAATTGTTTTTTTTTTTTATGACTTGGGTTAAAACAATGCGGCTTATACAATGGCTGACTTGCATTAAATGAACGGATTATATGAATAGCTGTCTTGTAATACCTCATCTCACCTGCAGTGGCCACTGTAATTATAAACTCTATGCTGGGGGAGCACTCATATTCTGAAAGAGAGTGTCTGCTTTACAAAATTCCCTTTTCTCACTAAGGCTAAGTTCACATTGCCATTGTGCTCTGAACTCATTTTTTTGTGCCATTGTGCTCTGTCCTCATTTTTGGTGCCTAATGGCCCCAAAAAGGGGTTGGAACAAAACAAACTCCACCGGTCCCAACAGATGCCAATTACTTCAATGGGGTCCGTTCGGGGATCCGGTAATTTACCAGAGCATATTGAATGCACAATTATTTTTTTCTGCTAAATTCCCTTCATTTTGACGGACTTGCTGATGGAGCTCCATATAATGGAGCCCAAAGGCAATGTGAACAAGCCCTAATAATAATAGCCTATTAGGAATTCATTAGTTAATATAAGGCATTCTCTTATTTGGGACAACAAATGGGGGATAACCCCCAAGGGGTACCCTAAACTAAACCCCCAACAAAAATGTATTAAAATGAAATCTTTATTGTATAACAGAAAAATTTTAAAAGTTGAAAAACGAATATGGTTATTCACCTATACCACCAATAGGTGTCAGTATCACACAAAAGTAAGTTTAAAAGCACAGCTAGTCATGCACTCAAGTATGGTTAGTGATTCATGGTCGTCAAAATGGTGTGCCACTATGTCTTATGGGCCACTCAGATGGCTGACAGATGATTGAGCTAAGACTGACAGAAAAACGCTGCTGAATTAAAAAATCACATTAGCCTATGTCCTGAAGTTTTGCTGGAGACCCAGCTTCATCAGAGGACTGGCGGCTACTGTAGTCGCCAGTCCTCTGATGAAGCTGGGTAACCTTGGGGTTATCCCCCATTTGTTGTTCCAAGTATTACCCTTTCCTCTCTAGGGGTTTGTTGCTGTAAAGTTCTCTTATTTGGGATCACAGTTATGCAGAGAAAGGAGAAGCTACCAAAAGTGTCTGTATGTTTGGGGGACCCAGCACGTCCACTCTTTATAGGGACAGGCCATTGAGTTCAATAGGCATTATGTGATTTTTACTTCTACCCAGTGGTGGCGCTGCAGGGGAAATGTACAATTGATGCCATGTTTACCTGCACATTACAGGTGGAAATTATGTTACAAAAACTGGAGAACGTATATTAGAGTGTCCCAACCAGGGTGCCTCCAGCTGACCTTTGTTCAAACTCATATTCACTTTACAGCCATAATTTGGTCACAAAAAGTGTTGATCCCTTTATTCTGTTGCCATTTGTTTGACATGTATTTGGGCTGTGTAACTACACTTAAAGAAAGAAAGAAATTGCGGAGCAGCTCACCGGGTCCAAGGTAGGTAGTCAGGCTTGTCACAGCCTATAGGGGCCTGACGAAATACCGAAGGGTGCGATACGGCTGTCGCCCGACGTCCGATTGCCCCCAGTACTATCTTCCCTTCCTCCTGCCGCCTGACCGCGAAGTGACAAGCCTGACTACCTACCTTGGACCCAGTGAGCTGCTCCGCAATTTTTTTCTTTCTTTAAGTGAAGTTATTTGCCTGTTCTGTGAGTGTAGCACCACCTACATTGATCCATGGACTATTTGTGTTTGGCCATCAGTCTGCATATTTGTTTGTTAACACACATTACATGGAAAGCATAATAGAAGTGCTAGAATCTTCTATTGTGGTTAGTAGTGTTGAGCGGCATAGGCCATATTCGAATTCGCGAATATTCGCGAATATATGGACGAATATTCGTCATATATTCGCGAATATTCGCATATTCGTTATATTCCCGTTTTATTTTCGCATATGCGAACATTCGCGTATGCGAAAACTATCATATGTGCATATTAGCATATACAAAATTAACATACGCGAAAATTCGCATATGTGAAAATTCGCATGTGCTAATTTTCGCATATGCTAATTTTCGCATATGCGAATTTTCGCGCGCCAGTCTCACACAGTAGTATTAGAGCCTTCTTTACACCACACAAGCTGGAAGCAGAGAGGGATGATCACTGTGATGTGCACTGTGAAGAAAAAAAAAAAAAAAAAAAACGAATATTCGTAATTACGAATATATAGCGCTATATTCGCGAAATTCGCGAATTCGCGAATATGCGATATTCGCGAATAATATTCGAATTGCGAATATTCGTGAGCAACACTAGTGGTTAGGTGAATTTATTTGGGCTGTGTATTGGCCCATAAACATCCCAATTGTGTACCAAATAGCCAAAAAATATGGCTAAAAAAATGCTGATAAAAAATAACTGCAAAATTGGGCCAAAAAAACAACTCAATAGCAAACAAGAGAATCAAAGATAACTGAAAATACAAAAAAATAGCCCTCATATGATGTAACAGAAAAGGCCAGCGTAATATTATGGCCACAAGTCCTGGCCTGACCGCCAGGCCAGACATCCAAAATGACACCATTGTGGGCCACTATGATACCGTCAGTTTGGGTCATTAGATCCGTAACTGGAGATTGACTTGCGGGTGTGATACAAATGCAAAATGTATCTGTATAATGCGGGTGTTATTGTTTCTTTAAATATGCAAAAAGTGAAAGAGTACAATATGGCGCTCTATGGGCTATTATCCCTCAACAGATGTACCTTGCATGTAGGAGTTAGAGATGAAGGTGTTGGTGGTGCCGATAGCTGTTGGTAGTCTAGCATCACCTTAGATTGAGTGCGGGTAAATCAGGTATGCCTAAGGGAGAAGTTGGTCCTTGGTCAAGAGAACGTCCGAGGAAAATGAATACTATCAGTACCATCAGAGGTGCTTATCGGCAATAGTATTAAACTTTAGTTCAGCTCACAGAGGAAGCGTTTCGAGGAGTGTCTCCCCTCTTCATCAGGTCATTAACCTGATAATGAGGGGAGGCGCCCTTAAAATGCATTGTCTGTATGATGAAATAAGGTTTGACACTTTTGATGATGAGCACCTCTGATAGTGTCCATTTTCCTTGGACAATCTCTTGACCTAGGACCAACTTTTCCCTACAGAATCATTTTTTCATCGGACACATTGAGCTTGTTTTGCTACATGAAATGGCATATCATCTTGCAATATACTTAGTGTATCGACTGCACATAGTTTTCAAGATCTCTGCAATCTGTCATACAATTGCATCCTAAATTCTTTACCTTCATAGTGGCACGTCTTATTACAAGACACAGCTCTGAAAACAGCACTGCAACATGCCGTGAACCTGTGCGCTCCTTGCATTGCCAGGACAGATTGCATCCATGGGAAGAAGATAATGAAGGTTCCCATTGAATGACTGCGAGGAGACTTTTATGCAATGTTCTGCAATGTTGAAACCGTTTTCCAGTGATTAAATTGAACATTCTTCTGGTTCTCAAAATTCTGTATCTTTATGAAGACGCTTAGCTTGGAGCTTCATCCTTCACTTAATGTTTTGAAATCTCATAACATATATTTTCAGGAACAGCTGGAAGGTGCAGTTCCCAATGTTTTTCTTGCTAAAGATTTGATCATTTATTGGTTCCGCGGCCACCATGAAGACATTGACAGGAAAGCTTGATTAACATGAATCTAGGCAGAACTGCCACGAGGGGAAACGATCATGTGACTGCGACCTTCACATGCCAAGTTAGAAAACTACAATACATTATTGCAGACACTATTGCACCATCATAAATTTTTCCTTACAGTGACTGTAAAAGTGTAATTTTGGCTCACCAGGCCAAAAATGGCCTGATAAGCATAAAAGTGATGTCCAATCAAGTGTCATAGCTAAAAGTAAGTGGACCCTGGTGCAAAAGTTCGAATTGGACCACCCACCTCAAAAACTTCCCTCTACAACACCAGCCATTCTTGAAGCAACAGTAAGGCTGCATTCACATTACGTTTAGACACTACAGCTGGCGCATCCGGCTGGGAAATTTTAAAACAGGGAGCTCCCATATCCCAGCTGGACCGGCAATGAAACCCATTCAATTTAATGAGCTGACCGTAGTCAGATAGTGACTCCGGTCGGCTCATTTTTGCCCCATATCTGGTTTTGTGACCAGACTTAAAACCGTGGTATACTACTGGGCAAAAATAAACCAACCGGAGTCACTATCTGACTCCGGTCAGCTCATTAAAGTGAATGGGTTTCGGCGCTGGTCCAGCTGGGATATGGGAGCTCCCAGTTTTGAAATTTCCCAGCCAGATCAGGCAGCAGTAGTCCCTAAACATAATGTGAATGCAGCCTTACCCTTTAAGAGAACTGTGGACCTGTAACTGCACAGGAGCTAAGGCTAGAATATATCAGGCATCAGTTGGCATCCGTTGTGTAGCATATGGCAGTTTTCTGAACGCCGGACAGGGGAACGCAGCAAGATGCTTTCCCCTGTCCGGTACTGGTCTGGTGCAATCAGCCATCTAAGACACCGGATGATTGTGAATTGTCCCATTCAAATAAATAGGATCAGTTCTGCTATCAGTTTCCCTCCAGTGCAAGCCGGAGGGGAATGCCACCGGGAAACTGAAATATGTAAAGGAGGCTTTAGTTCTCTTGTTGATTGGATTTATTTAAGATCAGTGTCACCGTGGTGAGAAGAGCTTGTGGACCCCCATGGAGTATGATTTAGTCAAAACTGTGACCTCCTATAGCTACATAACTAATCAATCCAAGTGCCATAGCCCGAAGCTCTTGGGTCCTGTAGCACAAGCTTAACCTGAGTCAATCTGGATGGACCGAGACAGCACAGCATCACACAGGACTCCTTTTCCAGTACCCTAGCACCAGGTACAAACAGCTTCTGGGAACTGTAAGTGGACCTGAGGAAGGCATTAGTGTATGCCGAAACGCGTTGTCCCTTCTATACCAATAAAAAAAAAATTGTCCTGTGCCACTCGAGTCCTTCCTTCCTGACCTCATACTGAGCAGCGCCTCACCCAACCGTTTGTTTTTTTTAACCATATTACTCCTTCCACTTCTTTCATTTCTCAGAGGCCTTGTTAAAAATGAAAGAAGCAAGCTGATTGGTTGCTATGGACAACTGGAGAACTTTTCCTCTGCTCAGGGTTTGATAAATCTCCCCTGAGGCTTCATTGTCTTTGGCTGGATTTACACTTTTTTCCTACAGAACAAAGATTGTTAGTGATCATAAAAGTGTCTGAACATCTATAATATTTGTCACATATATGGTGCTTTAGACATGGAATTATTTACATTATATTTACATTGAACTAAAGACTTTCAAAAAGTTCCCACACGTATAGGTTTAGGAACATCGGAGGCATCGGAGGCGTGTGATGTGACTTTCAATGGAAAGGAGGAAACTATGTAGAAAAGTGGTGTGATTTGTTTCAAATATCGTCATAAAAAGTGCCGAAATTTTTGAGACGTCTCTCGTGGAATTAATTTCCTGTCGGTAATTGTGAAATGCAATCCACTATATAAAAAGACTAGTCCAACAAAATGAGCTAACTAGCCAGTAGTAAAAACCCTAAATAGTTCATTTTACTGTGATAGCACAAAAAAAGCCTTAGCCTCCTGTGGCTCAGAGTAAAATAAATGTACAAAACCCTGGTGGCCCATTGTGTCAAGGAAAGAGCATAGCCTGTGTGAAATAAAGAGCCATGCCGGCTGTGCTTCAGAGTAAAAGAGAGATACTTGGATATAGAGGCTCAAGAAATGCGCAGCACAATTCAGTATAAAACTTTAGGAATGTGTAGAAAAATATATATTGTTCATTAAATAAATCTTCAAACTTCATCATCGTCATTTCATATGATGTATTGATTCTTCCATATATAAAACCTTGTTTTAGTGATAGTGTAGGGCTTTACTATGTGAAGAACAGCTCACTACATTACAAATGTGATAAGTTTCAAGGACAGGGTTTCTATGGAAACATAAAATACACTCAGTGGTCACTTTATTAGGTAAGCCTTATCAGTACCAGGTTAGCCTTCCTTCTTTATGGCATACTTTCTACAAGGTGCTCAGAGATGTTGGTTCATATGGACATGATGACATCACACAGTTCCTCCATATGGACACGATGACATCACACAGTTCCTCCATATAGACAAGATGACATCACACAGTTCCTCTATATGGACATGATGACATCACACAGTTCCTCCATATGGACATGATGACATCACACAGTTCCTCCATATGGACATGATGACATCACACAGTTCCTCCATATGGACATGATGACATCGCACTGTTCCTCCATATGGACATTATGACATCACACAGTTCCTCCATATGGACATGATGACATCACACAGTTCCTCCATATGGACATGATGACATCACACAGTTCCTCCATATGGACATGATGACATCACACAGTTCCTCCATATGGACATGATGACATCACACAGTTCCTCCATATGGACATGATGATATCACAGAATTGGTACAGATTTTTTAGCTGCACATCCATGATGAGAATCTCCTGATCCACCACATCCCAAAGGTGATCTATTGGATTGAGATGTGGTAAAAGGCAGGGTGGATCCATGTTTTTTATGTTGTTTATGCCAAATTCTGACCCTGCCATCTGAATGTTGCAGCTGAAATCGAGACTCAAGACCGGGCAAAGTTCTTTTAGTCTTCCATTGTCCAATTTTGGTCCTTGCAAATTAAAGCCTTTGTTTCCTGTTCTTAGCTGACTGGCTTGGCAAAGGGGAACAACTCTCTATTCCAAACCCTGTTGAAAAAAAATCTTGGAGTTGGACAAATACCCACCACCAGGTGTGGCCATTACATATTCATGAGGGGAACACCACACACTGTCACGATGCCGGCTGGCAGGTAGTGGATCCCCTGTGCCAGAGAGGGATGGCGAGGACCGCGCTAGTGGACCGGTTCTAAGCCACTACAGGTTTTCACCAGAGCCCGCCGCAAAGCGGGATGGTCTTGCTGCGGCGGTAGTGACCAGGTCGTATCCACTAGCAACGGCTTACCTCTCTGGCTGCTGAAGATGCTGAAGATAGGCGCGGTACAATGGAGTAGGCAGAAGCAAGGTCGGACGTAGCAGAAGGTCGGGGGCAGGCGGCAAGGATCGTAGTCAGGGGCAACGGCAGGAGGTCAGGAACACGGACTAGGAACAGACTAGGGAACGCTTTCACTAGGCACTAAGGCAACAAGATCCGGCAAGGGAGTGCAAGGGAGGAGACTAGATATAAGCAGGGAACAGGTGGGAACCAATTAAGCTAATTGGGCCAGGCACCAATCATTGGTGCACTGGCCCTTTAAGTCTCAGGGAGCTGGCGCGCGCGCGCCCTAGAGAGCGGAGCCGCGCGCGCCAGCACATGACCGCAGGAGACGGGAACGGGTAAGTGACCTGGGATGCGATTCGCGAGCGGGCGCGTCCCGCTGTGCGAATCGCATCCCCAACGGCCATGACAGGGCAGCGCTCCCGGTCAGCGCTGACCGGGGAGCTGCAGGGAGAAAGGCGCCGTGAGCGCTCCGGGGAGGAGCGGGGACCCGGAGCGCTAGGCGTAACAGTACCCCCCCCCTTAGGTCTCCCCCTCTTCTTGGGGCCAAAGAACCTGAGGAAAAAAAATTCAATTTTTCCGTGATGAGGTCCGATGCAAATTAGGAGGGGTTCTGTGTGGAAACGAACGAGACAGTCCAATCTTTTATTGTAAAAACAATAGATGTAGAGGGGTCTGGCGAGACTGGTCACAGGAACGTAGAACCTGTTGATGAGAGAGGCCAAAAAAAATTTTCCTGCAGATCCGGAATCCAAGAAGGCCACTGTAGAGAAGGAGAAGGCAGAGGCAGACATCCGCACAGGCACAGTAAGACGTGGAGAAGCAGAGTAGACATCAAGGACTGTCTCACCTTTGTGCGGAGTCAGCGTACGTCTTTCCTGGCGGGGAGGACGGATAGGACAATCTCTTAGGAAGTGTTCGGTACTAGCACAGTACAGGCAGAGGTTCTCCATACGGCATCGTGTCCTCTCTTGAGGTGTCAAGCGAGACCGGTCAACTTGCATAGCCTCCGCGGCGGGAAGCACAGGAACAGATTGCAGAGGACCAGAGGAGAGAGGAGCCGGGGAGAAAAAACGCTTCGTGCGAACAAAGTCCATATCCAGGCGAAGCTCCAGACGCCATCCGGAAGAACGCATGTCAATGCGAGTGGCAAGATGAATGAGTTCATGTAGGTCAGCAGGAGTCTCTCGTGCGGCCAGAACATCTTTAATGTTGCTGGATAGGCCTTTTTTAAAGGTCGCGCAGAGAACCTCACTATTCCAGGACAACTCGTAAGCAAGAGCACGGAACTGAATGGCGTACTCGCCAACGGAAGAAACACCCTGGGCCAGGTTCAGCAGGGCAATCTCGGCTGAAGAAGCTCGGGCAGGTTCCTCAAAGACACTTCGAATTTCCGAGAAGAAGGAGTGTACAGAGGCAGTGACGGGGTCATTGCGGTCCCAGAGCGGTGCGGCCCATGACAGGGCTTTTCCAGACAGAAGGCTGACTACGAAAGCCACCATAGACCTCTCAGTAGGAAACTGGTCCGACATCATCTCCAAGTGCTGGGAACATTGCGAAAGAAAGCCACGGCAATACTTAGAGTCCCCATCAAATTTGTCCGGCAAGGACAGGCAGAGGCTAGGAGTGGCCACTCGCTGCGGAGGAGGTGCAGGAGCTGGCGGAGGAGAAGATTGCTGGAGAAGTTGCGACTGAAGTTGGTGCGAAATGGTGGACATTTCCGACAGCTGACGGGTTAGAAGGGCGATCAGTCGGGCTTGCTGGGCGGCCACCGTGGTGAGGTCAGCGACCACTGACAGAGGAACTTCAGCGGGATCCATGGCCGGATCTACTGTCACGATGCCGGCTGGCAGGTAGTGGATCCCCTGTGCCAGAGAGGGATGGCGAGGACCGCGCTAGTGGACCGGTTCTAAGCCACTACAGGTTTTCACCAGAGCCCGCCGCAAAGCGGGATGGTCTTGCTGCGGCGGTAGTGACCAGGTCGTATCCACTAGCAACGGCTTACCTCTCTGGCTGCTGAAGATGCTGAAGATAGGCGCGGTACAATGGAGTAGGCAGAAGCAAGGTCGGACGTAGCAGAAGGTCGGGGGCAGGCGGCAAGGATCGTAGTCAGGGGCAACGGCAGGAGGTCAGGAACACGGACTAGGAACAGACTAGGGAACGCTTTCACTAGGCACTAAGGCAACAAGATCCGGCAAGGGAGTGCAAGGGAGGAGACTAGATATAAGCAGGGAACAGGTGGGAACCAATTAAGCTAATTGGGCCAGGCACCAATCATTGGTGCACTGGCCCTTTAAGTCTCAGGGAGCTGGCGCGCGCGCGCCCTAGAGAGCGGAGCCGCGCGCGCCAGCACATGACCGCAGGAGACGGGAACGGGTAAGTGACCTGGGATGCGATTCGCGAGCGGGCGCGTCCCGCTGTGCGAATCGCATCCCCAACGGCCATGACAGGGCAGCGCTCCCGGTCAGCGCTGACCGGGGAGCTGCAGGGAGAAAGGCGCCGTGAGCGCTCCGGGGAGGAGCGGGGACCCGGAGCGCTAGGCGTAACACACACCCCTCCGCTTTTAATGTCTTCTCATTTTTAAAAGGCAAAAATAGAAGATAAATCTCATCTCATCATCTCATTAACACATCAGATGCAAAAACTATGTACACAAATATGGTATGATATTTGATGGGCAGGGCATAGCAAATGAAATATGTATATACATCCTGATCACCAAATGCAGGTGGGGGGGGGGGGCACAAGAGACCCCTTGTGATATCACGCCACGCCCCCTCCATCCATGTCTATGGTAGGGGGAGTGAAGGCCGCCACGTCCCCTCCCATAGACATGAATGGAGGGGGCGTGGTTTGACGTCATGTCTCCAGTCCCGGAAAGAAGGAGACGCAGCCCCACATAGAATTTTGGTGCTGCCCGGAGATCACGGGGGGGGGGGGGGGGGGGGGGTCCCAGCGGCGGGCCCCCCACAATCAGACATCTCATCCCATATCCTTTGGATAAAGGATAAGATGTCTTTACCTGGATAACCCCTTTAAAGAGGTACTCCAAGTTTGTGTTTTTTTGCCCGTATTCACACATTCACACTAAACATTACTAGTTCTACAGCACCATCTGTTTTATTTCTAATTTCCAACTGCAAACCACCTTAGGTGGTCACTTAACCCTTATTTCCCAACCACTATTTACTTATTATCTATATACAAAATCTTTATTAAAAACCAAAAAGAAAATATAACAATAAAAACACACACTTTAAAAAGTGCAGTGTGCTGGCTGCCTGTTTCAATATATATCACTGAATTGTATGTATAGCTTAGCTAGCTCATGAGATTAGACAGTGATCACAGTAAATGACATCTGTAGATGATGTCCCTTTTGCAGATGGAGACTACAGCACACTACATATTAAGAATACACAACACTAACGTTTCACCACTGCTGTAGCTTTGTTGAGTGGAAAATGAGCTAATTAATACAGCCCATTTGTCCCTTGACAAAGCCATGGCAGTGGTGAAATGTTGAGGGAGGCTTAGTGTTCTCTTAGTGTTTTCTTTTTGGATTCAATAAAATTTTTGTTAATAGATAATTAGTAAATAGTGGTTGGGAAATAAGGGTTTAGTGACCACCTAAAGTACAGCTGCATCCATACATTTCATTACTGTACCTTGGTAATGTAACCAGCATTCAGTCCACCAGGAATTAACATGGCTTTATGTGTCAGAGGAAGTGGTCTGTCATGGATCAACTGACTTTCTGCTCTAACTTTATACTACTTTATACTTCTATATGTATGGGATCATGATATACAGTAGTTATACACTTGTCCTTGAGGCTGTGTTCACAAACAGTATTTTGCATGCCACACTCAGCCCAGTGAATGTGTACTGCTGCTAAAGAAGCAGGGACTCCGTCTTTGGCAAGAGTCTCTGCTCCTATGCCTACTTTACATGGTCAACCAGAGCACTTCTGAATGGGGATCTAAACCTACAACAAGTCAAACAGTCAGATTCGCTTACTCTGACTCGAATGAAATCTTGGGAAGTTACTTTATTTCTAGTGATGATTCACAATAACTTGCACAACTTCCTCTAGCGTAAAAAAAAAAAAAAATTAAATTTATCGGACACTGGAAACAGTCCCCTTTTAAAAGGCACACTCCGCCCCTTGACATCTTATCCCCTATCCACAGGATAGAGGATAAGATGTCAGATTGCGGGGGTCCTTCATCTAGGACCCCCGCGATCTCTGTGCAGCAGCCGGCTTCCGTTTGAAATGCTGGGTGTGGGCGGCAGGGGGTCATGACGTCTCAGTCACGCCCCTCATGATGTCACACCATGCCCCCTCAATGCAAGTCTATGGGAGGGGACGTGGCAGCCGCCACGCCCCCTCCTATAGACTTGCATTGTAGGGGCATGACGTAATGTCACAAGGGGTATGGCCGTGACATCACAACCCCTTCCATCCGCTCTAAGTGTTCAGAACAAAATGTTCCGAACGCTGGGGCAGTGGAGTTCCCATTTATGGACTGTCCAGAAATGTATGAATACTTTTCAACCCAAGATCTCTATTACAGCATTCAATAAAGTCTACAGAGGCACCATAATGCAGCACCTGGAATGGCAAAGCCTTAAATAGAGCAAAGTGGTGGGTCAAGGGGAGAACGTTCTTAGCGAATTGCACATCTCTGGGATTCCATGGTATAGATTTCAATATTCAGTGGTACTGCCAGGTTTTTGGATGGTGCTGCACCCCCTAGTCTGAAAACACACCATGGGCAACATATATTCATACGATACCGCAAAACAACAAGAAAATATACAATATTTTATCCTAAAATATAATATTTTTTTAAAGCCTGTAATAGGGCTGGATTGTAATTTACATTGTAAGATAAAACCTCACATGTTACAGAGATGGAGGGCTATCTTTGCTTACAAATGACTTTTTTTGTTTTATCAGAAACACTCGAAGGAACCGTTTGTCTGCAGATAAATTGTTACTTTTCCAAGATTCTGTGATTGAAATGTAATTATAAGGGCCGTTAGCGGATAAGCAGAAATAGTCGATACCTAGAGAGAGGTTTTTTGAAGTGAAGTGGATGGATTATTAGCAGCTAATTAACCCTTTATTCACAGAACCAATTTGAGTTTAGTCTCCAATTAGCGGCATTGAAAAGCAAGTTTAAAAGTCTGATGGAGAAACTTCAGAATAGACCAGTTACTAAACTTCAATTACAAACCCAATATTTCCAGCTCCCAATTACTGCAATGTCTTTTACGTGTCGTTATGTCTAAATGAATCCTTGTCGCAAACTAAATGAAGAGTAGCTAGTGGTATACTGGTTAATGCCACCAAACTGGCAACGTGCCATACCACGCACAAGCTAAACCCGATTGGGATTGAATGTCCTGGTTGGAGTCTCATTGGGTATGATAACTACAAGGGACAGGAACTACATGTGTTAAAGACATCCTTGGTTCTTTGGAGGTCAACCAATATGGGACATTTTGATTTTCTGAAATATTTCATCTTTAAGGCATGAAAGAATTGGTTGTGGACTCCAAAAAAAAAAAGGGTTGACTGTTATCAGGCCATATGGGGCACTGATTTTTCAATTTTTTCATGCTCCCAGCAGGGTATACATGTTAGCAAAACATGAAATAACCCCTTTAACTGATAGGTTCCAAGTTAACCTCCGAATATGGTTGTCTTCTGCTGAATCTATGGTTCCAGGTATATTAGCCCAGTGTAGGTCTTCTTGTTGCCTCTTGGGGCTGGTTGATCCAGTCTATTGCCTTGACTGGAGTTTTCAGCTGAGTTCTCAGTTTAAAGCTCTTCATACCCCTGTTCTTTTAGCCTAAGGCATTCAGGTGAAACAACTGGTCTGATAGTGTATTGTGTATCCAGCAAACACAAATGCCTGATCTTTAAGAACAAAGTAACCTGTCATGCCAGGAAGCCCAGCCAGAAAGAATAGTCCCAGCCATTTCCATTAATCCCACTAAACGGTGTGCCGTTCATCACTAAAAAGTATGAGAACAGTTAGCAGAGAGACTGCGGACATAAGGGTAAACGGAGCCATGGTCCCTTGAGTACCGCCGGTGGTACAGTACCAACGTCCTTGTCTGTATTTCTTCTTGGTTAAGGATTGTGAAATCCAAAATGTGAGGTTCATGATCGATTGCAGGTTTGGCGCATTGTGCTTTGGCTTTCTGCCACCTGCACAAAATCTCAGCCTATTATGGACACAGTATTTTTTATATCACTCTAACAAGGCCGAGAGTCAGCGACAGCGAGAGAAAGCTCCGGTCGAGTCTGGAAGGTATCAGGAGAAAAAAAGAACAGGAGCTGCAGAAATTAAACTGTGATCGTAATGATGGGAAACTCGCCTTTCCGCCGAGACAGAATCTTTATGTCTGTAACCACCATTAGCCGACTTTAATATTCCATGATGTTTTACTTATAAAATCATTGTGATATTTCTGTTCCAAGTCCTCAAGCTCAACCAATGTAAGCAGACACATGCTTTGTAGCCTGATGCCCATAAGGCAGCTTATATCCTGGACTGACAAACAAGAAGAAGAAGCCAGTACACCAAGCCAATTCATACAACTTATAACATCTTAGGAAATTGTCCGCTCTTCAGACTGGAGTGTTGGCTTCTTCTACAAGTTCATGTGAATAGCCTAGTTCAGCCTATGCCAGCCATCTACCCAGAAGGGAAAGGCGTTGAGTCAGAGCACCCACTGCTAATCGGCTTGACTGGTCAGGACATGGTCAGAGGAGGGACATTCTAGTAGTAAGTACTATTTTTTCCTCTAAACACCATAAAAATATTAATGGTTTTCTAGAAATGAAGAGCATAGCACTTAGCATGTTAAACACAAGATTCTTCTTTATTGCAGTATCATAACTGGCAATATAACAAAGTGGTATGACTTATTAAAAGAGATTTGTGTTCTGGGTGCAGGGGGCTTGGCAGAGGTTACAGCCTGTTTCACGTCATCATGATGCCTCTTCTGGCCTCATGGCAAGACAAGGGGACAATTTTGGACTGATAATAGAAAATTAGGCATGAAACACTTAAAGGAAATATGTCACCAGTGTCACCTGCACTAATCTGTTGGTACCGTACTCATCTTGTCCCGTTCTGTAGCGGGGATCTCTGGTAATCTTGGCCGTTAGCTCCAGCTCCGGCCCCGGCTTGCGGCAAGGGCAGAGCTTAGTGACAACCCTGCAGCTGTTCTTTCGTAGCGGGACCCAGCAGCAGTGGTGATGTCACTAAGCTCCACCCATGCCCCAGCCGCTGTATCTCTTTGCTGGGTCTCACAGCAGCAGTGATGTCACTAAGCTTCGCCCTTGCCCTAAGTCAGGTGCCTGGAGCTGGAGCTAACGGCCAAGATTACTGAAGATCCTTGCCACGGGACAAGGTGAGTACCGTTGTCATCAGTGTCGCCTGCACTATCTGTCGATACCAACAGGTTAGTGCAGGTGACACTGGGGACAGATTTCCTTTAAGCAGCTTGGCCCCGTCTCTCGGACACTTGCACCTGGCAAATAAAGTTGAATTTAAAAAGCATTGGTATGTTGAATTTGTACATTATATTATCTATACACTGCAGTCTGGAGCTCATATCATGAATATGAGCTAACAGATTCCCATTAAGAACTCTCATTTAATGTAACAGTACCTGATCTGCCCGTCGTATCTGTAATGTAGCTCAAATTACCCAAACGTCCTGCCACTTTTTTTTTTTTTTTATAAGAAACGGTACCGACCATCAGCTGATCACTGTGTCCCTAACTTCTGAAAATCTCATTGATCAGTGGTTGATGACATTTTACCTCTACAGTGGCCACTACAGGGGAAATGTAATATTACATCCTGTTTAGTTATTGGTTAAGTGGGCATTTCCTGCAAAAACAAAACATCACTAAAAGCAGGAAGAAGTGACATCCAGGAATGGGAGGTGTCGTAATTGCAGCTGTGTGTGTGTGTGTGGTGGGGGGAGGGGGGATAGGGCTGATGAGTATGGCTTCTTTTTTATTTTTAAAGCACCTCAAGTGCAGTATAAAAACAATTATTTCGCCTAGAAAACCCCTTTTACACAATTTTAAAACAAGTACAATGCATTTTCCTACCAGTTCAGAAGATTTACTTCTTTGTCTCCGGATAGTTTTTAGTTCCATAGACAAAATAATTTATTTTTGACAAGTCCAATTGCCAGAAATTGTTGTGAGTGAATACTATATTTTCAATACAATAACATTTTCTAATGTCATTCCAGATCTTTCGTACTCACTTGTTCTTGTGCTCAATGTCTTTAACAGTACCTTGAACCCCGCTGAAAGCTCTAATATAGAGACCTCTGTTTTGCACAGGCTGTACGTGCTAAGATCTGCAAGCCTCGTGTATACTGTTTATAATTTTTGTTCTCTGTTATAAATATATTACTTGTATATTACCACGCTGCGCATCCTGGCGTCCTGCGCTACGGAATTTTAACTGCACCTGAATAAAAGACAAAGTCTACACCTTTCAAGAGACTCCGACTCGTAAGTGCCCCCCCTCCTCTCTTTTACTTCTAATCTGCCATGTGTTGAAGTCTGTACGGGGTTGAGCACAGTGTGGATGGAGGTCCATAGGTGTGTGTCGACGAGGGAAGCCGATAGCAGTCAGTGGGATTGATACAACACCCGAGTACATTTTCAACAGTGCTGATCGCTATGTCTATACTTTAATACTTTATTAATATTATTTGTTTAGGATGACAAATTTAGACTGATTTAAAGCAGTAGTGGCCGCATAATGGGTTTAATTTAGGAAACTCCACAGTGAACATTTTTGCACTAGGGCTCAATGCCACTAGTGATGAGCGGCAGGGTCCATATTCGAATTTGCGATATTTCACGAATATATGGATGAATATTCGTCCTATTTTCGCAAAATTCCCATATTCGCTATGTTCGTTCACTTTTTTCCATGCGAGAATCGTAATGAGATTCGTATAGTGCTCATGCGCGATTATATCTTTCAACTAACTAACACTATACCTACGCTAGAACCTATCTGCTAAACTAACCTACCCTATCTAAAGCCGATATTCATGAATATTTGCATATTCGCATATACAAATTATTCGCGCTCCATACTGACTCACACAGGAGATAATATTGAAGCCTTCCTTTGACCACAAGCTGGAAGCAGGGAGGGATGTTCACTTTTTTTTTTTTTCACACAATACATATAATTTTTGGGATGTGTACTGTGAAGAAAAAAAAACATAATATTCGGCATTACGAATACATAATGCTATATTCTAAATATTGGCAGTGGCGATATTCACGGTAAAAATTTGCATTTTGAATGTTCACGCTCAACACTAGATGCCACAATTAAAAATCTCCCTACTGGCAGTAGCCACAAGTAGCTCCAATATAAACAATGCCAGTACATCAGAAATTCCCCCAGATGTTCTCTCTGTGGGATATCCTCAAATCATGGTGTTTTGTGGGTTTTTGAGGATGGAAAGGCCAAATATACATTAGAAAATAGTTGCCAAACACACTGATTTTGACAAGACCAGATGACTGTCTAATGTGTATGAGGACCAGGATAGGGCATGCATACTTTTTTTTTATCCCATTTTTCTCGGAGAGATAAGAGACACCTTATAGCAGTGGTCCTCAACCTGGGGTACAAGTACCCCAGGGGTACTTAACAGTTCTCCAGGGGGTACTTGAAAAAAAATCAGTAATGGCAGCCACAGCCACTGGTTACTGGTCTGGACCACTTTGACAAAAATGGTAGTCTGACGTCACTGCACCAAGGAGCAGAGCAGGAGGACAGCAAAGGGGAAGCACAAGCACTGGGCTGCTATGGTCAGTAACTACCATCAGCTTTGTTGCTCCACTACCCCTGCAGACCGGGGACCTACTGCTATGAGCCAAAGCAATAGGTCCCCAGACCAGAGGAGCACCAAAGCGGGACAGTATGGTGGCCTACAACTATATATGGGGGCAGTTTGGGGGCCTAAAGCTATATTTGGGGGCACAGAGGGGGCCTAACAACATTATGGGGATGCAAAGCGGGTACTATTAATGTGTGTGACAATAAACATGGGGTGTTTGTAAATAGGTGGGTATTGTACTGCAGAAAGAAGCCTAAAATGTTTGTTTGGCTGGTTCTGTGGAGAAGTCTTGTATGGGAGAAATCTTCATGGCGGTCTAGGCCAGATAGTGAAGAAAAGAAAAGTAAACAACTCCGGTTAGAGAAGACGTCACCTGTAAATCGGGGGACTGGGGAAATAGGGAGAGGAACAGGGGGCCTGTTATAGAGGAAAGTAAAGCATATGAATTATACTATAATCATTACAAAATGCCTCTAATATGGGGGTAACATTTTTTGGGAATGGGCTGTCAAGGGGTACTCAAGCAAAAAAGGTTGCAACCACTGCCTTATAGGCCTTCTCTGCCAATCAGCGACTGCAACGGTGTCCCGCCTGTGACATCATGTCTCCAAACTCCAAACAGGGACTGGATCTCCATAACAACAGCGGCAGCACAGGTGTGAGGAAGATAAGTATGTGTGTTTTTGGTTTTAACTCCCTGAGAAAATACATAAAGAACACACAACCTGGACAACCCCTTTAATACTATGTAAAAAGCAGGTCTATTCTGTCTGCACCATACAACCTGTTAGGTCTATTTAAACGGTTGGGCCAATACCTAGTTGTTAAACACGTTTTGATCAAAAAGTGCACTAACATTTTTTTTTTAATCAAATATAGAGTGCTGCTGCAATCTTCTTTTTGTGTATGTTTTATTTGCCACAGTGGCACAAACCTGTGTATTTGGTAGTTGTGTTGGCTATTTGTTTGTGTGTTTTTTTACATTGCAAGTGAGGGGAGTGGAAACCCATCTTAGCCATGATCCCTCCAAACAGAGATTTTTAAACTGATAGTGGATCCTGCATATCACCCAGTTAGAGGCTGTACGCTCAACCTAGGTGAGTAACATGAGTATGCTAGGATGCCATTCGAAGTGAAGCCACCTGGTGGATGATCAAAAAGTGCGCTAAGAGCCTTACATTTTTTTGATGAAATATGGAGTTGCTCTGCAACCTTCTTTTTGTGTGAACTTGGTGACCCCTCTTTTGAACAGGTTGTTTGGTGCTGACAGAGTGGACTAAGCTCACTGTAAAGTGCCCTCCTGCTGTGATACTCAGTGATCAACTATATTCTTAAAAAAAAAAAAAAATAAATAATATATATATATATATATATATATATATATATATATATATATATTCTTTGGAAAAAAAAACCTGCAGTAAGTGTTGAAGGGGTACTCCCTGGAGACCCTCGCGACACCCGACTGCAGCACCCCAGACAACCGGTGCACAGACCGAACTTTGCTCCATGCCGGATGACTGGCGATGCGGGGAGGAGGCTCGTGACGTCATGGCCACGTGCCGCTTGTGATGTAACAGCCATGCCCCCTCAATGCAACTCTATGGGAGGGGGCATGACGGCCGTCACGCCCCCTCCCATAGACTTGCATTGAGGGGGCATGGCCATGATGTCAGCAGGGATATCGCTGGGGTCCCCGATCAGGCATCTTACTCCCTATCCTTTGAATAGGGGATAAGATGTCTAGGGGCGGAGTACCCCTTTAAGTTCCCTACAGCACCACCACAGGCAATGTTAAGCATCACACAGAGCATCGCAAAAAGTTGTTTGTTTAATGGAGGACAAGACAGATCCTCCAGAGCAAGAACCACTCTTTGTAACTGCTCAGGCCAAGAGATGAGGATCCCGATATTCTCTAATAGGATGTATGAGAACGAGTTTTCTATACATGGACCAACCTTTTAGGTTTCATATAGGACACAGGTGAATATTTTTAGTGTTGCCCGCAAAAGGCTGTGTATTTACAGCACCTAAATTTACGCTCAAAATTGTTATTCATGTTCTCCAAAATGTACTGTAAAGGCTAATGGATAATAAAATGAACAACAATTCATCTCCCCCTTAACATAACTGAACCATATCTGACACCTGCAGTGACAACGTATGCTGAATCTTCTAGCAAATCTATCATCAAAAGAACAGTTCGCTTCCCCCGTCTGTTGTCTCTTTGTGATGACAAAATGTCCCAACAGAAATAACGCCGCTACATTGTACGATCACAGGCCATTGGGCCAAGCGTTCACATTCACAAGCTTTATCACGGGACATTATTTTATCGTAAAACGTAATGACAATACATTGCCACTAATGGGAGCTCAGAGAAAAAGTATTTAGCCATGTCTAACATAGTTGTACATTTTCGGATTTTCTATGGCAATTTTCAGAATGGCTCCTGGTTTATGGTTGGTCTGTGAATGTTGTTGTTTTGGATGAGAATTTTGGAAGAGTTAAAACAAGACGTCACCTATCGATGTTTGACATGATCTGTTGTAGTATGATTAAGATCACCTAGGTGATCGAAACACGTCACTATCGTCTTGTATCTGTGTGTTTGCTGCGCTGGACATTCCTTTTCTTCTTCTTTTTGGATGACATTTTGGAAACTTGAGAGACCACTGTGTAGGCATCATGTGTTGTTTCGTATATTCTTTCTTCTCTGTAAACTTTTTGTTGGTATTGAGGAAATTAAAGGGGTACTCCGCCCCTAGACATCTTATCCTCTTTCCAAAGATCTCGGCTGCAGCACCCCAGGCATCCGGTGCACGGGGCAAACTTCGCTCCGTGCCAGATGACTGGCGATGTGGGGCGGAGGCTCATGACATCACGGCCATGCCCCCTAAATGCAAGTCTATGGGAGGTGGTGTGACATCCTCTGAAGCCATACAGGAGAGAACTTCCTCACTACAGCCCAGAGCAGTTCAGTGTGAAATGAGCTATGATTGGCTAAGGCTGCACACACACCCCTCAGCACTTCAGACTTCATTTCTTGATTTTGACCTTCTGCCAGGCCAGCAGAAGTCCAAAGTCTGTGCAAGAGATGGGGGGAAATGTGCTCTGGACAAGTAGGGAGACATCTAGTGGCAGCTTTTTTTAAACACAAATAAAACATAGAAAACAATTTTTATTTTTTTAAACAAAAGCATATTAGAAAGATTTCTTATTTGCCATAAGGAGTGCAATAGCAAAAATGTGTTTTAATGAGAGTGCCCATTAAAAGTGAACTGAGATTTATTTTGCCTTAGCCTTGTCTTATCCCCAAAAAATATAAAGCGGGCACACACCTTATGTAGTTAGAATAGTCTATCTTTTTCCATAGCGCTGTACATTTAAAAATGAATGTTCTCCAAAGTTGCTCCCTTCTAAAGTAAGAGTGACAAGTGTCAGAGAGGGATGTGATGGTAGATTACATCAAAGTGGATGGAAGTTGAAAAGCATCAGTGACGCTCAGGTGAGGAAGATCACAATAGTAAGCCGTGTTTTCAGCAAGAGAGTAAAGGTCAAGAAACTAGATGAAAAACTAACAAGGCAAAGCCAGGGGTTTCAAAGGAGACACGTAGCTCTATGGAAGTTTTATGAAACAAGCGAGAGAGTTCTGGAGATGACAAGAAGCTTAGAGAAGTTTAATGAAACAAGATGGCGTTCATAGAGAACTTCAAGAGATGTTTGATGAGTTCAGGCATAGGATTCTAGAGCAAATGTTGAACTCTAGAGAAGTCTGGTCTAACTGTTCTAGAATAAGGTAAGCTTTACGCCGAGATACAAAAGATATAAAATAAATGTGCTTGCTACATAAAACTGAATACATCAAACCAAGGTTATATGAAAAACTAGAGACTGAAAAGTATTCCTGATAAAGACATTATAGACATATAATAGGGAGGACAAATTCCCTCCAACATCCTCTTTAGGAAAATTTACTGAGAACGAGGAAAGTGCTGCAGGCCTGATGTCTTCATAATCCATTTTCTTATTTAGGCATGATCTTTGGGCATTGAGGAATGCCTTTCATGTGTCCTTAAAGGGGTACTCCGTTCCTAGACATCTTATCCCCTATCCAAAGGATCGGGGATAGGATGTCTGATGGCGGGGGTCCCGCCGCTGGGGACCCCCATGATTACCCTTCTGCCCCCAACCTTTGTTTAGAGCACGCCCCCTTCCATAGACTTGCATTGAGCGGGCGTTGCCGTGATGTCACAAGCGCGGTGTGCCCGTGATGTCACAGGCCTCCGCCGCGCATCCCCAGTCATCCGACACGGATGTTCGCTCCGTCTACCGGATGTCTAGGGTGCCGCAGCCAAGATCGCAGGGGTCCCGCCTTTGGATAGGGGATAAGATGTTTTGTCAAGGGCTTTGTCAAAAGCTGTTTTTTTATGTAATCTGCAATGATATTTGTGTGATATCAATGACATTATGTGGTTAGGGACATACATTCAGTTTTTCCAAATCTGTAGATTTTTTTGATCAACAGTCCCAACAATTTTTGAGCTCAAGGTGTGAAGCTCTTAAAGGGGTACTCCGGCCCTAAGACATCTTATCCCCTATTAACAACAACTTTAGGGGAACACCCCCCAAAAAAGAAAACTATAAAATGTAACTTTTATTTGACGTTTTAAAATCAGAGGGAATAAATGATAATTGTCAAGACACCATTAGGTGCCAATACTACACTGATTAAAAATACAGGGTATGTCTACCACATCTGCATCATTTGTTCTATTCATAAGTTTCTCATTGTGTGTGCCTCTTATGTGTATATGGCCACTTCTGAGGCTACTGATATGTAGAAATCATGGTGCTGACTGTTACCACAGCTATTTAAAATACAACACAAGCCAGAGTCCTGACGTTTCGTTGGCAACCCAACTTCATCGGAGGACTGGCGGCTGGTCACTAAAGTTGTTAGTTACCCTGTAACCTCCTGGGGTTGGTTATTCTTCTTCCTATCTTATCCCCTAGGCTTGCATTGAGGGGGCAGGGTGTGACGTCACAAGGGGGCAGAGTTGTGACATCATGATACTCCCGCCCCGTAGTCGTGAGGCTTCAGATACGGAGCCTCCAGCGCTGCATGCAGCTGAGACAGGTATGTGGTGCATGAGAGATTATGGGGGTCCCCAGTGGTTGGACCCCCCGTGATCAGACATCTTATCCCTTATCCTTTGGATAGGGGATAAGATGTCTTAGGGCTGGAGTACCCCTTTAATTCACCTAGGAGCATGGCTGCCCTCCTTGTAGCCCACCCCTAAGTCTGGCACAGGGCCCGGCCCAAATCTACCACAGGGCCCACCCCCGAGTTCACCCACAGGGCCATCCCCCGAGTCCGCTTAAGGGCCAGCCCCCAATTGTATTTTAGAATATAATTATAGTTTTCTAATTTACTGCACTGCACTCTTCTATAATCTATTATACCCCATTCTGTGAAACGGTCCTTTAATCGCCCTACCAATTTACTAATATACCCGCATACTGACCACATAGAGGTAGTAACTAGCTGTACGCATGAGTGATTACAGTTATATACAGTGACTCATAAGTGATGTATTCTCTAAATGAATCACAGGGGGGCGTTTTTCTAATTGAAGTAGTTTCCTTTTCCTTTTTTTTCACTATCTGGCCTGGGCCATCATGAAGATTTCTCACGGCCAAGATTCATCTCCACAGAACCTGCCAGACAAACATTTTGGGCTCCTTTCACTAGCACAATGCCCACCTCTTTACAAACTCCATGTCTATTGCCCCCACACAATTGCCCCCATAAACAAAACTTCTGTATGGCAGTAATAGACCCCCTCTGTGCTAGTAGCTGCTTCTCTCCTCAGACAGCACTTCAGGTCTTTTTCTGCTCTCTTATCTCACCTGACACAAGGACCTCTGAGTATGAGGATGTTGTGGAAATGCCTGCACATATAATATCCCCTACACTACCTCCCAGCAGTCACTACCCTCTTAAAGGAACACTGTGGCACATTTTATTATTAAAGGAGATATCCAGTGCTGAAAAACTTATCCCCTATCCTAAGGATAGGGGATAAGTTTCAGATCACAGGGGGTCCAACTGCTGGGGCCCCCCCACAATCTCATGTATGGGGCCCCACCAGCCCGCGGGAAGGGGGCGTGTTCACCACTGCACGAAGCGGCGGTTGACACGCCCCCTCTATACAACTCTATGGCAGAGCCGGAGCGCTGCCTTCGGAAATCTCTGGCTCTGCCATATCGATGTATTGAGGGGGTGCTTCGTGCAGTGATCGACACCCGATATCTGCCCAGCGATCCGGGTCGCGTACAGAAGATCGCGGGGGACCCCAGCGGCCGGACTCCTGCAATCTGAAACGTATCCCCTATCCTTAACCCCTTAAGGACCAATCCCATTTTGACCTTAAGGACCAGGCCAATTTTATTTTTCGCATTTTTGTTTTTTCCTCCTCGTCTTCTAAAAATCGTAACTCTTTTATATTTTCATCCACAGACTAGTATGAGGGCTTGTTTTTTGTGCGACCAGTTGTCCTGCGTGATGACATCACTCATTTTACCATAAAATGTATGGCGCAACCAAAAAATACTATTTGTGTGGGGAAATTAAAAAGAAAACCGCAATTTTGCAAATTTTGGAAGGTGTCGTTTTCACGCCGCACAACTTACGGTAAAAACTACATGTGTTCTTTATTCTGTCAGTCAATACAATTAAAATGATACCCATGATTATATACTTTTCTATTATTGTTGCACTTAAAAAAAATCGCAAACTTTGTAACCAAATTGGTAGGTTTAAAATCCTTCTATTTTGATGACCCATAAGTTTTTCATTTTTCCGTATAAGCGGCGGTATGAGGGCTAATTTTATGCACCATGATCTATACTTTTTATTGATACCACATTTGTGTACATAAAACTTTTAATAATTTTTTTATAATTTTTTTAAAAATAAAATGTGACAAAAAAGCAGAAATTTGGCGCTTTGTTTCTTTTTACGTTCACGCCGTTCACCGTACAGAATCAGTAACATTATATTTTAATAGTTTGGATATTTACGCATTCAGCAATACCAAATATGTTTATTAATTATTATTTTTTACACTTTATGGGGTAAAATGGGAAAAAATGACATTTAAAATTTTTATTGGGGGAGAGGATTTTTCACATTTTTTTTCCATTTTTTTTTTAAAACTTTTTTTTACTTTCCTTTTATTCACTTTAATAGTCCCCATAAGGGACTATCTATAGCAATCCTTTGATTGCTAATATTGTTCGGTGCTATGCATAGGACATAGCACTGATCTGTATTATCGGTAATCTTCTGCTCTGGTCTGCTCGATGTCAGACCAGAGCAGAAGACCCGGGGAGATGGCCGGAGCCAGGTGAGGGGACCTCAGGCCGCCATGCTGGATGATTGGATCGCTGCAGCAGCGCTGCGAGCGATCTGATCATCCATTCAAAGTACCGCTCTGCCGCAGATGCCGTGATCTGTATTGATCATGGCATCTGAGGGGTTAATGGCGGACATCCACGCGATCGCAGATGTCCGCCATTACCGGTGGGTCCCTGGCTGCTTATTGCATGAGGATCTGCCGTGCATGACGCGAGCACCGCTCCGGTGCTCACGGTCATGAGTGAGCGTAAATGTACGCCATGGTGCGTTAAGTACCACGGCACCATGACATACATTTACGTCCATTGTCGTTAAGGGGTTAAGATAGGGGATACATTTTTCAGCACTGGACTTCTCCTTTAATTCTCTGTGCCCGGGCTGCAAAATGAAAAAAAAAACAACTTTAACTCACCTTCCTACGTTCCCCCGTTGTGCCAATATCGGTGTCCCGTTCTCCGATCCCTGTCTTCTACCGCTTTCTGCAGGTCTGTGAGTCATGCTGCTCTCAGCGTATCACCGGCCGCAGCGGGACATTGCTGCAGCCGGTGATACGCTGAAAGCAGCGTGAGTTAAAGTTTGTTTTGTTTAATTTTGCAGCCCGGGCACAGAGGATTAATAATAAAATAGTATTCCTTTAAAATAACAGTGGCCACTGATAACTTAAGCTCACTTCAGACTGTATGAGCCCTAGTAGCGGAATGGCCTGAGAGTCCGGGCCCCTTACTGGGGTACCCCCCTGACAGCAGCCCTGACTTTCAGTTTGATTTTGGTATCAGGGGATGGATACTGATTTGTATGATGTAAAAGCACTGCGGAACATGTTGGTACATTATAAATAAAGAATTATTAATATTATGTGGCCAATGGGCTATGGCAAACCAATAGCTACTAATTCTTGGTAGAGATACAGTAGTTTTCATGCTAGTCATAGCTAGAAATCACTTTGTACGAGAAGCTTTTGCAATTTATGAAACTTGATAGTGATCCTACAAATGATAAGATACAGGTAAAAGAATAATGGGATCTCTCGAAAACACAAGAGTAACCATTGGGATGGATGAAACATTTTCCAAATAAATCACTGTCAGTTATGACAACGCTGAAGAAAAAATAAGTGTCTAGAAGTTTGTCTTCTCTTTTTTGTCATAATGCTATGGGTCATCCTCATCCGAACAGCTATTAGAAGTAACTGGCACATGATAAGAAGTGACCTATTATATTCTGCTGTAGCGCCAAGAAATACCTATGATCTCTTATAGGTGCAGAACCAGCCACAAGTAAGTAACTGGATACATAATTGTGAATTGCAGGGTATTCAATGGTACAGACAAGGCAGATTTTGCAGTTTTTTGTACCGCGCAGAGAATCTTATTTTGGGAGGATGTGCAGTTATAGTGAATTGATTAATCACCTGCACTGGGATTTGCAGTATACAGTGGGGCAAAAAAGTATTTAGTCAGCCACCAATTGTGCTAGTTCTCTCACTTAAAAAGATGAGGGACCTGTAATTTTCATCATAGGTATACCTCAACTATGAGAGACAGAATGAGAAAATAATCCATAAAATCCCATTGTCTGATTTTTAAAGAATTTATTTGCAAATTATGGTAGAAAATAAGTATTTGGTCACCTACAAACAAGCAAGATTTCTGGCTTTCACATATCTGTAACTTCTTCTTTAAGAGTCTCCTCTGTCCTCCATTCGTTACCTGTTTGAACTTGTTATCAGTATAAAAGACTCCTGTCCACAACCTCAAACAGTCAAACTCCAAACTCCACTATGGCCAAGACCAAAGAGCTGTCGAAGGACACCAGAAACAAAATTGTAGACCTGCACCAGGCTGGGAAGACTGAATCTGCAATACACAAGCAGCTTGGTGTGAAGAAATCAAATGTGGGAGCAATTATTAGAAAATGGAAGACATACAAGACCACTGATAATCTCCCTCGAGTCCGGGCCCATCTGAAGTTTGCTAGAGAGCATTTGTATGATCCAGATGAGGATTGGGAGAATGTCATATAGTCAGATGAAACTAAAGTAGAACTTTTTGGTAAAAACTCAACTTGTTGTGTTTGGAGGAGAAAGAATGCAGAGCTGCATCTAAAGATGCATGGGGGTGGAAACATCATGCTTTGGGGCTGTTTTTCAGCAAAGGGACCAGGACGACTGATCCGTGTAAAGAAAGAATGAATGGGGCCATGTATCGTGAGATTTTGAGTGAAAACCTCCTTCCATCGGCAAGGGTATTGAAGATGAAACGTGGCTGGGTCTTTCAGCATGACAATGATCCCAAACACACCACCAGGCAACAAAGGAGTGGTTTTGTAAGAAGCATTTCAAGGTCCTGGAGTGGCCTAGCCAGTCTCCAGATCTCAACCCCATAGAAAAAAACTTTGGAGGGAGTTGAAAGTCTGTGTTGCCCAGCGACAGCCCCAAAACATCACTGCTCTAGAGGAGATCTGCATGGAGGAATGGGCCAAAATACCAGTAACAGTGTGTGAAAACCTTGTGAAGACTTACAGAAAATGTTTGACCTCTGTCATTGCCAAAATAGGGTATATAACAAAATATTGAGATTAAATTTTGTTATTGACCAAATACTAATTTTCCACTATAATTTGCAAATAAATTCTCTAAAAATCAGACAATGTGATGTTATGGATTTTTTTCTCATTATGTCTCTCATAGTTGAGGTTATAACCTATGATGAAAATTACAGGAGCCTCTCATCTTTTTAAGTGGGAGAACTTGCACAATTGGTGGCTGACTAAATACTTGTTTTCCCCACTGAATACTGTATACATTTGAAACTGTATACATTTTGGTTTATATTGCAAAGGAAAGATAATGAGACCCAAGCACCGAATGTTTTTAGGTGAGGAGACCCCTTTTGGGGTGCAACATATATGAAGGTGACCATTGCTATGTGAAGTTTGAGGGTCTGATGAGTGTCAGACCACCTGTGAGAGGAGGTAATAGTCAGAACTTATTATTGGGTAAAGGGGCAGAGATGATCTTGAAGAACAAAGCGTTGAGAACGCTGGTTCCGAATTCCAATCCGAACATTCCAAGTCACCTAAGGGTCACCTTAGCAACCAATCATATTGCTTATTTTATTTACCAGAGGTAAAATTTAAAGAAGTGATCTAATTGGTTGCTATGGGTGTTAAAGATAAAAACTAGTACCATGACGGAGTACGTAACTATATTCCTGTCTAACCATGGAGAGATTTAATCTGAAGCTCTTTGGTAGTATTAAAAAACGCACATTTATTGTAATCTTCTCAACATCATGGCAGACAGTACAATAAAATAATAAAGCTCATATCATGGCAGTTCTTTGCATAAGTTAATCATTTAGATGAGTTACATAAAGGGGTACTCTGCTGCTCAGCGTTTGGAACAAAATGTTTTGAACGCTGGAGCTGGGAGCTCGTGATGTCATAGCCCCGCCCCCTCAATGCAAGTCTATTGGAGGGTGCGTGACGGCTTTCACGCCCCCTCCCATAGACTTGCAGTGAGGGGTAGGGACATGACATCATGAGGGGGCAAGACTATGACATCACAAGCTCCCGACACCGGCTCCAGCATTCAGAACAGGTTGTTCCAATGGCGGAGTACCCCTTTAAGTCTTATCTCACTAGCTGAGATTTCTTCCAAATATATGGCCTAGGTACTTCATCCAGCATGGTGGATCCATCTTGCCGTATACTTTAAAATGGCCTCCTTTGTTAACTTCTTACAGCCATCATTCACCTCCTACTTCATCCGTGCATCCGTATCTTGGAGGCCCCCTGTCCTTGTGCCCCCAAGCTCTTTTGTATTGGAGTCCCCCAGCTCTATTTTCTCCGTGCCTCTAATGCTCTAATTATGGGCGTGTTTATGATAATTGAAGATGTGTCCACTATCACTGAGTGTACATAAATATGGTTTAGTACAGTATCAATCTCTCCTTATGGGTTGTCTGAATATTCATTAACTCGTGGGCATATTATTTTTTATTTTTTTTTAAGAGCCGAGGTAAGTGTTCTCTATCACCCAAAGTGCAAGAAAAAGTGCAAACGTGTCACACTAAAAAAACGTGCACAAAGGATGCGGTCTATCGCTAAGCAGTTCTCCAACAGGAGAGAGGCCCCCCCAACAAACCTACCCTTCACCTCCAGGCAAGAAGGCACCAGCAAGCATCCAGGTTCGTGGGCATATGCTTCTCCTGATTGGATACTGATTGGGCACCCAAGTCATCCAGTGCACTGAGCGAGCTCTACCACACAGCCGCCATGCCTCCTCCATTTATGTCTATGAGAGGAGGCATGGGGGCTACGTACTAGCCGTCACACCCCTTCCCATAGATATGAATGCAGGCGGTTTGTCGTGATGTCACGAACAAGGGTGCTCCAAGCTTCCATGTTCCAGATGCTGCCGCTCGCGGGGGTCCCCAGCGGCAGGACCCCTGTGATCAGACATCTTATCCCTGTCCTTTGGATAGGGGATACAATGTTTTCCGGTAGAGTACCTCTTTAAGGGAATGCGGAGAAGGTTTTGATCCTGTACACCCTTATCTGAAACTGGTACTTGGACAATCTATGCTCCCCAGATAAGAAGTCAAAGTCACTATACGTACATTTCTACCAAAATGAGTAAATGAAAGAGACAAACCATAACAGCAAAGTCTCCTTGATGCCAAACAGCAATTTTTTCCCCCATGTAACTATATGTAGATATATGTAAATTTAATGTATGGACTCAGAAGAGCCTCCCCATAACATCCTTTGGAGCTCTGCCCTGTCAAATTGATGCAAATTGTGAAGGACACTTATGCCCATGGAGCAAAAACACTTTGACATTGTGGATATTTTCTTCCCTCCCTTACGTAGTATGGAGGCTGAGTGCTTACTGAATGGGTAGTCATCACAAATATTTTTAACCCGTTCTGGAAAATTTGTAACCGTTTAGGAAAAAAACTGCATTAAACCTGTCCATGGGTTATGTTTGGTATTGCAACATTTATGTTGAAGTACATTGAACTGTAATAGCTCACACAACCTCTAGACAAATGTGGAGCTGTTTTCGTAATAAAGTAACAACAGTTTTCTAAACCTATACAACTCTTTCCGCATTAGAATTCCAAAGTAGCAAAGTCCCATTGTATCCAATGGGATTCTGCTGCGCTGTGCACACAACTGAATTTTTACGCCAGATGTTTCTGGCATGGAAATTCCGATTTCTGTGTCCGCAGAAAGAATAAACTTGACTATTCTTCTGCAGAATCCTCATGTAATGCATTGCCGTCTATGAGATGGCACATTCCTGTGTGCTGGCGCCTACAGTCTGCGGAATGTCAACACAGAGATTTTCCGCACGGACATTCCGGACGTGTGAACATAGTCTAAGTGGTCTAAGGAAGGAACAACTGGAGAGCGAGATAATGGGCGTCCAGGACTCAATGATCTGAGTAGACAGTGAAGTCTAGTCTGTCTGATCTGGTTCCACAGAAGATCTTCTGTAACAGCAGGATGATGTTCAGGAACGGTTCAAAGAACATGAGAAACAGCTCAATGTGGTGACTTGGCCTCAAAATTTTCCAGGTCTCACTCCGGTTGAGTATTTGTGGCATGTGCTGGAAAAACAAGTCTAATCCAAAAATGTTTTTTAAATCATCTGGTGCCAGAAAGTTAAACAGATTTGTAAATTACCTCTATTTAAAAATCTTAAACCTTCCAGTACTTATCAGCTGCTGTATACTACAGAGGAAGTTCTTTTCTTTTAAAAAAAATTTTTTGTCTTACGACAGTGCTCTCTGCTGACACCTTTTTAGAAACTGTCTAGAATAAGAGCGAATCTCCATAGCAAACCTCTCCTGCTCTGGACAGTTTCTGACATGGACAGAGGTGTCAGCAGAGAGCACTGTGGTCAGGCAGAAAGGAAATTCAAAAAGAAAAGAACTTCCTCTGTAGTATACATCAGCTGATAAGTACTGAAAGGATTGAGATTTTTAAATAGTAATTCACAAATCTGTTTAACTTTCTGGCACCAGTTGATTTAAAAGAAAAAGTTTTCCAGTGGAGTACCACTTTAAAGAATACCTCTCATGATCCTGTTACATTTTATAATCCTCCCAGGTCACTGCCCCCATCATGATAAACCATCCCCCGCCTTTATTTTTATTATTTGTTAGTTTTCTACCTTGATATTTCTCTGTATTTTCTGCTCTTTCTCAGTCAGATTCACAACTGGAAAGGGGCGTTCCCCAGCAGGTGTGACATCATCTGAAGCCATACAGGGGAGAACTTCCTCTCTCACTCTGCTACACACAGCCCAGAACAGTTCAGTGTGAGATGAGCTATGATTGGATAAGGCTGTGCAAAAGATGGGGGAAATGTGCTCTGGACAGATAGTGGCACTTTTTTTTAAACACAAATAAAACATAGAAAACTTCATTTTTGTAAATAAAGTACAATAGAAAGAATTTTTATTTACCATAAGGAGTGCAATAGCAAAACATTTTTTAATGAGAGTGCTTCTTTAAAGGATCTGCTACTGATATCTTGGTACCTACGGAATTCTAGTGGAGTCCATGACACATAGGTCAGATATGTTCTGTTGGCCCAGGGGACACCACAATATGGCTGATCATTGTATGTTAGCTACTCCAGATGGGAATGTAAATGAAAATCCTACAGCTCTTACCCACATAATAGATATAATAAAATAACAAGGTAACATAATAACAAAAAAAAAAACTTGCCTATTCAAGCTTATGTACCCGGTGCAAGGCTTTACTCTAACAAAAAGATTTTTACTCTGTTTCTCTATAACACAGTTAACCATAAAGTGATCTCCACTCTGTAGCTCGCCAGCTGTTGTAATACTATGTCTATGGCCTAACAACAGGCTTAGTCGGCAGACATGGATTTTTTTGGCAAAAATACAGAAGAAAAAAAGCGTAATCTTGCCTATTTATTCCACTCCCTGAAAGAGCAATGTTTAATAGGGTATGGTCACACGGTGGAATGTTTGTTTTGAAAATTTCTGGGCAGATATTCAGTAGGCTGAAGGCATCGGCAGAGCATGCTGCCACTCGGACAGCAATACAGTGACCCCTCGACCTACGATGGCCCCGACATACGATCATTTCAACATACGATGGTCTCTCAGAGCCCATCACATGTTGAAGGCAGCATCAACATACGATGCTTTTGTATGTCGGGGCCATCGCATAAACGACTGCTTCATCTGCCACCGGATAGCCGTTTACGGTGCCCTATGTGGTCCGCTGACGATCACTTACCTGTCCTCGGGGCTCCAGCGCGTCCTCTTCGGGATCCCCTGCATCTTCGGCGCTCTCCATCATCGTCATCACGTCGCTGCGCACACCGTCCAGTCATCCAATAGGAGCGGCGTGCGTAGTGACGTGATGGCGGCGACGGAGAGCGAGGATGTCGGAGAAGCAGAGGCCTTGCTGGAGCGTCCGGGACACCTCGGGGACGCGGCGACAGCGATGGAAGGCGACATCCAGGGCAGCGGTGAAGAGCGGTGACGGTCCGGAGCGGCGGGACATGTGAGTATAACCTCCAATACCAGTGGTCTACAACCTGCGGACCTCCAGATGTTGCAAAACTACAACTCCCAGGATGCCTGGACAGCCGTTAGCTGTTGGCATGCTGGGTGTTGTAGTTTTGCAACATCTGGAGGTCCGCAGGTTGTAGACCACTGTCCTATACTTTACTTTGCACGGATCCCTCAACATGCGATGGTTTCAACAAACGATGGTCCGTTTGGAACGGATTACCATGGTATGTTGAGGGACCACTGTATATTTCCAAGCGGATTCCACAGAAAAAAAATCTGCATATATTTATATATATTTCATTCAGAAGCATTGTCTAAAAGGTGTCTCTGTCAGCTCTATTATTGGCAGGCATAACATGCTGAAAAAAATCTAAAGATCGCATAGTCAAGTCACCTAATAGAGCTAACAAAAGTAAACAAAAAAACACCAATGTTAGGATTCGGCAGGCTGGATGTGGATCCTCTGTGTCAGCGAGGGATTGGCGTGGACCGTGTCGGCGAATCACATCCCCGCCGGCAGTGTCAGTGCAGCGCTCCCGGTGAGCGGGTCTGACCGGGGCACTGCAGAGAGAGGAACGCCGTGAGCGCTCCGGGGAGGAGCAGGGACCCGGAGCGCTCGGCGTAACAACCAATAGGAGTTACAATTGTTTAGTCTTGAGAAGAGACGTTTAAGGGGGGATATGATAAATGTATATAAGTATATTAATGGCCCATACAAAAAATATGGAGAAAAACTGTTCCAGGTTAAACCCCCCCAAAGGACGAGGGGGCACTCCCTCCGTCTGGAGAAGAAAAGGTTTAGTCTAAAGGGGGGACACGCCTTCTTTACCATAAGGACTGTGAATTTATGGAACGGTCTACCTCAGGAACTGGTCACAGCAGGAACAATTAACAGCTTTAAAACAGGGTTAGATACATTCCTGGAACAAAATAACATTAATGCTTATGCAGAATTATAAAACTACATCCCTTCCCCTTATCCCCTTACACCCTTCCCTTCAATTCCCTGGTTGGACTTGATGGATGTATGTCTTTTTTCAACCATACTAACTATGTAACTATGTAGCATATAGTAAAAAAAAAAAAAACAAGTAAAAAGAAAATTAACATTATTTGTCTTCTCCCATGAAATGCTTATTTTGGGAAACAATTCACTCAATAATTAAAATATAAATGTAATTCTGCAAATAAATAACATAATAAAAGTTGTAAAAAAAAAACAACACACTGCAAGTATTGCTGTTTTTGGTTCATCATGTCTCTTCTAAAAAAAGAAAAAAATATAATAAAAGTGAAAGGGACTGATCTCAGTAGAGTAATATTGAAATGCCCTGATCTACTACCTACCAATCTACTGTATTTATCTATCACCTAACATTGGTCTCACATTCTAGCATCTTACTAAATGTATCAAGCAACATTTTTAATTATTAGATAATAATTTTTTTTTATGTTTTATGTGACTATCTATATAAAATAAAAACAGTTTTCACACTGGCCACTGGAACAAGCACTTGACATTTCCTGTTTTCAGCAGCTTACTTCTCAGCTTTAGTGTGCAGTCTGAGGTAGAACCCGTAGAGTAACCTCATCATTACCGAGAGGAAAAGTGGTGCATTTGCCCATAGTAACAGATTGCTTCTTTTAAAAATGACTATGGTCAACAGCTTATCCTCTGCACAGCTTTTGATACATTTCCCCAAATAACTTGGCATTTCCTGTTTTTAGCTTTAGTGTGTAGCCTGAGGTAGAACCTCCTTATCATTACAGAGAGGAAAAGTGGTGCATTTGCCAATAGTAACAGAGTGTTCATTTTAAAAATGACTATGGGCAACAGCTTTTCTTCTGCACATGTTTTGATAAATTTCCCCAAAATAAGTTGACATTTCCTGTTTTCAGCAGCTCACTTCCCAGCTTTACTGTGTAGCCTGGGGTTGAATCTGCAGACTGACACTTATTTTCATTACAACGTGGGTGTTTATGACAAATGACAGCTCTATTGCATTGCTGGGGCCAAGATATGGTGGGATACAAACATTTTTCATATGCAGATAAATGTTGGCCAAGTCTTCAGATGAGAGGGGAAGAATAGCTAAGCTTAATCTTTAATGTATTGGTACCTTAACACGAAGCTCTGTATACAACTACCTACCTGCCACTCCCTAGTCTCTCAAGAATGAGCTATACTCCATCTCTTTATCTTATGGACATTTTTCTGTCTACCAACTCCCACTCATTACAGCTGCCATAAAGGAAACAACACATTTATTTTATTTTTGTGCACAAATTTCAAAGCCATCACATGTGAAGCCCGGGCGCAATATAATAATTGATTCAGACACTGACATGAATGACAACTATGAGGTCACTTACAGTTGATGTAGACTGACAGCTACATACATTTTCGCTGCGCTTTTACCTTCAGTCATTGAATGATACTTTACAATGGGATTAGCAGATGTATTATCCATACCGCATCCTCTGTCATTTATGCTGGTGCTAGGGATTTTGAAGACATTTATGACATTGCCACTTTTTCACTGTCTCCTATATAAGTGAGAAGAGATCACATTATGCTGCCGTTTACAGCAAAATCCTGAATGCTATTTATAAAATCATTATTTCCATTGTATTAGTTTCCATGGTTCTGTCCACCCCGAGAGACCGCAGCCGATTCCTGAAAGAACTCATACATGATAGGAATTGTAACAGCTGGTCTTGTCATGCATGAATGCACCCACCACCCTTTACAGCACATCGCAGTCACCATCACTATCGCCAGGAGCGGTAAAGGTCTGTGTGCAGCTTGTGTATGGGCATGTGTTAACTCTAGGTGTCTATCTATCTATCTATCTATCTATCTAAATAGAGTTATTTCAGAAGCATAGTCGCAGACATTCGCACAACAATTTGCACCAAGTTTGAATCCACCCTTAAAGAGGTACTCCGCCCCTAGACATCTTATCTCCTATCCAAGGGATAGGGGATAAGATGTCTGATCGGGTTGGTCCCCCCAATGGGGACCCCCGCAATCTCGGCTGAGGCACCCCAGAAATCTGGTGCATGGAGCAATCTTCGCTCTGTGCCGGATGACTGGCAATGCCGGACGGGGGGTTGTGACATCACGGTCATGCACCGCTCGGGATGTCATGGCCATGCCCCCTCAATGCACATCTATGGGAGGGGGCATGATGTCCGTAACACCCCCTCCCATAGATTTGCATTGAGGGGGCGTGACCGTTACGTCACGATTGGGGCGCGGCCATGACCTCACAAGACTCTGGTGCTGCACCCAATGTTCTAAACAAATACTGGGTGCAGCAGGGAGATTGCAGGGGTCCCCAGTGGCGGGACCCTGGCGATCAGACATCTTATCCGCTATCCTTTGGATAGGGGATAAGATGTCTAGGGGTGGAGTACCTGTTGATGTCCCCTAGACTACACAATGCTATATGACCTTATTAAATGACTAAAATGTGTGGATGAAGAAGGAACTAGGATCTAAAGTTATTATACAGTATTAAGGTTAAGCAACAAAGTCATGAAGATGAAAATATTGACGTAATACAAAATTGTATTCAAGATTTTAGAAAAATCAATGCCAAAAAGGATAAGGGAAGAATCTTTTGGGTGTTACCAGGTCACACTTGTTAAATAAGTTTGTGCCTTTCTTTAGCAGCAATTGCAAAAGCTACATCGAAGATTGACTGTGCAAAAGGCAGACAATTCCAAATCAACTATATTTATATAGACGTATCTCATTCTAAATAAATATGATTGAGGCAAAATAAACCAATACTGTTTTATTACAGCCACAGCACCAAAGGTCGTCTATAAAAGGAAAGAGGAAAAAAGATCGCTACTCCAGAATACATTCAATAGTCACTTGATCTCCAATCTTTAGCTCTTAAAGGGGTACTCCGCCCCTAGACATCTTATCCCCTATCCAAAAGACGTCTGATCATGGGGGTCCTGCCGCTGGGGACCCCCACGATCTCCCTGCTGCACCCGGCATCAGTTTATAGCGTCGCCGGAGGCTCGTGACGTCATGGCTGCACCCTGCTCGTGACATCACAGCCGTGCCCCATGGCCACGCCCCCTCAATGAAAGTCTATGCCAGGGGGCATGTGGGCCATGCCCACTCCTATAGACTTGCATTGAGGGGTCGTGGCTGTGACATAAAAAGCCTCCAGCGCTGCACCTGATGCTCTAAACGAATGCCGGGTGCAGCAGGAAGATCGTGGGGGTCCCCAGCGGCAGGACCCCCGCGATCAGACATCTTATCCCCCCCTTGGATAGGGGATAAGATATCTAGTTGCGGAGTACCCCTTTAAGCAAAACTACAACTCTCTACTTGCAAAATATAGAAATAAAGTAAAGTGTTACCTATCCATAGGGCCTCTCTGACAGAGACAAACAATACCACACCTATAGCAGCACTAAACAAATACCACGGTGCAGCACAAAGTAACTCTCCGGCAGCGACAAACCAACAGAGCACCAACAATATCACAGTGCAGCACATAATACATCTCCAATTCAACACAAAGCTCCTTTACAGCAGGACTAAACATATACCACAGTGCAGCACAAAATAACTATCCAGGAGGGACAAATTAACAGTGCAGCACAAAATACAACTTCAGCAATGCTAAGCAAATACCATAGTGCATCACAAGGTATCTTTCCATCAGTGAAAAATGCCACAGTGGACCCCTACTAGCAGCAGTACTGGTCCAATTTTCTATGTGTCCCTCACTGGCAACAATACTGTGCGCCTTCTCATCCCATCACTGGCAGCTTTCCACCTTTTCCCCTGGCAGTATTACTGTTCGTATTCCCATCTGTCCCCCACTGGCAGCAGTTCTGTTGCCATTGCCACCACTAACGCAAAAGTACTGTTCTCTTTCCACCCCTTCTCCACCAGTCCCATGGGGCCCCCTTTGGGCATTAGGACCCTGGCCAATTGGTCTGGTCTGTTCCCACTAACCCATGTGATAGTACACAGTGATTAGGTGGGCACAAGAGCTAAAAACCCTCTACAGACTTATTCTTGCAGTGCTGTAAAAAAGCACATGCAGCAGAATGACTGCTATAAAAAGTCTTATTGGTGGTCCCTTAGAAGTTTACTGTGTAAAACTGACATTCACATGTACTTGGGATTATTAGTTTATGGTAGAATATAAAAGTTTCAAGCAGCTGTTGCCAAGACAGAAGAAATCATATAATGCATCAAAATATCCATCGGAATTCTAGTTAAAGATGGTTTAAGCTGGCCATCAATTGTCGTCAATCACACAGTGTACTATCAAAGCAAAATGGGCTTGTTCATCGTAGTAAGTGACTGTCTGTAATTGTCCAATCACAGTCTACATAGTCTACAAATTCTAACATGACCGATGACCAGAGTTGAGTGAACTTACAGTAAATTGGTTTGTAACAAACCTTGCGGCTCTCCAAGTGCTCCAGTTGCCTGGAAAAGGTGGATACAGACCTAGGAGACCCAATACGATCATCCTGGACTTTTCCAGGTAACCAGAGAACTTAGAAAGCTGAACTAATGTATGCAGACTAATTTAATCAATGACCGAGCCACAAGGTTTGTTACAAACCAATTTACTGTAAGTTCTCTCAACTCTACCCATCATTCTGGCCTGTTTTCATGTGTTTGGCCAGCAGTAAGAGGGCCTAAGCACCGTGTACACATTTATTATCAATAGTCAAAACAGAGATACATCTAATGATATGTTTCTACCTAGGCTATATATAAAGGGGAATCCACTACATCCAAAGAAAGAAGATTTCATCACAAGTGTAGAAAGCTCTCTATGGAACAGTCTTCCACAGGGTGTTGATAATTTTGATTTGTTGAGTTTAATAAGGGGTCTTGACGCCTTTCTGGGAAGATACAATATTACAAGGTCTATTAATACTGCAACTACACTTTTCGCATATGTCAGATGTATCCATAGGGCCCCATTCACCTTGCAGATGCCTAAAGATTGTCCTTTCTGTATTTGCAAGGATATTTTACCCTTTTTTCAACTGTATCAAACAGCATAGTTGACATTTTTATTATTATTATGGGAGCCTTTGGGTGACGTACGCCCCTCTAGGGTCAAATAATGGCAAATGCCAGAGGCTTCCATTAGGGGAGTACATTATGAGCATTTCCAGATGTATATTCCAATGGCCACTGTGAGAGGGTCCTTAATAGTAAATTATGGAGATGAGTCAATGATCCAGAGATTTTTTTCTGTTTGCAATATTTAGAGGGTCTGTCTACCACAAGTTATGGGCTTATGAAGGATGTTTTAAAGGTCAAATTTATTTAGAAATCTAGACAACTCTGAAGGATTACCACATTTTGGAGCACCACACAAATATTCATAAATTTAGAGACCCATGACTTCCGATGCCGCGCAGTGCAGGCACCGATGGCATCACTCATTGGCACCTGCTCTGTGAAGGAAGAAGGAGCAGCTGGTGAAAGTGCAGAGGACATCGCTGTGTGGGACAGGTGAGTCTCTATTTTTGTTTTGTTTTTTCCTTTTTTTTTAGCCAACCTGGCTGGTGGGTGGAGGTAGGTGTTCGGGGTAGAGTCTACCTATCTGACTAGCTATATACCTGGCTGCCTAACTACCTACCTACCTACCTGGCTAACTACCTACATATCTGGCTGCCTAACTACCTACCTACATACCTAGCTACCTAACTTCCTACTTACATAACTGCCTACATACCTGGCTACCTAACTATGTAGATACCTGGAAGCTTAACTACCTATCTATATGCCTGGCTATCTAACTACATACCTGACTACCTGGTTTCTGAACTACCTGGTTTCTGAACTACCTACCTACATACCTAGCTACCTAACTGCCTAGCTAGCTACCTGGATACATACATACTTGGCTAACTAACTACCTAATTAAATACCTACCTAAATACCTGGCAACCTAACTATCTAGCTAGTTACCTACCTACATGCCCGGCTACCTACCTACCTGGATAGTAACCTACCTACACATCTGGCTACCTACCTGGCTACCTACCTATCTGCCCTTTTACTTTGCAGGACACCAAGGAGGGAATTATTACAGTTTGGGGGCCTAAAGATGGGGAGATTGTGTAGACGATGGAAGGGCACTGGAAATATGCAGAGTCTAACATGTTTGTCCTGCAGATGTTTAGAGATAAGTTTTGGCTAAAAGATCCGGACTGAGAAGAAAAGGAAAGAGGTCTCCACCGATCAGAAAATACGTAATTGTGAGTCCCTGGATGCAACTGTAATCACTTATATGATATACAGATCCTGTATATAGCTGGAATCCACCTCTATATGGTCTTGTATATAATCACTTATGTGGTATACAGATCTGTGGACAGCTGGTATCTATCTCTATATGGGCACTGTATGGGGAATACTGGTCTGTGTATAGTCATTTTATTCAGTACAGTATGGATGTGTTCTCCAGTTATTGTGTGGTGGTATATATTTCTCCCTTGTATACTTGTATTATTGGTTTTGGAAAATTATCTTACCAACGTTAACGTTATCATACATATAACATTTTTATTTTATTTTGTGTGTAGGGGTGGTGCAATAGGAGGGAGTTGAGTGGAATAGAGACGGAGCAAAGCTGTGAACAGCGGTGGAGTCTCGCAGACGGCCCTTGCTTTATTTGGTCCGGGGGCCCTCAGTGTCGTCAGTCCGACCTTGAGTACATCCCTGATCCTTGACAGAATAATTTCTTTAACCTTGTATCACTTGGCATAGCAGCCGTCTTCAGAATTGTCTCCTTGTACCCCACATTAAATAGGGGAGAGATGCATATGTCTAACACAATAGAGGACAGTGCACTGTTACAAATGGATCTGGAGAGATTGGGCGAAAAAGTGGCTGATGAGGTTCAACACTGATAAACCTACAGTTATGCACTTTGGGATGAAAAATCCAGGGTGGAAATATGACCTTAACTGGAAAACACTGGGGACTACTAACATGGAATAGGACTTAGAAATTTTAGTTGAAAGTAAATGTAACTGTAGCAACCAGTGTCAAGAAGCTGCTGCCAGCACAGATGGGGATTTTTTACTACAAGTCTGCAGGTACACTTTGACTTTGGTTGTGCAACATAAAGATCACGCAATATAGCACATTAAGCATGCAACATCCTTGATGGATTTTTGGTTGCAGGTCGTAAGTCGTGTGCGACTTTGCTCCCACTGACCTTAATGCAAGTCGCATGCAACTGTACAAATAGATTTTACAGGGGTAACAAGTGTCAGTAATGTCTAATCTTAGAGTCAGTGTTAAGAAATAGGTCTAGGGAAAGATTCAAGAAAGGCTATTTAGGGTTAGTTTGTGCAATAGGACTCTGGTTATCTGCCTTCTGCTTTAACCAATTAAGGACAATGGACATAAATGTACATCCTGATGCGATGGGACCAGGATGTATATTTACACCTGTACATGACAGCAACAGCCATGGACCCACTAATGGCAGACATCAGTGATTGTGCTGATGTCCACCATTAACCCCTGAGATACCATGATCATTGCAGATCATGGCATCAGTGGCAATGTAGGCATTCTGATAGATCGGATCCCCCCACGGCACGGCCCCCTCACCTGCCTCTGCCGCTCACCTGGGGTCTTCTCCTCTGGTCTGATGTCAAACTGAACAGTATTAGAAATCAAATGATTGCTATAAATAGTCCCTTATGGGGACAGAAAAGGTGTAAAAAATAAATAAATAAGGAAAGAAAAAATGTGAAAAATCCCCTCCCCCAATAAAAGTGTAAATCATCATTTTTTCCCCATTTTAATCTCAAAAATCATTAAAAAATAATTAATAAATATGTTTGGTATCGCCGCATGCATAAATGTCTGAACTATTAAAATATAATGTTAATAATCCCATAAGGTAAACGGCTTAAACGTAAAAAAAAAAAGAAAGTCCAAAAATGCTGTGTTTCGGTCACATCACATTCCAAAAAAAAGATTAAATATATGCAAAAGTGATATGATATCATATATTAAAATGTATGTATTTTCCAACTATCCATTGTATACCCTTTTTTGAGAACTGGGAATTCTATTATTTTACTTTCTTTTGTTATCTCACCTGGGGGTACAGGTATACCCAGTTAACCTCTTACATTTTTTATTGTGATCTGTCCATTCTTCTTGTTATCGCCATCATTTTAATTGTATTGACCCACAGAATAAAGTAAACATGTCAGTTTCACCGTACCATTGCCTTCCAAATTTCTGTTTTCTTTTCAATTGTCCTCACACAAATAATAGTTTTTTGGGGGTTTGCCATACATTTTATGGTAAATTGAGTGATGTCATTACAAAGTACAATTGGTCAAGCAAAAAACAAGCCCTCATATGGGTCTGAGGATGGAAATATAAAAGAGTTCTGATTTTTAAAAGACGAGGATGAAAAAGTGAAAATGCAAAAATAAAATTGGCCAGTACCTTAAGGCCAAAATGGGCTATGTCTTTAGGGGTTAATTCTTCTTGACTGCCATATTCTTTATTAATTTGTTCCATCATCGTTCCATTTCTTTAATCTAATAGTTCATTCCCATTATTTGCTAACTGCTTACATATATCTTAGTGACTGGTTGGTAAACAATTCAGTCCTACTGTAAGTCCTGGGGGTACCTGAAAACTAAAGGCCCCAGTTACGACTCAGGAAAGGCAACTGCTGGAGGGAAAGTCCAATTTTTTGGCGTCTTATTACCAGATATTACTAGACTGCATTTCCATACTAGAGCAGTAGTCTCAAACTGTGGCCCACCAACGGCTGTCCGGGCATGCTGGGAGTTGAAGTTTTGCAACATCTGGAGGGCCACATTTTTAGACCACTGTACTACAGCATAAGAAAGATTAAGGCCGCATTCACACAATGGAAATTCCACACAGAATTCCGCATGAATATTCTGTGTGAAATTCTGCATAAATTAATAGCCCATTTACTTTAATGGGATTCTGCATGGTCATTCACACAGCAGAATTTCTGCTGCGAAATGTTTGATGTGTAAATCCCGCTTGCCGCGTTCCAGGAAAATATATATGTGGTCTTTTTTTTTCAGACTGCGCCTGCGGAATCCCATTAAAGGGGTATTCCAGGAAAAACTTTATATATATATATATATATATATATATATATATATATATATATACACACACACATATATATATATATATATATATATATATATATATATATATATATACACACACACATATATATATATATATATATATATATATATATACACACACACATATATATATATATATATATATATATATATATATATACACACATATATATATATATATATATATATATATATATATATATATATGTATGTATATCTCAACTGGATCCAGAAAGTTAAACAGATTTGTAAATTACTTCTATTAAAAAATCTTAATCCATTCAATATTTATCATCTGCTGAAGTTGAGTTGTTGTTTTCTCTCTGGCAACAGTGCTCTCTGCTGACATCTCTGCTTGTCTCGGGAACTGCACAGAGTAGAAGAGGTTTGCTATGGGTATTTGGTTCTAAACTGGGCGGTTCCTGAGACAGGTGTCATCAGAGAGCACTTAGACAGAAAAGAACAACTCAACTTCAGTAGCTCATAAGTACTGAAAGGATAAAGATTTTTTAATAGAAGTAATTTACAAATCTGTTTTACTTTCTGGAGCCAGTTGATGTATATAAAAAAAAGTTTTTTCCTGGATAACCCCTTTAAATGTTAATAGGGATAAAATTTTTGCGGAATTGGTGTGAAAATTCCATAAATCACGCGGAATGTAAGTGGAATGCACGTCCGCCACGCCCCCTTCCTTAGACTTGCATTGAGGGGGCATGTCACAAGCGTGGCGTGGCCGTGACATCACGAGACTCCGGCGCTACACCCAACGCTCGAAACAAACACAGAGTGCAGCAGGGAGAGATTGCAGGGGTCCCCGGCGGCGGGGCCCCTGCGATCAGAGATCTTATCCCCTATCCTTTGGATAGGGGATAAGATGTCTAGGGGTGGAGTACCCCTTTAACTGTGCTGCAGAATCTAGCACAAAGCATCCGTATTCCGCAGCAGGAATTCCACATCAATTTTTGCCAATTCCACAAATACGGAAAAAGATGCATGAAAAGAAATGCGGATGCAGAACTGATGCAGACATGCAGAATTCTTCTTCGTGTGAATGCTGCCATATCATGTTTGGCCTTCTTCTGGATCAACACTGCAGGATAACAGATTGAACACATCCAATTAGACTTCCGACAGCCATAGCTATAAATACCACTCTGGTTATATCCCCCCGTCTTATCCTGGAATGATCTGCGTGTGTATGGCCCACGTAAGTTTGTGAGTACAAATATTGTGCCTGTAAATAATCAGAGTGATTTACCAATTATAATACAAATGAGCTGTTAACGAAGAGCCGCTGCGTGGAAGTGGATGTATAAATAGGTTATGGAGGGGGGGAACGGCGCAGATAATAAAGTTGTTTTGTGATAACATTGTTACTGTGTACAGATCCCAATCAGACAGACACCGCTGCGTGCCGCATAATCACCCCGGCTGATTGACTCGATAAACACCAAACAGATTGAGAGGCAGAAAGAGAGAAAACTCTTGTCTTATTTCATGTGCGCACCGGAGGATCCGGGTGTCATAAATAAACTTCAAATATTATTGTGTTTACAGCAGAGTAATTGATCTCTCGGGATAAGCAGATATTTTAACGTACGAGCTTTGATGCCAAAAAAAAAACTGATTTTAACATCTTTGTCAAGTTTAATAATGTAATCGAGAGCTAGGACTGAAGAGATATTTTGGAAGATGTAGCCATTAGCAGAAGAATGTGATAACACTACGGCAAGAAAATTAATAAGACATTCCGATCCTGTTGCTTTCTCACCCATGTCCTACTGTCCTTATTATCTACGTCTCACGAAAGTCTCACACCATCCCTATCCAACTAAATTAAAAAACTGCGCATTTACAGGTGCATTATATCAATTGGTACTCTTAAAGGGGTACTCCGGTGGAAAACATTTTAAATCAACTGGTGCCAGAAAGTTAAACTGATTTGTAAATTACTTCTATTAAAAAATCTTAATCCTTCCAGTACTTATTAGCTGCTGAATACTACAGAGAAAATTATTATTTTTCGGAACACAGAGCTCTCTGCTGACATCACGAGCACAGAGCTCTCTGCTGACATCACGAGCACAGTGCTTTCTGCTGATATATCTGTCCTTTTTAGGAACTGTCCAGAGCAGCATATGTTTGCTATGGGGATTTTCTCCTACTCTGGACAGTTCTTAACCCCTTAAGGACTCAGCGTTTTTCCGTTTTTGCATATTCATTTTTTCCTCATCACCTTCTAAAAATCATAACCCTTTCAATTTTGCACCTAAAAATCCATATGTGGCTTATTTTTTGCGCCACCAATTCTACTTTGCAGTGACATTAGTCATTTTATTAAAAAATCCACAGCGATATGGAAAAAAAAAATCATTGTGCGACAAAATTGAAGAAAAAAATTTCATTTTGTAACTTTTGGGCGCTTCCATTTCTACACAGTGCATTTTTCGGTAGAAATAACACCTTATCTTTATTCTGTAGGTCCATACGGATAAAATGATACCCAACTTATATAGGTTGGATATTGTTGTACTTGGGAAAAAAAATCATAACTCCATGCAGGAAAATTTATGTTAAAAATTCTCAACTTCTAACCCCTATAACTTTTTAATTTTTCCACGTACGGGCCGGTATGAGGGCTATTTTTTTGCGCCATGTTCTTAAGTATTTAATGGTACCATTTTTGGATTGATCGGACTTTTTGATCGCTTTTTATTTATTTTTTCCTGATATAAAAGTGACCAAAAATACACTATTTTGGATTTTGAATTTTTTTGCACGTACGCCATTGACCGTACAATTTAATTAACGATATATTTTTATAGTTCGGACATTTCCGCACGCGGCGATACCACGTTTATTTTTATTTACACTGTTTTTTTTTATGGGAAAAGGGGGTGATTCAAACTTTTAATAGGGAAGGGGTTAAATGACCTTTGTTAACTTCTTTTTTTCACTTTTTTTTGCAGTGCTATAGCTCCCATAGGGACCTATAACACTGCACACACTGATCTCTTATGCTCCCATAGGGACCTATAACACTGCACACACTGATCTCTTATGCTCCCATAGGGACCTATAACACTGCACACACTGATCTCTTATGCTCCCATAGGGACATATAACACTGCACACACTGATCTCCTATACTGATCCCTGAAGAGCCATAGCTTTGCAGGGATCAGTAAGATAGGGGCTTGATTGCTCAAGCCTGTAGCTCAGGCTTGGAGCAATCAAACCCTGATCAGACGCCGCGGAGATAGATAAGGAGACCTCCGCCTGCGTCCCAGCTGATTGGAACATCGCAATTTTATTGCGATGTCCCGATCAGCCCGACTGAGCTGCCGGGAACCGTTTACTTTCATTTTCAGACGCGGCGGTCAACTTTGATCACTGCGTCTGAAGGGTTTATAGCGCGCGGCACAACGATCAATGTCGTGCGCTGTTAGCCCAGGGTCCCAGCTATGATTAGCAGCCGGGACCGACCCGGTGTGATGCGGGGTCACGGCGTGACCCAGTTTTTCACACCCGGACCGGGCTTAGGGAGTACAGGTACGCCCTAAGTCCTTAAGAGGTTAAAATAGACAGAGATGTCAGCAGAGAGCACTGTGCTCATGATGTCAGCAGAGAGCTCTGTGTTCCAAAAAGAAAAGAAAATCCTCTGTAGTATTGAGCAGCTAATATGTACTGGAAGGATTAAGATTTTTTTTATGGAAGTAATTTACAAATCTGTTTAACTTTCTGGCACAAGTTGATTTCCACCTGAGTACCCCTTTAATCTTTTATTAAAATAGTTTTTTATCTAAAAAATATTTCTGATTAAAATTAGGTTAGAACTTTAATTATATTGTATCCAACGTTGGCTTTTTCATAGATTTTTCTATCTTTATTTTTTTATTCTTTCACATTTATCTATATATTTACTATAATCATCATCTAATTTTTTTTTTTTACTTTATCCATATGCGCTCTTAAAATATTGTGCTATCAATGCATATATTTTAACTCTGTATGTGTACTGTCTAAACAAGTGTTGTCAACGTCAATCCTCTCTGGATCTTTACTAATTTCATACATGGGAATCAATGATAGTATTGAGTAATTAAAGGGGTACTCCGCCCCTATACATCTTATCCCCTATCCAAAGGATAGAGCGTCAGGTGCAACGTCGGAGGCTCATGACATCACGGCTGCACCCCGCTTGTGACGGCCATCACGCACCCTCCCATAGACTTGCATTGAGGGGGCATGGCCATGACGTCAGAAGCCTCCGCCCCGCATTGCCAGTCATCTGGCACAGAGCGAAGTTCGCTCTGTGCATCGGATGTCTGGGGTGCCACAGCCGAGATTGCAGGGGTCCCCAGCGGTGGAACCACCGTGATCAGACATCCTATCCCCTATCCTTTGGATGTCTAGTTGCGAAGTACCCCTTTAAGGGCCTTAATGGCAAAATGTATGTGTATATTATATATATATATATATATATATATATATATATATATATATATATATATATATATACACACATACGTTTTGTCTAAATATATATATATATATATATATATATATTTTTTTTTTTTTTTTATCCTATTCAATATATAAGTATATATACGGAATATCTGTAAGGGCCCTTCTCATATTTGCCTTTTTTTTTCTTTTACAAAAAATATTACCATTTGATCTATCTAGCCTTGATAACCCTTTATTTGCCATACACATTATATGACTGACAATCTAGTGTCTACGGAGTCCTCGCCACAGACCCTAATGGAAGATGTTGGGCTTCCCTATGGGAGATTACAGTTACCCCAGGGGTTTGGTTGTAGCCTATTACCCTTGCATGTGATAATAGGAAGGATTTAAAGATATATTGTAAATGGAATAAGTTTGTGGCCAACAGCTTTCAAGTGTATTAGAAGCTTATGTTTCTTTATCCTTTCAATTAGTGTTGCTCACGAATATTCGCAATTCGAATATTATTCGCGAATATCGCATATTCGCGAATTCGCGAATTTCGCGAATATAGCGCTATATATTCGTAATTACGAATATTCGTATTTTTTTTTTTCCACAGTACACATCACAGTGATCATCCCTCTCTGCTTCCAGCTTGTGTGGTGTAAAGAAGGCTGTAATACTACTGTGTGAGACTGGCGCGCGAAAATTCGCATATACGAAAATTAGCATATGCGAATTTTCGCATATGCTAATTTTGTACACGCTAATATTCACATATGTTAATTTTCGCATACGCGAAAATTCGCATATGCGAAAATAAAACGAGAATATAACAAATATGCGAATATTCGCGAATATATGACGAATATTCGTCCATATATTCGCGAATATTCGCGAATTCGAATATGGCCTATGCCGCTCAACACTACTTTCAATACCCCAGGCCCAGCTTCCTCCCCCAATGATGACACCCCATCACAACACACATATGTTTAATGGGCCATGATAGAAGTGAATGGGTGGAAGAAAAAAGTTCTTGAAGTGGTTCTAAATGACATATTGCCAGAGAAGCTTTTATTTACAGGCATGTTTGAGGCCCCCAAGACACTACCCAATTGTCAAAGCATCTCATCCGGACCCCAGAGGTGCTTGCCCTATGTTGTCACTGCTTTTATTAGCCTAAGCATTTGCACAACTAAATTGAAGCTCCGTGAGTTTCATGGAAATTGGAGAAATACTACATTACCAATAATCTGGCCTCGCCACACTCTGCAATTCACAGATTGTTAAATGACACATCTAAGCTGACTCAGGGATACAGTAAAATCCCTTATCTTTATAACCTTTAAGTAAAAAGTCGTACACTATGTTATGTCTGAAAAAAGAAATAAACATTACATGTGTCAGCTGAAGCCACTTGTCCACTTGGCCATCGATTGTGTATTTAGGCCTCCCAACTCTCTTCCCTCCCCCAAAAAAAATCGACACAAGGATCAGGCACGTTCAATTTCAACTGCTCAATCCTTTTGTTCTTAGGGAGATTAGCCAGTACCATAGGAATCTGGCAACAGCTTACCCATCCTCCCTCCATTCAGAACATAAGAATGATCAGCTGAACCATGCAATCGTGTATGGGGGAGAAATGAGGACAGGTAGCTGTCATCAGCTATTGTAGGGCTCCCTCACACAACTGACTGTGCCTTCTGAGGCACATATATATATATATATATATATCTCAGAAGCCTATCAAAATGGGTAAATTGTTGGGCAGATAGAAGTGCAGCCTTAGGCTACCCACAACCCCTGATCCTGCCAATTTGACGATCTGAACTATATGATGGACCTCCAACTTGACAACCATTCCTACTCTGAGTAAAGTGCAGGGTGTAATAGTGTAAAACACAATAAAACAAACACAGTGGGGGGGGGGGGTTAAGTGTTTTGGGGGTGGCGTTGGGTGGCATGGGTTGTTGAAACTGCTGCCAAATCCAGAGGCAGACATCCATTACAATGAGACATCGACAATATACAAGCATGTACAGACACTTTACTATTCTGTTTTGTCTCAGACTCAAAAGTACAGTAATTCTGAGTCCAACACAAAACACATATATGTGCAGGAAATGCCCTGAATTTAGTCACTAGCTTTGTTTTTTCACTGACATTAATGGGGCCCATGCATGTCCAATACATCAGTCCAATGATACCTGCACACTACATTTTTAGATGGGCCTTGTGCACCTACACACTTTGTGGAACAGATGACAAAGCAACCTTTCAGGAAGACTCTCGCACAGGTTTAAATACTTCTTGTGAAACATTGGGACTTGGGTGACTGGGTGATGTAGAATATTGCTGATCATGGATTGTAAAGATCAAGGGGAATCCCATTAGGTGGCTAGGTTTTATACTCAGCCAGAAATATATGTTTGTTTTCACCTTTCTACGATCCTTTGGCCAATTCCTCACCACCTGGCTTGCCATCAAATTCCTCTGAAGACAAGAACCCTTCATAGCTTCTGGGGAAGAGGCCAACAAGGAGTGGACCCCTTCTTTTTAAAGAGTACCTGTCATCAAACCATAGTTTCTAAACTAATTCAGAAAATATTCCCTAACTACTCCTAGCACCCCTCCTGCCCTTAAAATATTTCCCAAGCTTTAAAAAGCTCTGTATCATACCTTTTCCCTTGCTCACATTGTGTGAGCTCCTGGCAGGAAAAAGTGGGCATTCCCCAGATGGCACAATGTTACTGGAGCCTGTGAGAGCTGTGCCTCACCATGCCCGGCACACACTTCCTGAGTTTGGTCTTCTGCCAGGCCAGGAGGAGACCAAACTAACTGTTTGACTTGCAGCAGGGAACAGAACAGAGCCACCTAGTGGCCGTTTTTTTCAATCACATTAAAAACATATAAAGGTTGAGAATTTTAACAGCAAGTAAATAGCAAAGTGTCTTATAATTACAAAAGAAACAATATAATAAGAGTTTAGTTTGGTGCCAGATACTCTTTAAGGCTTTCACAGAACCCCATTGTCTTGCCAGTATGATATATAAATCTCTGATTGTTACTTCTTCTTATTAAACACATCCCAAGAATCTGAACTGGTTATCCGAAATTTTAAGGCCTGTCTAAACCTACAGCACAGCTGAGGAGTTGAAGCAATTGTAATTATTACCAAGGCAAGATTTCGAGCTGTATTCTCCCCTGTGGTCATTAAAAAGCCACTCCAAGCCCTGCAATGCATCAGCCAGTTTTGCTGGTTCCACGTTCCATTTATCAGCAGGTGAACGTCTAGAGAAAGAAAGCATCTCTCACATGTTTCTCTCAGCCTCTATTCCCTACAGAGCCTTATTGTGAGTCTGTTAGGCAAATGTATCGGCGTATACAGATCCAAACAGAGGAATTTCCCCTCTGTTCTAGGATTGATATGACCGAAACATCACATCGTATCCAGGATTGGACTATGATTTTGTGGTGTCCCGGTACCGTATTATATACGTTACCTACATAGAGGTCCCCATAGTCAGAGTCCCTAGGACGTCGGGGTCCCTCTTTTGTAGTTTTCCCCTTGTCACCTCTCACTTAGTCGATGACTATATAGCAGTTCTATTTAATATTAATATAAGTATAAGTATAGATATGTATATATTAAGTTTTGTACCTGTTCGATGAGTAGCAGGACCTGCGGGTCACGTGATTAGGTTAGAACTCTATGGTTTTGCTACAGGACCTTTGAAGTTTCCTGTGACGTGTTCACCCACAATGCACTGTAATGGTGAGTGACAGTCATTACGGACCAATCCAAAACGGCCAGCCCCTGCCCATATAAGGGACCTGTGCCATCTTGATCCCTCTCTTGGGTTGCTGACTCTGGAAGAGGTAGGACCTCCGCAGCTTACAAGAGGATTTACTAGGCCAAAGCCTTGCGGCCTAGGCCTCTAACATAGCGGATAGACTAAGCAATCCCCCGCTACTCACCGCAAGATCACTGGACCTAAATACTCCCCTAAATCCAGCGAATCTCTGCTATACAATCCTTGAGAAGCTAAATTGAGCTTGTCTGATCCCAACCGTCTGTCAATCGCTGCTCATCGTTATCTGGACTGTTACTATTAGTACATGTAGAGAAATTCTTCAATAAAAATTCCTGCAAGTTTTCAGTTAACAGCGGTTGTGGACAATCCTTTATTTCTGCATCACCTATTGCTCTTGGGAAGGGTGGCAATAGGCCTATCAAGAAACCCAACATTTAACCCTCACCCCGGCGTCACGAGTGACAAGGGTTAACAGCACCCTTAACTATCCTGAACAGCAACACCCTAAATACCCTACACTCCCACAAGACAGTATCCTTTCATCCGCCACCACAATTTGTTTTGCACTCCACAGTATGACACGATAAAAGTCCCCCCCCGTATGGGCTTCTACCATCTCGCCACCTAATTGTACCAAACATTCATATTAAAGCTCTTGATATAAAGCAAAACTGGATGAAATATTCTTATTTGAAGTTTTTTTTAATTATTTCCTTCAAATGCTTTATACTAAGGGGACTGACGGACATTAGTGGCTCATTTGAAGGTATACTGAGCTCCGAAATCCTTCATACAGTGCAAAAAAAGGTAAAACCAGGCTATATAACGATTTAGAAAATAAATCTGACTTCCTTTTTGCAAGTGACCACTGTTTATGTGAAGGGTTTATCTCTTAAAGTCTGATATCTCTATGAATTCAGTAGCTTTTCTGTATATATTGTGAATGGTTCCCACAGGCAACTCGGGTCAGTACAGGTCAAGGATAATCTTTGTTTGCCCGTTTCACGTAGGAGGAAAAACTAATCAATGACATGATTGAGAGATGAAGACTAAAGGATTCATCTCCTTCAGGGATTCCAGCCAAAAATATACAGACTTGTATTTCTCTTTTTTTTCCCTTTGAAAAGAAGTAGGGTTCAGACAGCAATGAGAAGACATGACCCTTAGATTGCAATGAGCCTAAATCGTTGCAGTACAGAAAGTGATGGATAGACTGGATGACGTTGACCTGGAATTGGGACATACAGTATGGACTGACATTGGTACCTAGAAATACAACTGACCTTGATCAAGGTCACATAAGCTGGACAATACAGTGGTCCCTCAAGTTACAATATTAATCGGTTCCAGGACGACCATTGTATGTTGAAACCATTGTATGTTGAGACCATAACTCTATGGGAACCTGGTAATTGGTTCTGAAGGCACCAAAATGTTATCCAAAAATAGGAAAAAGTGAGGATTAAAGAAAAATAAGTAGATAACTAATATAGATAAAGCAAGTCCTTATATATAAAAGTAATAAAGATCTGCTGGGAGCAGTAAATCACTGTCAGTGTTTCCCAAGTAGGGAGCCTCCAGCTGTTGTAAAACTACAACTCCCAGCATGCCCGGACAGCCAAAGGCTGTCGGGGCATGCTGGGAGTTGTAGTTTTGCAACAGCTGGGGGCACCCTGCTTGGGAAACACTGGTCTATGTTGAGGACAGGATCTTCTTCGGGGTCCTGTACAGTACACAGTGTCTTAAAAAGTAACACGGAGTCGCCATCACCTGGTGTCCAAAGGAGCAGCTAACCCTGGTACAGGTAAAGAGTACAGAACATGTAATACCTCCCTGTACTGTAGGGGGCGCTACCAGACAGCAGTCAGTAATACACTTCAGTAATACAGGTAAAGAGTACAGAACATGTAATACCTCCCTGTACTGTAGGGGGCGCTAACAGACAGCAGTCAGTAATACACTTCAGTAATACAGGTAAAGAGTACAGAACATGTAATACCTCCCTGTACTGTAGGGGGCGCTAACAGACACCAGTCAGTGCATACAATTCAGTAATACAGGTAAAGAATACAGAACATGTAATACCTCCCTGTACTGTAGGGGGCGCTACCAGATACCAGTCAGTGCATACGCTTCAGTAATACAGGGGTTTTACCAGTAAAATGCCCATCCTGATTGGTCGGTTCTTCCGGCCATTGACATGTTTCACAGATCTAGACTGTCCGTACATTGCATGTTGAGTCTGGTTTCTAGTTACAATGGTCCAGAAAATACAATTTTATGTTGAAACTATTGTATGTTGAGGCCATTGTAAGTTGAGGGATCACTGTATATAGACTGATATTAATGCATTGTTGCATTAATTAACTTTTGACCTAATGAAAAGATGAATTTTACTGTGGAAAATATGGTTTGCCTTAACATACGTAGTATTCTTCTTTTCCTCCCCAAGGTTAATATTTTAAAGCATATAGGAAAGATGAACTCATTTCTAATTGACTGTAATAAGTTGTATTTGAAACACAATAGCCTCTATTATTAAAGGGATTGTCTACTTTAGAAAGTGCACATTTAGTTACCCATTTTTCTTACAATAAGGGGTCTCCAGTTGATGGAACCTCCATTGACCAGATATTAAAGGGGTATTCCAGGCAAAACCTGACTACTGACAGCACTGATCATAGATTGGTGCTTACAGAGGTATCAGTTGGCCGGAGCATCGGGGGGGGGGGGGGGGGGGGGGAGAGCCGAGTGAACAATCACTGCTGCTAACAACCATTGGCCATACATTTCTTGTTACACAAGGACATATGCAGCCGATGGTTGATGATTTTTTTAGTGGGTCAAAACGATCCAGTTGATGAACTAGTGTTAACTCATTCATTGGCTGATGTTTGGCCGTTACACAGGGCACTGTTGGCCAGTTTGGCCAATAATTGTTAGTAGTAGGGCCCTTAGACTTTACTTTCTAAATGATAAAAAAAAAACACTTTAGGCCCATTCCCATTATGATGGGGCGGTAGATTGGAATATCAGCAAAAAGTTATGTATTCCACAGAATACTTCCAGCAGGCTAATTGAATTTAACAGACTAATGCCTTAATGGACTCCAGATGCAAATTGAACTTAAAGGGGAACTTCACTCCCCAGCATTTGGAACATTTAGTTCCGAATGCTGGGTGTGGGCTTCGGGGGTCACCACGCCCAATCATGACATCACACCACACCCCCTCAATGCAAGTTTATGGGAGGGGGCTTGACGGCCGTCCCTCCGCCTCCCATAGCTTTGCATTGAGGTGGTGGGGCTTGACATCATGAGGGGTGGGGTGTGATGTCACAAGGGGGCGGGTGGACCGTGAAACCTGCACCCAGCATTATGTTCCGAACGTTGGGGAGTGGAGTACCCCTTTAATGCAATTAAAAAATTCAGTCAAATAAAAAAACTATGGGTAAGAATGACTTACTTTACATAGTGAACCCCCCCAAATGCACAAGTTCTTCCTCAACAGCTAGTGCCAGGTGAAATGAAAAAAAGGATATTATTAGTAAAAGGTAAAAAGAAGTTTGTTTTGCAGCCTGCAGTGAATGTGATCAGTATTACTAGGGAGAGAAGAAACATTAATTTAGGCTCCAGAGCTCCAATACCAAATAGGCAACAGAGTCCCCCAACTAGTACTGGGGTCGTCTTAAGGAGCGACAGGTTCCCTCAAACACTAAGACACATGTGTAACCACCGCATCTGTATCCACTAAGGCTAAATCTCTTAAGTTTTATTAACAGGTCATTTGTGCTGCCTGAACCAAGAAAGGAGTATTTTACATTGACAATATGATCGCGGGGGTCCTGCAGCTGGGGACTCCTGCAATCTTTCATTCCTCACCCACCTTTGTGAGCTCTGTGCAGCACTGGAGGCTCCGAGTGTAAAGCGTTATGATAACGGGGCTGGAGTATCATGACGTGATGACTCCGCCCCCTGTGTTACATCACACCCCACCCCCTGAATGCAAGTCTATGGGTGGGGGTGTGATGACCGTCACGCCCCCTCCCATAGACTTGCATTGAGGGGGTGAGGCATGACATCACATGGGGGCGGAGTCGTGATGTCATTATACTCTGGCTCCGTGGTCGTAACACTTCACACCGGGAGCCTCCAGCGCTGCGGGGAGCTATGAAAGGTGGGTGCGGAATGAAAGATTGCAGGGGTCCCCAGCTGCAGGACCCCCGCGATCATACATCTTATCCCCTATCCTTTGGACAGGGAATAAGATATATTAGGACCAGAGTACCCCTTTAATCTGAATTACAAAGCTTATAAAAGCATGGCTCATGGCTGCAAAGGGGCAGGGTCTATGAAGATGCCTTTTTGGGGCGTTCCCAGGTATTTAGGGGGAATTTCCAGGGACAGTCTGTAATAATTTACTCTATTAAGATCTACAGTCAACTTCTCTACATCCCAAAATGACTTCTTACAGGCAAACATAGATTGTGAGGGAGATAAATAAGAATTACTTTAATGTTCCTAAGTATGGCTGCAATGAAGAAATATAATATCTGACAAATAAATATTTGTTTTGCATTAAAAGAAATAATATTAATTCAACGTAGTAATGTATACACTAAGGGGGGAGATTTATCAAAACCGGTGTAAAGGAAGAGTGGTGCAGCTGCCCACAGCAACCAATCAGATCCCTTATTTTCATTTTTAACCCCTTAAGGACTCATTTTCATCTTAAGGGCCATTTTTTGCACATCTGACCACTGTCACTTTAAAGGGGTATTCCGGGCAAAAACATTTTATCCAGTATCCTTTGGATGGTCTGATCGCGGGGGGCCCGCTGCTCCTTTTGATAGGGGATAAAATGTTTTTGCCCGGAATACCCCTTTAAGCATTAATAACTCTGGGATGCTTCTACTTTTCATTCTGATTCCAAGATAGTTTTTTCGTGATATATTCTAAGTTATGTTAGTGGTAAACTTTGGTCGATACTTGCATCATTTCTTGGTGAAAAATTCGAAAATTTTGCATTTTTTAAACTTTGAAGCTCTCTGCTTATAGGGAAAATGGATATTCCAAATAAATTATATATTGATTCACATATACAATATGTCTACTTATTGCATCATAAAGTTTACATGTGTTTACTTTTGGAAGACACCAGAGGGCTTCAAAGTTCAGCAGCAATTTTCCAATTTTTCACAAAATTTTAAAAATCTGAATTTTTCAGGCAACAGTTCAGTTTGGAAGTGGATTTGAGGGGCCTTCTTATTAGCAATACCCCATAAATGACTCCATTATAATAACTGCACCCCTCAAAGTATTCAAAATGACATTCAGTAAGTGTGTTAACCCTTAAGGTGTCTCACAGGAATAGCAGCAAAGTGAAGGAGAAAATTCTAAATCTTCATTTTTTACACTCGCATTTTCTTGTAGATCCAGTTTTTGAATTTTTACAAGGGGTAAAAGGAGAGAAATCTTCCTAAAATTTGTAACCCAATTTCTCTCAAGTAAGGAAATACCTCATATGTGTATGTCAAGCACTCTGTGGGTGCACTAGAGGGCTCAGAAGAGAAGGAGCGACAGTGGGATTTTGGAGAGTGAGTTTTGCTGAAATGTCACATTTAGGAAGTCCCTATGGTGCCAGAACAGCAAAAAAAAAAAAAAAAACCCACATGGCATACTATTCTGGAAACTACACCCCTCTAGAAACGTAACAAGGGGTACAGTGAGCCTTAACACCCCACAGGTGTTTGACGACTTTTCGTTAAAGTTGGATGTGTAAATTAATTATTATTTTTCCACTAAAATGCAGGTTTTTCCCCAAATTTTACATCTTTACAAGGGGTAATAGGAAAAAAATGTCCCCCAAAATTTGTAACCCCATCTCTTCTGAGTATGGAAATACCCCATGTGTGGATGTCAAGTGCACTGCGGGCAAACTACAATGCTCAGAAGAGGAGGAGTCACATTTGGCAGATTAAAATACAAGAAGAAAGCTACTCATGGTCATAGAAGACCACTATAAACCATACCTGAAAAGTGTCCTAAAATGTCAAAGAAACTACAGGAAAAGAGGAGGCCTCCAATACTCATAGAACGTGCATAATAAACACTGTGGAGTCATAGGAAAGCATTTCAGCACACAGTTATGTCACAATGCGGGCATAATGCATATAGTGATGTGACCAAACTAGGATAATAAACAAAGAGTCATGGTACTGGATTTATGTGCACAGTGACATCACAATACAGAGGTAATGTATGCAATGATGTGACAGTAGAGAGATAAGAAACACAGTGATGTGACAGTGCCGGGTTAATTAACAAAATAATGTCCTAGCATGGGGATGTGACAGTGCAAATGTAATTCACACAATGATATCACAGTACAAATATAAGTAATGTAATGATATCACAGTACAAATATAAGTAATGCAATGATGTCACAGTTCAAAGATAAGTAATGTAATGATATCACAGTACAAAGATAAGTAATGTAATGATATCACAGTACAAAGATAAGTAATGCAATTGTCACGATGCCGGCTGGCAGGTGGTGGATCCTCTGTGCCAGAGAGGGATTGGCGTGGACCGTGCTAGAGGATCGGTTCTAAGTCACTACTGGTTTTCACCAGAGCCCGCCGCAAAGCGGGATGGTCTTGCTGCGGCGGTAGTGACCAGGTCGTATCCCCTAGCAACGGCTCAACCTCTCTGGCTGCTGAAGATAGGCGCGGTACAAGGGAGTAGACAGAAGCAAGGTCGGACGTAGCAGAAGGTCGGGGCAGGCAGCAAGGATCGTAGTCAGGGGCAACGGCAGAAGGTCTGGAATCACAGGCAAGGAACACACAAGGAACGCTTTCACTGGCACTAGGGCAACAAGATCCGGCGAGGGAGTGAAGGGGAAGTGAGGTGATATATGGAAGTGCACAGGTGTAAACACTAATTGGAACCACTGCACCAATCAGCGGTGCAGTGGCCCTTTAAATCGCAAAGACCCGGCGCGCGCGCGCCCTAGGGAGCGGGGCCGCGCGCGCCGGGACAGAACTGACGGGGAGCGAGTCAGGTACGGGAGCCGGGGTGCGCATCGCGAGCGGGCGCTACCCGCATCGCGAATCGCATCCCGGCCGGAGGTGGTAACGCAGCGCCCCGGGTCCGTGGAACCGACCGGGGCGCTGCAGTGAGGGAAGTGTAGCGAGCGCTCCGGGGAGGAGCGGGGACCCGGAGCGCTCGGCGTAACAGTACCCCCCCCCTTGGGTCTCCCCCTCTTCTTGGGGCCTGAGAACCTGAGGATCAGACTTTTGTCCAGGATATTGTCCTCAGGTTCCCAGGACCTCTCTTCTGGACCACAACCCTCCCAATCCACTAAAAAAAAAGTTTTTCCTCTGACTTTTTTAGAGGCCAAGATTTCTTTGACAGAGAAGATGTCCGAGGAGCCGGAAACAGGAGTGGGAGGAACAGATTTAGGAGAAAAACGGTTGAGGATGAGAGGTTTAAGAAGAGAGACGTGAAAGGCATTAGGGATACGAAGAGAAGGAGGAAGAAGAAGTTTGTAAGAGACAGGATTAATTTGAGACAAAACTTTAAAAGGACCAAGATAGCGTGGTCCCAACTTATAGCTCGGGACACGGAAACGGACATATTTAGCGGAGAGCCATACCTTGTCTCCAGGGGAAAAAATGGGAGGAGCTCTTCTTTTCTTATCTGCGAATCTCTTCATGCGAGAAGAAGCCTGTAAGAGAGAATTTTGGGTCTCTTTCCATATGGTGGAAAGATCACGAGAAATTTCATCCACAGCGGGCAGACCAGAGGGCAAGGGGGTAGGGAGGGGGGGAAGAGGGTGACGGCCGTACACCACGAAAAACGGAGATTTGGAGGAAGATTCAGAGATTCTGAAATTATACGAGAATTCGGCCCAAGGTAGAAGATCTGCCCAGTCATCCTGGCGGGAGGAAACAAAATGTCGTAAATAGTCACCCAAGATCTGGTTAATTCTCTCTACTTGTCCATTGGATTGAGGATGGTATGCAGAAGAAAAATTTAATTTAATCTTGAGTTGTTTACAGAGAGCCCTCCAGAATTTAGACACAAATTGGACGCCTCTATCCGAGACGATCTGTGTAGGCAACCCGTGAAGACGAAAAATGTGTACAAAAAATTGTTTAGCCAACTGAGGCGCTGAAGGAAGACCAGGAAGAGGGATGAAATGTGCCATTTTGGAGAATCGATCAACGACCACCCAAATAACAGTGTTGCCATGGGATGGGGGTAAGTCAGTAATAAAATCCATACCAATCAGAGACCAAGGTTGTTCGGGGACAGGTAGAGGATGAAGAAAACCAGCGGGCTTCTGGCGAGGAGTCTTATCCCGGGCACAGATAGTGCAGGCTCGCACAAAGTCCACCACATCAGTCTCTAGAGTCGGCCACCAATAGAAGCGAGAGATGAGTTGCACAGATTTCTTAATGCCCGCATGACCTGCGAGATGGGAGGAGTGACCCCATTTGAGGATCCCAAGGCGTTGGCGTGGAGAAACAAAGGTCTTTCCTGGAGGAGTTTGTCTGATGGAGGCTGGAGAAGTGGAAATCAGGCAGTCAGGAGGAATGATGTGTTGAGGAGAGAGTTCAATTTCAGAGGCATCTGAGGAACGAGAGAGAGCATCGGCCCTAATGTTCTTATCAGCAGGCCGAAAGTGAATTTCAAAATTAAATCGGGCAAAGAACAGAGACCACCTGGCCTGACGAGGATTCAGCCGTTGGGCAGACTGGAGGTAGGAGAGGTTCTTGTGATCGGTGTAAATAATAACTGGAAATCTTGATCCCTCCAGCAGATGCCTCCATTCCTCAAGTGCTAATTTAATGGCTAGAAGCTCTCGATCCCCGATGGAGTAGTTCCTCTCCGCCGGAGAGAAGGTCCTGGAAAAAAAACCACAAGTAACAGCATGCCCGGAAGAGTTTTTTTGTAGAAGGACAGCTCCAGCTCCCACTGAGGAGGCATCAACCTCCAATAGGAAGGGTTTAGATGGGTCAGGTCTGGAGAGCACGGGAGCCGAAGAAAAGGCAGACTTGAGTCGTTTAAAGGCGTCTTCCGCTTGAGGAGGCCAAGACTTGGGATCGGCATTTTTTTTTGTTAAAGCCACAATAGGAGCCACAATGGTAGAAAAATGTGGAATAAATTGCCTGTAATAATTGGCGAACCCCAAAAAACGTTGGATGGCACGGAGTCCGGAGGGGCGTGGCCAATCTAAGACGGCAGAGAGTTTATCTGGGTCCATTTGTAGTCCCTGGCCAGAGACCAAGTATCCTAGAAAAGGAAGAGATTGGCATTCAAACAGACATTTCTCTATTTTGGCATAGAGTTGATTATCACGAAGTCTCTGAAGAACCATACGGACATGCTGGCGGTGTTCTTCAAGATTGGCAGAAAAAATCAGGATATCGTCCAGATATACAACAACACAGGAGTAAAGGAGATCACGAAAAATTTCATTAACAAAGTCTTGGAAGACGGCAGGGGCGTTGCATAGACCAAAGGGCATGACCAGATACTCAAAGTGTCCATCTCTGGTGTTAAATGCCGTTTTCCATTCATCCCCCTCTCTGATGCGGATGAGATTATAAGCACCTCTTAAGTCCAGTTTGGTAAAAATATGGGCACCTTGGAGACGATCAAAGAGTTCAGAGATGAGGGGTAGGGGGTAGCGGTTCTTAACCGTGATTTTATTAAGACCGCGGTAGTCAATGCAAGGACGTAGAGAGCCATCTTTTTTGGACACAAAGAAAAATCCGGCTCCGGCAGGAGAGGAGGATTTACGGATAAAGCCCTTTTTTAAATTTTCTTGGACGTATTCAGACATGGCAAGAGTCTCTGGGACGGACAGAGGATAGATTCTGCCCCGGGGTGGAGTAGTGCCCGGGAGGAGGTCAATGGGACAATCATAAGGCCTGTGAGGAGGTAGAGTCTCAGCTTGTTTTTTGCAAAAAACGTCCGCAAAGTCCATATAGGCCTTAGGGAGACCGGTTACATGAGGAAGCACAGGGACACGGCAAGGTTTACTGGGAACCGGTTTTAAGCAGTCCTTGGAACAAGAGGGACCCCAACTCTTGATCTCCCCAGTGGACCAATCCAGGATTGGGGAATGGAGTTGAAGCCAGGGAAGTCCAAGAAGGATTTCAGAAGTGCAATTGGGGAGGACCAACAGTTCAATCCTCTCGTGATGAGATCCGATGCGCATTAGAAGGGGCTCCGTGCGGAAACGTATAGTACAGTCCAATCTTTCATTGTTTACACAATTGATGTAGAGGGGTCTGGCGAGACTGGTCACCGGGATGTTGAACCTGTTGACGAGAGAGGCCAAGATAAAATTTCCTGCAGATCCAGAGTCCAAGAAGGCCACAGCAGAGAAGGAGAAGGCAGAGGCAGACATCCGCACAGGCACAGTAAGACGTGGAGAAGCAGCGTAGACATCAAGGACTGTCTCACCCTTGTGCGGAGTCAGCGAACGTCTTTCCAGGCGGGGAGGACGGATAGGACAATCCTTCAGGAAGTGTTCGGTACTAGCACAGTACAGGCAGAGATTCTCCATGCGGCGTCGTGTCCTCTCTTGGGGTGTCAGGCGAGACCGGTCGACCTGCATAGCCTCCACGGCGGGAGGCACAGGAACAGGTTGCAGGGGACCAGAGGAGAGAGGAGCCGGGGAGAAGAAACGCCTCGTGCGAACAGAGTCCATATCCTGGCGGAGCTCCTGACGCCGTTCGGAAAAACGCATGTCAATGCGAGTGGCAAGATGGATGAGTTCATGTAGGTTAGCAGGGATTTCTCGTGCGGCCAGAACATCTTTAATGTTGCTGGATAGGCCTTTTTTAAAGGTCGCGCAGAGTGCCTCATTATTCCAGGATAATTCTGAAGCAAGGGTACGGAACTGTACGGCATACTCGCCAACGGAAGAATTACCCTGGACCAGGTTCAACAGGGCAGTCTCAGCAGAAGAGGCTCGGGCAGGTTCCTCAAAGACACTTCGAATTTCCGAGAAGAAGGAGTGTACAGAGGCAGTGACGGGGTCATTGCGGTCCCAGAGCGGTGTGGCCCAAGCCAGGGCTTTTCCAGACAGCAGGCTGACTACGAAAGCCACCTTAGACCTTTCAGTGGGGAACTGGTCCGACATCATCTCCAAGTGTAATGAACATTGGGAAAGAAAGCCACGGCAAAACTTAGAGTCCCCATCAAATTTATCCGGCAAGGATAGTCGTATTCCAGAAGCGGCCACTCGCTGCGGAGGAGGTACAGGAGCTGGCGGAGGAGATGATTGCTGGAGCTGTGGTAGTAACTGTTGTAGCATAACAGTCAGTTGAGACAGCTGTTGGCCTTGTTGCGCAATCTGTTGTGACTGCTGGGCGACCACCGTGGTGAGGTCAGCGACAACTGGCAGAGGAACTTCAGCGGGATCCATGGCCGGATCTACTGTCACGATGCCGGCTGGCAGGTGGTGGATCCTCTGTGCCAGAGAGGGATTGGCGTGGACCGTGCTAGAGGATCGGTTCTAAGTCACTACTGGTTTTCACCAGAGCCCGCCGCAAAGCGGGATGGTCTTGCTGCGGCGGTAGTGACCAGGTCGTATCCCCTAGCAACGGCTCAACCTCTCTGGCTGCTGAAGATAGGCGCGGTACAAGGGAGTAGACAGAAGCAAGGTCGGACGTAGCAGAAGGTCGGGGCAGGCAGCAAGGATCGTAGTCAGGGGCAACGGCAGAAGGTCTGGAATCACAGGCAAGGAACACACAAGGAACGCTTTCACTGGCACTAGGGCAACAAGATCCGGCGAGGGAGTGAAGGGGAAGTGAGGTGATATATGGAAGTGCACAGGTGTAAACACTAATTGGAACCACTGCACCAATCAGCGGTGCAGTGGCCCTTTAAATCGCAAAGACCCGGCGCGCGCGCGCCCTAGGGAGCGGGGCCGCGCGCGCCGGGACAGAACTGACGGGGAGCGAGTCAGGTACGGGAGCCGGGGTGCGCATCGCGAGCGGGCGCTACCCGCATCGCGAATCGCATCCCGGCCGGAGGTGGTAACGCAGCGCCCCGGGTCCGTGGAACCGACCGGGGCGCTGCAGTGAGGGAAGTGTAGCGAGCGCTCCGGGGAGGAGCGGGGACCCGGAGCGCTCGGCGTAACAGCAATGATGTCACAGTACAAATATAAGTAATGTAATGATATCACAGTACAAATATAAGTAATGCAATGATGTCACAGTACAAAGATAAGTAATGCAATGATGTCACAGTACAAAGATAAGTAATGCAATGATGTCACAGTACAAATGTAAGTAATGTAATGATATCACAGTACAAATATAAGTAATGCAAAGATGTCACAGTACAAATATAAGTAATGCAAAGATATCACAGTACAAATATAAGTAATGCAAAGATATCACAGTACAAATATAAGTAATGCAATGATGTCACAGTACAAAGATAAGTAATGCAATGATGTCACAGTACGAATATAAGTAATGCACTGATGTCACAGTACAAATATAAGTAATGCAATGATATCAGTACAAATATAAGTAATGTAATGATATCACAGTACAAATATAAGTAATGCAAAGATGTCACAGTACAAATATAAGTAATGCAAAGATGTCACAGTACAAATATAAGTAATGCAATGATATCAGTACAAATATAAGTAATGCAAAGATGTCACAGTACAAATATAAGTAATGCAATGATGTCACAGTACAAATATAAGTAATGCAAAGATGTCACAGTACAAAGATAAGTAATGCAATGATGTCACAGTACAAATATAAGTAATGCAATGATGTCACAGTACAAATATAAGTAATGTAATGATATCACAGTACAAATATAAGTAATGTAATGAAATCGCAGTACAAATATAAGTAATGCAATGATGTCACAGTACAAATATAAGTAATGCACTGATGTCACAGTACAAATATAAGTAATGCAATGATGTCACAGTACAAATATAAGTAATGCAAAGATGTCACAGTGCAGATGTACAGTCATGCCCGTAAATGTTAGCACCCCTGAAATTTTTTAAGAAAATTTAGTATTTCTCACAGAAAAGGATTGCACATATTAGTCAATGCAAGTCTATTGGAGGGGGCGTGATGGCTGTCACACCCCCTCGCATAGACTTGCATTGAGGGGGGGTCGTGCCATTATAAGGGGGTGGGGCTATGACGTCACAAGCTCCCCGCATCGGCTCTAGCATTTGGAACATTTTGTTCCAAACGCTGAGCAGCAGAGTACCCCTTGAAGCTTTTTCACAGGGGACTGAGGGCTCCTCTGTCACCACTGGTGGACCACTGATGGGGTATACCATGATAATCGGGCATCTAGCAAAGACCCCCAGACCTGCCATGGCTGACAGACTGATAGACTACCTGTTAGTTTTAGGGTGGGCACAAAACTTGTGTGGCATTTTACAAAAACTGCCCCCTCATTTTTCACTTCAAAGATACAGTTTTGTGTCATTTTTGTGTCAAGCGAGCATGTGCTGCTTTTTGGGAATACTATTTGGGGGGAAAAATGGCAAAAAAAAAAAATGCCATGGGATATGGTGATTCATATTTCCCTAATGACTTTCAGCTAAAACACAAAAATCAATGTCAGCATGGCCGTATATACTTTTCCTTTCTCCATAGAAAGTGTTAATAAATGTTAAAGGGGTACTCCGGGGAAAAACTATTTTTTTCTAATCAACTTGTGCCAGAAAGTTAAGCAGATTTTTTAATTACTTCTATTTAAAAATCTTAATGCTTCCAGAACTTATCAGCTGCTGTATGCTCCAGAGGCAGTTGTGTAGTTCTTTCCTGTCTGACCACAGTGCTCTCTGCTGACACCTCTGTCCATATCAGGAACTGTCCAGAGCAGGACAGGTTTGCTATGGGGATTTACTTGTACTCTGGACAGTTCCTGACACGGACAGAGGTGTCAGCAGAGAGCACTGTGGCCAGACTGAAAATAACTACACAACTTCCTCTGTAGTTTACAGCAGCTGATAAGTACTGGAAGGATTAAGAATTTGGCACCAGTTGATTTGAAAATGTGTTTTCCACCGGAGTTACCCTTTTATCTACATGTTTTTTGTATTAAAAAAATAAATGTGTGGGCCAGGTGCCCAATCTGATTCTTTGCACCAGGGCCCATGAGCTTCTTGCTACTTCCCCGTACAGAGATATATGAAATGATGTTCCAGAATTGTTATTTCACGGGGAATGGATACAGACAGGTCAGGAAAGGCCATGGGTCCTCTTATAGATTTAGTTTATGGTGGTGCACACAGCCAAAGATGTGCCAAGTGTATTAAGCCATGAATGCCTATTTGACGCATCTTAATCTGTCAATCTTCAGTTTAAGGCTGGTGTGTGAAAGGCGACTTCTGATAAATCTGCCCTTTCTACACTGGGGATTATAAGTTTTCATGCAACAGAGCTCTAGACGCTATCAAAATATCAATAGCATTACTTGAAAGAAGGGTGGTGGATCTCACGGACCCCGTCTCCTACTGGAATTTATTATGGAATCTAATCTTATATAGTGCCGGACCATCTGCGAAGGACACTACGGACAGTTTATCTTCAGCAAAGTAGCATGATAGATGCACCCGCAGCGAAACAAAGGCTTGTACTGATGTGACACAAGATAATGCCTGCAAAGTCTGCTAAAACATCAGATAAAGTGTCTAAAGCTCTGATATAAGCAGGACTTCAAACCTCATAGGGTCCCCCCCCCCCCCCCCCATACCGTGACGTGACGGATCATTTTAAAAGCTAGAGAAAATAACTATTTCAGATGAAACGGTGAAATGCTGCCTCGTGATAGAAAGGCAAACATCAATACACTGTGTGCACAGCTTTATCTGTTTGCTGAGAAATATACTTGTCCATTGACCCATAACTAGAGGTTGTGGAGACTTACAGTATGTTCATTGCGAACGGAATCTCCGCTTGCAGAATTCCGCGAGCGGAGATTCCATTCTGGTAGGACCGCACGGCACTGCGCTGTCACCATTGACGGCTATGCAGTGCTCGCGGACTTCCGCGCAAAGAATGAACAGGTTCTTTCTTCGCGCAGAACAATTTCAGCGGAGGAATTGTCCGCCGCTGAAATTCCGCAGTGTAAAAGGGTCTCATGGAAACCCATTCACACAGATGTTTATGTTCTCAGAGCTTAAAGGGGTACTCGGGTGAAAACCTTTTTTCTTTTAAATCAACTGGCTCCGGAAAGTTAAACAGATTTGTAAATTACTTCTATTAAAAAATCTTAATCCTTCCTGTATTTATTAGCTGCTGAATACTACAGAGGAAATTATTTTCTTTTTGGAATGCTCTCTGATGACATCACAAGCACAGTGCTCTAATTATAATAATAATTCTTTATTTATTGTTGTCCTTAGTGGGATTTGAACCCAAGGCCCCAGCACTGCTAGGCAGCAGTGCTAACCACTGAGCCACCATGCTGCCCTTAGCATACATCTGCTATGCACGGTTGCTAAAATGGACAGAGATGTCAGCAGAGAGCACTGTGCTCATGATGTCATCAGTGTTCCAAAAAGAAAGGAATTTCCTCTGTAGCATTCAGAAACTAATAAGTACTGGAAGGATTAAGATTTTTTTAATAGAAGTAATTAACAAATATGTTTAAATTTCTGGCACCAGTTGATTTGAAAGAAAAAAGGTTTTCACCGGAGTACCCCTTTAATTCCGTTCGCGGAATTCCACTCACGGAATTCCTCGGAAATGACATAGTGTGAACATACCCTTGCAGTATATGGAAGCCATGTATACAGAGATGAGTCCCAGACAGATAGCAAAGAACTGGAGCACCCACCAGGTCATTCGGGGTCATCAAGCTTCTTTTATTTCATGGAGCTTGGCAGCATATAAACATGTAAGGGAGAGCGGACGGAACAAGGTGGGTGGGGGAGAGGGTTGGGCGACGGTCCGTATTCGCGCACGTAGCTCTTCGTCAGGCCCCTGGGGCCTGACGAAGCGCTACGTGCGCGAATACGGACCGTCGCCCAACCCTCTCCCCCACCCACAAGCTCCATGAAATAAAAGAAGCTCAATGCCCCCGAATGACCTGGTGAGTGCTCCATTTCTTTGCTATCTGTCTGGGACTCATATTTGCATTCTTATGATGTGAGCGCCGAAAAGGTCTAATATTGGAGAAGAGCATAGCGGATTATTGGATTACGGAGTAGCGGTGCCGGGCTTCTTTCTGTTTGGGACCATGTATACAGAGATGTCTTCATTAGAGGGGTTGTCCAACGAAAGAAACAACGTGTAATCAAAAAGTATAATCAAGTATCCTGCAGCACCCCTGTTTTTCAGCTGCACCCCTGTTTTTCAGCTGCACAGAGCAAGGATCGCTCTGTGGCTGATGACGGGCGGTGGGGAAAGGCGATAGGATGTAACATGTTTGCAGATAAGAAGATACTAAGATGGGTTGCAGACCCAGCAGCAGTAGCCGACCTCTTCTGATCTAAATTCCTGCCTGAGTGTCTTGTTTGAAAACATCTACTAAGGAGAAGGGGATCAGGGCAAAAAGTGAGGAGGCCAACTTGATTTAAAGGGGTACTCCGGAGGAAAACATTATTTATTTATTTATTTATTTTTTTAAATCAGCTTGCTCCAGAAAGTTAAACAGATTTGTAAATTACTTCTATAAAAAAAAAAAAAAAATCATAATGCTTCCAGTACTTATCAGCTGCTGTATACTAATGAGAATCTGTTAAGGAGAAAAAATGGAAAGACCGATACCTGGTGTATTACCCTTGATAACAGGAGCTAAAGTGGTCCAGAAATGGGACCATGACCAATATGGATGGCCACTCACCTTAGACAAGATAGTAGAGGCTTATAACCCCAGTGATAATGGGGTACTGAAGATGCGGAGTCACTGCCAGGCCTTCTGGGTTACAGGAATCAGTGGCACTGTCCTAGATAGGATGCAGAGATGGTTGGAAAAATACCCTTTGCAGATGGCGCTGCAGCTCCTTCAGAATGATGCAAGTGGACCAATGCTTGGTTTAAGGCTCACAGTGGAACCATTTTTATTAAGTAAATAAAAATAAAAAACATGCAATTACACGTTTCGGGAGGAAACCTCCCTTCCTCAGATCTGAGGAAGGGAGGGTTACTCCCGAAATGCGTCATTGCATGTTTTTTATTTTTATTTACTTAATAAAAATGGTTCCACTGTGAGCCTTAAAGGGGTTATCCAGGAAAAAACTTTTTTATATATCAACTGGCTCCAGAAAGTTAAACAGATTTGTAAATTACTTCCATTAAAAAATCTTAATCCTTTCAGTACTTATGAGCTTCTGAAGTTAAGGTTGTTCATTTCTGTCTAAGTGCTCTCTGATGACACATGTCTCGGGAACCGCCCAGTTTAGAAGCAAATCCCCATACCAAACCTCTTCTAAACTGGGTGGTTCCCGAGACACGTGTCATCAGAGATTACTTAGACAGAAAAGAACAACCTTAACTTCAGAAGCTCATAAGTACTGAAAGGATTAAAAGGGTATTCCAGGAAAAAAAAAAAACTTTGATATATATATATATATATATATATATATATATATATATATATATATATATATATCTCAACTGGCTCCAGAAAGTTAAACAGATTTGTAAATTACTTCCATTAAAAAATCTTAATCCTTTCAGTACTTATGAGCTTCTGAAGTTAAGGTTGTTCTTTTCTGTCTAAGTCCTCTCTGATGACACCTGTCTCGGGAAACGCCCAGTTTAGAAGAGGTTTGCTATTGGGATTTGCTTCTAAACTGGGCGTTTCTCGAGACAGGTGTCATCAGAGAGCACTTAAACAGAAAAGAACAACCTTAACTTCAGAAGCTCATAAGTACTGAAAGGATTAAGATTTTTTAATAGAAGTAATTTACAAATCTTTTTAACTTTCTGGAGCCAGTTGATATATAAAAAAAAGTTTTTTCCTGGATAACCCCTTTAAACCAAGCATTGGTCCACTTGCATCATTTTGAAGGAGCCGCAGCACCATCTGCAAAGGGTATTTTTCCAACCTTCTCTGTATACTACTGAGGAATTTGAGTTATTGTTGTTCTTTTCTGTCTGTCCACAGTGCTCTCTGCTGACACCTCTTTTCATGTCAGGAACTGTCCAGAGCAGCATAGGTTTGCTATGGGGATTTTCTCCTGCTCTGGACAGTTCCTAACATGGACAGAGGTGTCAGCAGAGAGCACTGTGGTCAGACTGGAAAGAACCACAACAAAATACTCAACTTCCTCTGGAACATACAGCTGATTACAGGCTGAAGTAATGGTAGGGTTACGATTTTTTAATAGAAGTCATTTACAAATCTGTTTAAAAGGGGTACTCCTCTGGAAAACATTATTTTTTAAATTAACTGGTGCCAGAAAGTTAAACAGATTTGTAAATGACTTCTATTTAAAAATATTAATCCTTCCAGTACTTAAAGGACAACTGCAGCAGCATTACACTTATCCCCTATCCACAGGATCCGACCGCTGGGAACTCCCCCCCTCCTTGATCTCCCTAACGAGGCGCCGCCATTAGCGCTCATGGTGATCGCTAAGGCGCGTACCGTCTCCTCCCCGTCCCCATACAGTTCTATGGGGGATGCGGGAAGGCACAAATGCTGCCTCCCCGCCTCTCCTATAGAGATGTATGGAGAAGGCGTGCCGGCTGCAATGTCATGCTGCGGCTGGCACGCCCCCTGCACGGGAGAGCCGCGGCCCCATACAGGAGATCACAGGGGGTCCCAGCGGTCGGACCCCCCGCGATCAAACACTTCTGCCCTATCTTGAGAATAGGGGATAAGTGTTTGTAACGTTGCAGATGTCCTTTAACAGCTGCTATACGTTGCACAGGAAGTTCTCTCTTTTCTTTTTGAATTTCCTTTCTGTCTGACCACAGCGCTCTCTGCTGACACGTCTGTCCATTTTAGGAACTGTCCAGAGCAGGAGAGGTTTGCTATGGAGATTTGCTCCTACTCTGGACAGTTCCTGACATGGACAGAGGTGTCAGCAGAGAGCACTTCCTGTAGTCCTGAGCAGTTTGGTGTGCAGCTCATTCGGGTGTGTCTCTTTGTGTGCTCCAGAGACTTCCAGCAGACCAGAGCAGGTGTTTCATCAGCCTCCCCAGGAGTGTGGCAGCCTCCTCGGGAGAGCCTCCCTGCATGGCGTCCCTGGCCTCCACCTCCCGTTCTTCAAGGCTGGCGGGGGGTGGAGAGCAAACAGCAACAGCCATTCCGGCCCGGGGTAGAAGATCTGGCAGAGTCTGCAGCAATGCAGGCTCTGCTCCCCCGGCAACAGGTACCAGCCAGAGATCTGGTGGACAAAAGGCGAGGAGGAGAAGTGTGGAGTTGTGGGTAGAGCGAGGGCCCAAGGAGTCCAGTGCCAACTACTGCTCCCGCCTGGCCGCGAGGTTTGCTGAGTATGATCGGTGCGGCAAGGATCTGAAGTTGGCCAGAGAAGATCTGCGAGGCGCTCAGAATCTGGTGAACACTGCACCAAAAAAGAACAGGCCAGAGTTAAGGAAAAAGATCGCAGCACTGAAAGCTGAGATTGTGCAGCTGGAGGAGAGGAGAGCAGAGATCTTGGAGGGGAGCGGTCTCTTTAAGGAAAAGCTTGAGAACGAAAGCCGGTTTGCCGCCACAAAATCCCCAGGTAAGGTGGAGGTGGATGTTGGGGAGAGTAGTGGCGGTGAAGATAGCGAGGATGGTGGTGAAGCTGTAAAGGAGGAGGAGAAGGTGGAAGAAAGTGCACAAGTTGTGGAGATGGATGCTGTTCCTGTGGCTACTCCCTATGACACCAAAACACAGGACAGCTACATTGAGCCAGCACAGGTGGCACTACCATCAAGCGATAGTGAGGAGGATGTGGAAAGTGAGGCTGGGGGATTGTTGAGGGCGATCATAATGCAGGAGTCCCCAGCCCACCTCCAGAATTTTACCTTTGGAGAAGATCAGTGTGAGGATGTGGTGGTGAAGCGAAAAGCTAAGAAACAAAAGATTCAGGAAACAGTACAATATGTGTTTGTTCCCTGCAAAGCTGGTTCAGGCTGCTGGGCCCCCCAGACTGCCAGACCCCGTTTCTGTGGTGGAACGGAGCCAGCATGGGGGGTACAGCATGGCGTCAGAAAAGGCAGAGGGCGCAATAGATGTGAAGCCCACCCATCTTGCCGGTAGGGAGGGGCAGGATGGGCTGATGGTGGGCAGTGGCGAGGCAAGCTATGCTGCCGTGTGCTCGGGGGGCGGTTCCCCGAGTGCTATGGGCATTACCGACACTGCGGGGCACTCCCCTGTGAGGGGGGGGGGGGGGAGTGTCTGGGTGCCGCTGGAGGAGAGTGGTAGGTCTGTGTGCTCGGGGGGCGGTCCTCCGAGTACTGTGTATTCTGTGGGCGCTGCGGGGCACTCCTCTGTGAGGGGGGGGGAGTGTCCGGGCGCCGGCATCATCCACAGAACCCGTGTGGTTGGGAAAAGTAGGTGCTGGCACTGTGGGAGGAGCTGGGGTGCGCCCGGAGGGGCAGCCCCAGACTCCGGAAGTGACTTCAGCTATGGAGCAGGAACTATCAGCATCGACCCCGGCAGCTAAGCCAGAAAAAAAGAGTGTAATAAAACCTGCAACACTACAAGTCCCAGCCAGCCCAGAAAATGTTAGTCAGGATAAGAGTGCTGGATGTGAGAATGCTGAGTGTGGAAGTGTTGTGGATGAGAGGAGTGTATGTGGGAGAGTCAGTGGAGTGAATGATGGTGGGAGTAGTAGTGGTATGAATGGGAAGAAAGATGATGAGAGGAGTGGTGTGAATGGTGTTATTAGTGGTTCTGGGTTTGGTTCTGGTTCTGGTCCGGCTGCCCCCCCGGTAGTGACTGCTCCTAGGAGCTATGCCAATGTCGCTGCCGGGGGTTCAGGGGGGTCCCCGTCTCCGTCCGGCTCTGGAGGCCTCTTGCAACAGCGCCTCCTGGAGGCTCTACGCAGGGGTGACAGGTCGATCCACGTAGAGGGAAGGGGTGAGGTCGACCTGTCTTTCTGGATAGAGAGGCACGGTTTGGGGGCTTTTTGAGAGAGGAATGGGGAGGTGGTCTGGTCCCTCCCGACATCCGGGCAGGACAATAACCGTAGGAATGTGGTCCGTCTGATTTGGAGGGGCGAGGATGCGTGCCCACCTCGCGCAAAAGTGGTTGAGCTCCTCCTTCAGATGGAATTCAGGGCGAGCGACATCTTTGCCCTGATTCACTCCTATGGTTCGTCTGAGTTTGACGTCAGTTTCGTTCGGCCGGAGGGTCTTGAACTCTTCTGGTCGAACTACGAAGTGGCGAAGAACGAGCCCGGCTGGCGGGATTTCGCCGTAAAGGCGATTTCCCGTCAGAACTCTGTCAAGAAAGTGACCGTTTTGACCCGTAACGAGTCGCTTTCTTGTTATGACATCATCACCTGGCTCGGACGGTATGGGGATGTGACGGACATGCCCAAGAAAAACTTTGATGAGCACGGGATCTGGTCCAGGGCCTGGACGTTTTCCGTCAAACTCAAGCATTAAGGGAGTACAGTTGCCCACATTCCGTCAGCCGCCTTCCTTGGACGTGATAGGATCCAGGTCTTCTACCAGGGGCAGCCTAAGGTCTGTCACAGGTGTGGCAGCCCCACCCACTTTAGCGCAGCCTGTACTGTGCAGGTCTGCGCTTTGTGTGGTGGGGTGGGTCATCTGGCCGCATCCTGTAGGCAGATCCGGTGCCACCTGTGTGGTGTCCTCGGGCACCCTTTCAGCCGTTGTCCTAGCGCCTTCGCCCGTGCAGCGGCCGCTCCGGCTGAGGAGAGCTGTGAAGTTGCCTCGGCTGGGGAGGGCACGGGCAGGGATGGGGGCGCAACAGGGCTAGTGAGGAGGAAAAAGGGCCCCGCCAAACTAAGGCGGGAGGAAAATCGGAGGAGGAGTAGGGAGCTGGAGAGTGCCCAGGTGGCGGGGGTAGCTCCGGCCCCTGCTCCTGAAGCTGGCCCTGTAACCGCTGAAGCCCAGGAGGAGGACGTGCTGGATGAGGAGGTCAGGAGGCTGCGCAAAGAGGAGGGCAATATGGCCGACACTTCCGATTCCTCCCACTATGAAAGTGTGGATGAGGAGAGTGGACAGAGGCCTAAAAAGAAAGACAAGGGCAAAAGAAAAGGGAGAAAGAAGAGGTCAGAGCACTCTGTTCCCTGTACTACGGGCCAGGTCCAAAACGGAAGCCTGATTGCCCCCCCTCTGATTGACCTGTCAAATCGGTACCTAGTCCTCGATACCATCTTCTCCCCCTCCTTGAAGGGGGAAGGTGAGGGCCAGGTGCCTAGGAAGAAGGAGCCTCCAGGGGGAACTGGGCCCTGTCATATTGAGGCTCCTTCCTTGGAGGGCAGGGCTAGACCGGGGCCGGACGTAGATGGGGATCAAATGGACCAAACTGAATCAAAAAAAAGAACTAAGAGTGGTCCTGCCCTCTCATCTTCTTCGGGGGATGAGGGGGCTAAAAAGAAGGGAAAGAAAAAGTAAAGGGTGTGGCCGTCTAATTTAATCACCCTGTATGGCGGCACTCACCCCATTGACGCTGGCATCTATTAACTGTGCCAGCATAAAGTCAGATACGGCTAGATTCGCAGCCTTTGATTTTCTCGGCCGCGTTGAAGCTGACATTTTCTTTTTACAGGAGACCAGGTTGCCAGATCTAGCCTCTCTGGTAAGAGCCAGAAGAGAATGGAGGCGTGGTCCCTCCCACTGGTCTCTTGCGGCTGAGCCGTATAGTGGGGTGGCGGTCCTTTTTACCGCTCCTGTTGAATGCCGACGGGTTATTGAATTAGAAATGGGGAGGTGCCTGATCTTAGATGTCTTCATGAAGGGACAAGAGCTTCGGCTCATTAACATCTACGCCCCGCAAACTAAGCGGGGCCGTAAAGATCTCTTTATGAGGATTAAGCCCTTTCTTTTTACGAGTCGGCAAGTGATCTTTGGAGGGGACTTCAATAATGTCACGAGGTCCCAAGATCGGAGAGGCTCCAATGGTCCGCTGACTTGTGATAGTGTGGCACTGATTAGCATAACTAGAGAAGCTCGCTTAGAGGACGCCCACATCCGGAGCCCCTCGGGCCACGCGGGTTTCACCTATCATCAAGGTAGCCGCAGGTCTAGGATAGATAGGTTTTATTTGAAGGAGGAAGCCGTCTCTTCCGCAGTGTCCGTGGTTGAGGTGGAATTCTCCGATCACTGTATGATTTTGTTTTCCCTGAATGTTTCAGAGACTCCCCGAATGGGAAAAGGTTATTGGAAGCTGAATTCGTCCCTCCTGGAGGAAGTGGAGGTAAGACAGTCCTTTGAGGATTTTCTTCAGAGTCAGGTACCTTTACTGGACCTATGTAGTAGTAAGTCAGAGTGGTGGGAGATATTCAAAAAGAGGGTTGCAGGGTTCTTCCGCCAGCTCTCGAGCCTCAGGTCCCTGAACAGGTATCGCCTGTATCAGGGTCTGAGGAGGAAACTCGAGCTTCTTGTCTCGACTGGAGGTAGCCGAGAGGATATCTCCAGAGTGAAATCCTTGCTGATGAGGTGTCAGTACGATAGGCACGCATCTTTGGTTTTTGAGAGGGATTTCGGGAAGTACCGCTCGCCCGACCCTTACAGGAACTGCAAGATGTCAGTGAGTAGTAAAGTCATTTCAGGACTGATTGATAGTACAGGATCTCTGAATTGGTCCAGATCAGGGATCTTGGAGGTCATCAGATCCTTCTACTCGCACCTCTTGGGGAGGAAGGATCTAGATCGAGACAGGATGTCGGTTTTCCTGACTGAAACCATTCCTGAGCCAGGGGTAGACCCCTCTCTTGATGTTTTGGCAGAAGAAATCAGGGAAGAGGAAGTGAGACTGGCGATCGAGGGGCTCGCCCCCAAGAAGTCGCCAGGACCGGATGGCTTAACATCTGAGTGGTACAGGACCTTTAAGGAGTCTTTAGCTCCCCTCTTGACTGAGGTATTTAATGAGTGTCTCTCCTCGGGCACTCTGCCGAAGTCAATGAGGAGGTCAGCCCTGATTCTTCTGTCAAAGGGTAAAGATCCTAGCCGTGTTGAGAATTGGAGGCCCATAGCTCTTCTCAATACGGACAGGAAGCTTCTGGCCAAGATATTGTTTAATCGGCTGGTGAAGTTTGCACCCCGGCTCCTTTCGGGGGCTCAGCACTGCTCTGTTCCAGGCCGAAGCACCTTAAGTGCTGTCCTTAGTGTCAGGGAGGCAGTGGAGCGGAGTAGTGCAGGTCTCTGGAAGGGGTACTTGCTGTCCTTGGATCAGGCCAAAGCATTTGATCGGGTGAACCACGAGTACCTCTGGTCCGTCCTCCTGAGATATGGCTTACCAACTACTTTTGTTAATTGGCTTAAGATCTTGTATGCAGGGGCAGAGAGTTTCCCGCTTGTGAACGGGTGGTGTGGCCGCTCTTTTGAGGTGGGGTCCGGAGTCCGTCAGGGTTGTCCTTTGAGCCCGCTTTTATACGTGTTCGCAATCGATCCCTTCGTCCGGAGGGTAGATTGTGGGCCGTTGGCGGGAGTCGGGATGAGTCTGGCGGAGCCGGCTGTCACCCAGAGAGTGGTGGCGTACGCTGATGATGTCACTATTTTCGTCTCCTCGAGAGAGGAGGTCGATGTGGTGATGTCGGAGGTGGAACGCTACTCGGAGGCATCCGGGTCTAAGATCAACCGGGATAAGTGTGAGAGTCTCTGGCTGGGAGGGGGAGATCCCACGTTTGATCTCCCGGACACCCTTCCAGGGCCCCAAGAATCAGTAAAAGTCTTAGGCATCACATTCGGCCAGGATGATTATCCCACCAAAAACTGGGATGGTAAGCTCCAGGATGCCACTCAGAAGGTGAACCAGTGGAAGGGTTGGTCTATGACCCTCAGGGAAAGGGTACACCTGATCAAATCGTACCTGCTCCCCTTGTTTATCTATCTGGGCAGCGTATGTATCTTGCCAGAGGCTTACTATACTAGGATCTACAGCCTGTTTTTCCAACTGTTATGGGGGAACAGGATGAACCTAGTCAAGAGGGAGGTTACGTACCGCACGAGGAGACTAGGGGGTTTATCTATGGTAAACCCTGTGGTGTTCTTTACGAACACCTTCTTGAAAGCCAACATCGCAAACCTCTGGTCAGAGAGGGCTCCTACGTGGGTACTCTCCTGCAGGGAATGGTTTCGGCCTTTCTTCCAGGAATGGGAGACAGGAGGGCAAGTGAAGGACCTCCGTACGCCCCATGGATATCTTCCGGCTTACGCTACCCCGACTCTGAAGGCGATACGTCGGTGGGGTCTGGGAGTGTGGGAGATCAGGACCCAGTCAAGGAAGTTCCTTGACAAACGGGTTCTGTTGACCCACTTTCAGAAGCCTCTGGCGCTCAGGGACTGCCCAGGTCGGGATCTGAGGGTGGGGTTGTATCTTTTGAACATGAAAAGGATCCCCCAGAAGTTTTGGGACTTGGCCTGGCGCTGCTTTCAGGGGAAGCTATATGTAAGGGACAACCTGAAGTGTAGGAACTCTGATGACCGGGGATGTCCCCGAGAAGAGTGCGGGGACACGCTAGAAAGCATGGACCACTTCCTGCTTCATTGTCCCTTTAATATAGGGGTTTACAACCGGGTGGGCGCTTCCATCGGCTGGAGTCAACTTGCCGGCCTTACCTATCCGGAGTGGGCTTATGGGGCATTCAGGTCCCTGGGTGGCCGAGACCGGGGCACTTTATTCTTAGTTAGCTTAGTGGTTAGGTACTTCACGTGGAGTGCATGGTGTTTAGTGTCGACCCAACAGAAAATCCTCTCCGAGGTGGAGGTCTGTAGGAATATCACCGGTGACCTTGGGAAGATCAGGTCTTTGGAGTATGGCAGTCTTGGTACCAGTAGGGCTTCTCTCCTATGGAGAGGTTTTTCTTTTGATGTGCCCTAGGTACTAGGCCCTTAAGGTGAAGTACCTTATTTTGGCCAGGGATAGTGTATATATCTTAGGGTGAGTATAGGGTCAGTTTCATGAAGGGATAGTGATAGGGTTAGAGGTTGATAGGGAGAGGAATTTAAATTTAATTTTATCAGGATTGCCATCCTTCTTCCTGGTGGGGGGCTATGCATGTCACCTTAGCCTTTTGTTTTGTTTTCTATGGAAAAGATTGTAAAGGGCTTGCAGGCAACCAAACTTGAGCCTTGTGGTTTTGGTGTATTGTACTGTTAATATTGCTTGTTGTAGAGTATGTAAATATTGTTTTGTATATATATTGTTCTGTTTACATTAGGTGGGTAGGGGTGTATTTTAGGTTGGGTGGGGGGTTTTCGGGGGGTGGTGGTGGTGGTCTGTACCCAGGACTGGACTGTTGCAGTGGGTACTATTTTGGGGGTCTGGTATGGGTCAGTTGTGGACAAAAACTGTGACCTATGGACTCTGACCCATGTCCAGAGGGGGTGGTGGGTGATGGGCTAGTTTAGTATAGGTTGTTTTTCTGTGTTATTGAGTTGTTTGTTATGTATATTCTGTATAGTTTTATGTATACACCTTTTTTTTTTAATTATTTTTTAATATTTTTTTTTTTTTTTGTAATATTTTTTATTTTATATTTTTATTTAATTTTTTTTTTTTTTATTATTATTATTATTATTATTATTATTATTTTTTTTTATTTGTACAATGTCATAATTATTTGGGAGAGAAAGGCAGTCGGACCAGTTTTCAGTTATTATAGTATAGTGTTAAGAGTACACTATATTTATGTTTGTGTTTATGTTTGTGTCCCAGTGTGGATTAGTTTTTGTTTGTGGGTATATGTATGTGTGTGTGTGTGGTGGGGGTAGGGGAGGTTAAAAAAAAACATAAAAAAAAAAAAAAAAAAAGAGTGTGTGTGTATGTATATATGTATGTATGTGTATATGTGTATGTATGTATGTGTATGTGTATGCATATATATATATATATATATATATATATATATATATATATATGTGTGTGTGTGTGTGTGTATGTGTATGTATAAAAAAATGTATATATATATATATATATATATATATATATATATATATATATACACATATATATATATATTTTGTTATCCAAGTTGGATTATTTTTGTTACGGCAGCTAGCCATATTTTTGTTTTGTTATTGGGGGGGCAGTGTGGTTATGTTTCCTAGTTTGGATATTTTTAGTTTTTGATCCCAGTGTGGAAAGCTTTATTTATGTTCATTAGGTATGTGTGTGTGTGTGTGTGTGTTGGACTATAGTAGGTAATGATTTATTTATTCATTTATTTTTGGTTTATCTGGGCTGGCCGGTTAGGAAGGTTTAAGTTGTTATTTTGAGACGGATAGTTTGCTTTTATGTTCAGTTTTGTTAATGGTGTTACAGTGAAATGAACTTGTTTTATGTTTTGTAAAGTTTTGTACTTTTATAATAAAAAAGAGTGTCAGCAGAGAGCACTGTGGTCAGATAGAGAGGAAATTCAAAAAGAAAAGAACTTCCTGTTCAACATACAGAAGCTGATAAGTACTGAAAGGATTACGATTTTTAAATAGAAATCATTTACAAATCTGTTTAACTTTCTGGAACCAGTTGATAAAAAAATAATAATAATTAAAATAATAATAATAATGTTTTCCAACGGAGTACCCCTTTAAGGCTCCTCTTTTCTCGTAAGGAGCTGGTTCAATTGATTATGCTGAATGTGAATGTGGTATATAAGCAGTGTTTCACAACCAGGGTGCCTCCAGCTGTGGCAAAACTACAACTCCCAGCATGCCCGGACAGCCGCAGGCTGTCCGGGCATGCTGGGAGTTGTAGTTTTGCCACAGCTGGAGGCACCCTGGTTGGAAGCTACTGCTATAGAGGGACGTTATAGAAAGGAAATGAGGAGATGTAAAGGTACTATATGAGACATTATAATGTATTATCAGGCGGGGGCTTTAAAGAGCAGTATATTTTTCACTGCCAAGAAATATAAGCTCTTCCGACTTCCTACTGTGCATCTCTTCAGACATGGAGACAGACTGTAACAGCTGCTCTTTGTACTCGGTGTATTTTTAGCATCAGGGTTTGAAACAGACTTCTCAGATCATACAGTAAATAGCAGAAAGATAAAAGGTCCAGGCAGTGGCAGTTTACGTGTGTGTCAGAGCTGAAAGAAAGAGAGAATATTTATAGGGTCAGCTATGGACGTACAACTAGAGAGGCCCGACCGCCTATGGAGCTGTCAAATTGAGGTGTGATCCACACACCAAAATAACAATCTCCTGAAAACCTCTGCGGCTTCAAACAAAGTTTCCCGGTGAATATTGCATCGGTCTTCCTACATTCGCGCGGTAACCAGAGGCGGTAAAAGCAAACAGGTTCTATGCAACGTTCCGAGATGCAAATTTTGGAACTGTGGTGAGCCACGGGGTGTGAAGGTGAGGTGTATGGGGCAGATGTTGTAGCCCAGGGGAAGATGGTATTAATTCCTTAATGTTCGTGACGCCAGGGTGTGGTTTTCCTAAGTAACCACCCCGAAGGTAGCTCCGCTATCCCTAGGTTAGGCAGGGTAATAATAGTCCAAGACCAGGTTAGGGTTAACGATAGCTTTACTGAGGTAGACAGATGGTAATAGTCTTTACAGCTAGGCCAGGATCTTAGAGAGGTGACCAGTAACACAGGGGACCTCGCAGCTTGCTGGGACTCGCGGTGACTTTGACAGACTTTAGTGCAGCCACGCTGACTATAATAGACTTGACTTGACTGAAGACAGTGACAGCAGACAGAGATGACTTGACTTACTGACTTGTGGCTCTAGTTTTTTTGTTTGAGGCCTCCAGATGTGCTGGACACTGACCCTGTGTCGTTTGGACTGGACATGACCTCAGCAGAAAGTGAAACACAAGAGAGTGATTGTAGTACCTCCCCCTCTTATAAAGGGGGCTGAGCAAGGAGCCCATAGGCTAGCTGCTGGTCATCTGGTCACCTGGTGCTCTCTAGGTAACAAATATATGATTTAAACATGTGACAACCATTATCATGTGACTAATAACCATGTGACCATGTGAGAAGAGCAAAAGAGGAAAAAAAAATAAAAAAAAATAAAAAAAGACAGATTTCAGCTCCTCCCTTCCTTATAAAAGGGGGCCGAGCAACGAGCACATAGGTCAAGCCACTGGTCATCTGGTCAGCTGGTGCTCTCTGGATAACAAACATGTGAATAGAACATGTGGCCACATTATCATGTGACTAACTCAAAAGGTCCTTAAAGGTCCTTTATACATAACACATACAACACCATGGGGGAGTCACTGCTGGAGAGCCCCTAGGACACAGAAGGACTCAACCTGACAAGGCGTACGTATTGTACGGGACTATATCCCATACCGGGACATCACAGAACAAAAACAAGGAATTCTCAGGAGAGATTCTGCATGAAGTTTTGATAAGGCCTCGCTATTTATCATACTGAAACATTGCTAGCAGTGCTGGTAAAATAAAATACAACGGCATCAGCATATTCAGGTCTGCAGAACATACAGCTGATTGAAGACGCCTGAATGCTGTTACAAGAGCGCGGTGCCAAGCTGACAAATCACTCGCAGCTTCCCTGAATAGATAATTAAAACATTAAAAATACATTAGTGTTTTCTTCAGAAATCTGTGGAGTGAGCTCTTTCCCATCACCCGTCAGCGGGACGTGAACATGAGGGCAGATCAGTCAGACATAAAGACCATATGGTTAAACAAACATAGAAGACTCCAAAATGTGTTGTTTGTCTTGGAGGTCCACTCTAGGGTAAACCATGGACTGTTTTTGTGCCTATGTTCTTCATGGGCATCACTATAGGGGGTGCAGAAGTAACAGTTGCTTCTGGTCCATGGTGTCTTTGGGGATCCAAAGGCTCCTTTGCCACAGGACCAGTATAAATAAATGCCAAGGCCTAGTTACAGATGTTGGACTTAGTAGTATTGACTGAAATCCTCCTTCCTCTATGCCGGTTATATGCACTAAACTTGGATTGACGGTCCAGTTCAGAAGATAGACCTATTATTAGCCAGCATTGCTAATATGCAATGGAGGTGAGACCGGAAAGGAGAAATGCTGGGTATGCTGGGCCCCGCCTCCATTGTGCAAGGTGGGGTCGAACATATTAGCAATGCCGACTAATAACAGGTTTATCTCCGGAACTGGATTGTATGCCTCATTTTAATTCGGTTCACTCGCACTATAACCCTGTTTGTTGGGCTTAGTGTGGGTGAACCGGCTTTCAGTTTCCCTTTAGGATTTTTTCAGGAAAAAAAAAATTTGATATATCAACTGGCTCCAGAAAATTAAACAGATTTGTAAATGACTTCTATTAAAAAATCTTAATCCTTTCAGTACTTATGAGCTGCTGAAGTTGAGTTGTTCTTTTCTGTCTAAGTGCTCTCTGATGACACGTGTCTCAGGAACTGTCCAGAGAAGAAGCAAATCCCCATAGCAAACCTCTTCTACTCTGTTCAGTTCCCGAGACAAGCAGAGATGTCAGCAGAGAGCACTGTTGCCAGACAGAAAAGCACAACTCAACTTCAGCAACTGATAATTATTGGAAGGTTTAAGATTTTTTAATAGAAGTAATTTACAAATCTGTTTAACTTTCTGGAGCCAGTTGATTATATATAAAGTTTTTCCTTGGAAAACCCCTTTAAAGGAAAACGGTCTCCCGTTCACCCGCACTATAACCCCATACACCGGGTTATAGTGCGGGTGAACAAGAGACTGATGGTCACGTGAGCGCTCAGTAGGCACGAGCACTCATGTGGTGCACCACTGGGTGAACGGCGGGACCACGGATGTGGCGGTGTAGGTTGGTGTGATCAGATGTTATTAACCTCAGGGGTCAGATGGTATTAACCCCTATGTGTTCGTAACGCCAGGGTGGTTTTATGGTTCCAGAACACCACACGCCCGGATTCTCCGCTATCCCACAGGCTAGTAGTGAATAAAGAGTCCACAACCAGTTTGGGTCAAATGGAGGCTTTACTGAATAGAAAACAGGTGTAATAATCTTCACAGCTAAGGCCAGATTTCCCAGAGAGGTGGCCAGGAACCAGAGGACCTCGCAGCTTGCTGGACAAATATACTTGTAATTAACTTTCCTTGTAATTAGACTTGACTATGTGCAGGACTTGACTAGTTTCAGTGACAGCAGACATAGACTTGAGACTTACTGGAGAGAGACGGTAACTTTGTGGCCTCCAGATGCTGATCACTTGTCCTGAGATCTCTGGTAGTGGCTGTGCTCAGCAAAGACTTGTTCTCAAAGAGAGTGATGGTAAGAGACTGAATTGTAATGGCCGCCCCTTTATATAGTGGGGGGCTGGACTAAAACTCATTGGTCAAGCTTTGGGTCATAGGTTAAGCTGGTGCTCTCTGGGAGAACATGTGACAACAAATCATGTGACTACATAACAACATGTGACAGGCTTACTCACAGGTCCTTGAGACCTCCCACAGGTTCTGTAGATTATCTTTACCTAGGGATACTGTCTATGCATTAAAGTGACATACACACCATATAAAACAACAGGGGGACAACCGGGGGGGGGACCTGTAGGGGAGCCCCCAGGTCACTGTACTGGGATATCACACTCATGTGACCAGCGCTTAGGAACATTTAAATCCAGCCAGTGGGCCTGCCTCCAGAGCGCAAGTCAGCGCTGAAAGAGGGAAGCATTCGGAAGATCGGGGTTCCGGACTGCAGGTAGGTATAGCAGTCCGAGACCCCACATCGGTCTCCTGTGCACCCACACTATAACCCAGTGTATCGTGTTATAGTGCAGGTGAACGGGTGACCGTTTTCCTTTAACTATAGCAACTAGTGTCAGGCAGGAGCTGCCAAGGCAAGTGAGTGCATCTAAAGAGGCATTGACAGGGGAATGTTTACAGCTCGTGCTGCCCTAGGCACGGCTTTGTTGCAGATTTACCATGGATCCACCCCTTTACACAATGTAAATGAATCACAAAATCGCAACATAATGAGCAGCTGCCGCTGCTACATCAGGAGTTTTTAATTTAGCTGAAATGTTGCCCCCCTCATACTGCCACCCTAGGCACAGGCCCACATGTGCCTAATGGCAAATACAGGCAGGATATGTCTGAAAATATTGGGGGCACTTCTGATCCCGTGACTTGCTTACAGACTATTACAATCTATAGATGGTGTTGTTGGTCCCATACAAGCGCCTGTGATATTTTCGGACATATTCTGCAGCAGGGAGCACGATAAGAGGTATCCTTATGAGTTGTCTGCCATGAAATTATATTTGGTTACTGGCACATCTGGAGCAGAGATTTAACAAGAGCAGTAACTGGCACAGGGTGGAAGCATTGGTGTTGCAAGAAGATAAAGAAAGGAAGACGGATGAGTAAAGAGTTTAGGTCAGGGGTCTCAAACTGGTGGCCCTCCAGATGTTGCAAAACTTCAACTCCCAGCATGCCTGGACATGCCCAGACAGCCAGAGTTAAAGTTTTGCAACATCTGGAGGGCCACCAGTTTGAGAACCCTGGTTTAGGTAAACAAGACGAGAAGGATTAAGAGCAACTATGAGAGTCTTGGCTGTCAGCATACTAGCTTTTCAGTTGCTGAAGCTTAACTTAATGGGGTATTCTGGTGGAAAAAATATTTTTTTTCATATTAACCTTCCTCTGGAGCACACAGCAGCTGATAAATACTGGAAGGATTAAGATTTTTTAATAGAACCCCCTAAAGGGGTTGTCCAGCAGGTGGGAGCTTAGAGCTAAGCCATTGTGTGGCATCACCCCTTAAATGAAAAATGTGCCATTTATAATACTAGTACCTTTTTATGGGGCAAAAGGGCCTTCAGGTCCCCTGTTCCACCATGGCCTAGGTGCAATCTGCTGTCTGATGACTGTGCCCCTCCTTCAAGTTCTTAAATCTATCTAATGTTTTTAGATGATTTCAGAAGAAAAGTAAAGAGTCATTTAGTTCCCAGATAAAATTTCCAAAAATTATTAGTACATGTTAAAAATTGAAAATAGTAAAACAGAGAAAAAATTGAGTAAATAAAATGCAAATGAAACGCCAACGCATTTTGATCTATTAATAGATCTTAATCATTGGCATATTTTACAGGTAATCACAGGATATGCTTACCGGAGGATATTCGACCTTACAAGTTCTACAAACAGCCAACATTGCCAGCAAACATTGGCATTCACCCTACATCTGCAATTGGTTGTCCAGTAAAGGCAAATGGTCAAGGTGCGGTCTGTGTAAATACGTGACAAACTCTTCTAGCTTCAGGTCTGCTACCTCAGGTGAACAATTTAATATAAAATAACGTATTAATTGCCGGACTACACACATTGTATACTCTGCTCTGTGCAAGACATGTAACATGCAGTACAAAGGATGTAGTATAGAAAGGTTGAAAACACATATCATGGGGAGGGGGTTGATTGGGATTGCACAGTATTCACATACAAGGAGTTTTGGATCCACAACTTGACACATGCCACCCACAGGGCTTGTTCAATAGTAATGACTTATTATTTAGTTTGTATCACGTACTGCAGCCCTTCTTTTGTGTGCACTAATCCCTGTTTTTTGTTGGGATTTTTCTGACTCACCTATCAAGGGATTTGGACTGTTATCCAGACCATTTGGATTTAGAACTAGTAAGGTATAAAGGCATGTCCTGTGATTACCTGTCAAATGTGCCATGAGTAAGATTTATTGATAGATTGAAATGCGTAGGAATTACCATTCACACTTTTTACTCACTTTCCGTAAACTAGAAGTATGGTCAGAACTGACATTTATGATATGTACCTGGGGCATAATAACTAAGGGCAGAATATAGAATATGTGGTGCAGTCCGAACCTCAGTAAATAAGGGATTTAAGAGTCATTATATCAGTAGACTCAAAGGGGTACTCTGCCCCTAGACATCTGTGCCCCTGCAATGTGGGGCGGAGGATCATGACGTCATGGTCACACCCTGCTCGTGACGTCACGGCCATGCCCCCTCTATGCTAGTCTGTGGGAGGGGGTGTGACGGCCATCACGCCCCTCCCTTAGATTTGCATTGAGGGGACATGGCCATGACGTCACAAGCAGGGCACGGCTGTGTCATCATGAGCCTCCGGTGCTGCACCCGATGCTCTAAACGAACGCTGGGTGCAGCAGGGAGATCATGGGGGTCCTCAATGGCAGGTCCCTCAAGATCAGACATCTTGTCCCTTATCCTTTGGATAGAGGATAAGATGTCTAGGGGTGGAGTACCTCCTTAAAGGTAAGCAAGGAATGTCTTAGAACAGCAGGAAACGCTAGCATGGAGGATATGATGGAAGCTTTTATATACATAAAGGGAATCAGTACAGTAAAGTACTGTACTAAAATATACTAATACATTTTTGGATTTTATCTGGGAGCTGGAGAACTTTTCACTTTTCTTCTGGGATTGTCCACACAGGTGTTTCAACTCTTCCATCAGACTCTCTAATGTTCCTCTAATGGCGGTGAGCTGACCCACCATTGCTAGTGCTTGTTTAAGGCGGGGTTGACACAACGTTTATCATATAGGGGGACCAGATCCGTCTGGGAGATCGGAAAACTGGGCCCTCCCGTATCCCAGCCGTACCTGGCCCCGATCTCATTCATTTGAATGAGCCGACCGGAGTCATAGATAATGACTCTGGTCGGCTCATTTTTGCCCAGTATCCGGTTTTGTGACCAGACCGAAAACTGTGGTATACCGCAGTTATAGGTCTTGTCAAAACCAGATATGGGCAAAAAGGAGCCGACCGGAGTCATTATCTGACTCTGTTTGGCTCATTAAAGTGAATGAGATTGGGGCCAGGTCGAGCTAGTATACCGAAGCGCCCGGTTTTCCGATCTCCCACCCGGATCTGGTCCCCCTATGTGATAAACGTTGTGTGAACCCAGCCTTAGATCATTTGTATTAGACCATACTTTTTAAAGGAGTAAAGGATAGAGGATAAGTTTTAGATCACAGGGTGTTCAACCGTTGGGAGCCCCCGTGATCTCCTGCACGGCCCCACGGCAGTCCCCAGAAAGTAAGCGTGTGGAACCCCGCACAAAGCCACTGCGGACAACACGCCCCCTACATGTATCTCTATGGGAGAGCCAGAGATACCTAAACACTGTATCTCCGGCTCTCCCATAGAGATTCATGTCGGGGGTGTGTTGTCCGCAGCTGCTTTGTGTGGGGTTCGACATGCTTCCTCCCTGGGGACCACCAGGGTGCTGTGATGGAGATCACGGGAGATCCCAACAGTCAGACCCCTCTGCGAGCTAGTTTTGCTGGAGTACTTCTTTAATCTGAGAAAGGTTTGTCAAATGTGTTGTCTTGTGGTGGAGTGGTCAGTTGGGGTGGTTGTTATAACCTGTTTACCATTCCTACACTGATGTTCCAACTGGTTTCCTAAGATTCATCCAGGTCAAGAAAGCCTGGCCCTCACTTATTCATGGTCTTGATGGGTGCTGTGCTCTGGACACACAACCAGAAAAGGTATGTATAGATAACATCATATATTTTAGAAAAATATTCATACAGTATGTTATTGCTTATAGAACGTTGTATATATATATATATATATATATATATTATATATATATATATATATATATATATATATATATATATATATATATATATATATATACCGTAGTATATACTCGAGTATAAGCCGACCCGAGTATAAGCCGAGGCCCCTAATTTCACCCCAAAAACCTAGGAAAAGTTATTGACTCGACTATAAGCCTAGGGTGGGAAATACATCATCCCCCATGTCATCATCCAGACCCCCGTCATTAACACCCCCCTGTCATTATCACCCCCGTCATCATCACCCCCGTCATCATCACCCTGTCATCATCACCCTCGTCATCATCACCCTGTCATTTTCACCCTCGTCATCATCACCCTGTCATTTTCACCCTCGTCATCATCACCCTGTCATTTTCACCCTCGTCATCATCACCCTGTCATTTTCACCCTCGTCATCATCACCGTCATTTTCACCCCGTCATCATCACCCTGTTATTTTCACCCTCGTCATCATCACCCTGTCATTTTCACCCCGTCATCATCACCCTGTCATTTTCACCCTCGTCATCATCACCGTCATTTTCACCCCGTCATCATCACCCTGTTATTTTCACCCTCGTCATCATCACCCCCGTCATTTTCACCCAGTCATCATCACCCTGTCATTTTCGCCCTCGTCATCATCACCCCCGTCATTTTGACCCTCGTCATCATCACCCTGTCATTTTCACCATCGTCATCATCCCCCCTGTCATTTTCACCCCCGTCATCATCACCCTGTCAACATCACCCCGTCATCATCTCCCCCCCCCCTTCATCATCACTGCCTGTAAATCCCCTCAGTGGTCTTCAACCTGCGGACCTCCAGATGTTGCAAAATTACAACTCCCAGCATACCCGGACAGCCATCGGCTGTCCGTGCATGCTGGGGGTTGTAGTTTTGAAACATCTGGAGGTCCGCAGGTTGAAGACCACTGCGCGGGCTTTCATCATCATCCAGACCCCCCTTTTAGTTTTCTACTCACCTCCCCTCGGTGGGAAGGAAGGGTGAGCTGGTCCGGGCCATCTATGCTGCAGGGACCGTCCGGTGGGGAGGGTTAGTCGTTCCGGGCTGTCCATCTTCACCGGGGGGCCCTCTTCTCCTTTCCGGGCCAGCCCCAGACTAGTGACATTGCCTTGACGACGACGCACAGGGACGTATGTCCCTGCGCAAGAACGTCCCTGTGTGTCGTCGTCAAGGCAACGTCACTAATCCGGGCCCAGAGCGGAGAAGAGGCCCCCCCCCCCGGTGAAGTTGGACAGCCGGGATCGACTAACCCTCCCCACCGGACGGTCACTGCAGCATAGATGGCCCGGACCAGCTCACCCTTCCTTCCCACCGAGGGGAGGTGAGCAGAAAAGTAAAGGGGGGGGTCTGGATGATGATGAAGGCCCGCGCAGTGGTCTTCAACCTGCGGACCTCCAGATGTTTCAAAACTACAACTCCCAGCATGCCCGGACAGCCGATGGCTGTCCGGGCATGCTGGGAGTTGTAGTTTTGCAACATCTGGAGGTCCGCAGGTTGAAGACCACTGATGAAGGGATTGACAGGCGGAGAGTTCACTCGAGTATAAGCCGAGGGGGGCATTTTCAGCACGAAAAATACTCGAGTATATACGGTATATTTATTTTTTTATCTTTATCTTGTGTGGTTTTCTGGTGTGTGACACTGGCCCCTTATTTAGCGCACGTGACAATTGTGCCGCATGATGTGGGGTTTGTATGCTAATGTAAGACCACATCACTTTGGTGGGGTTATTGGTGACGTTCAGAGATTTCTGGTGCACAATGTCGCATCAAGGTCGCAGGAATGTGGCACTAAGCCAAAAAATGTGGCACTAAGCTAAAAAAAACAAACAAACATAAAAGCAGGTTGGACTCAGTTTAGTAAATGAGGGCCTCTGACTTCTTCCACGTAGACGCTATATTAATTAATGGAACTTTATTCTTCCGTATGTAGGAGAGCGAAGAATTAGAATAGTTTTTTTTTTTTTGTAGAAATAGAAGAGATGGGAAAATAAGAAAGATAGAAGACGCTGCGAGAAAATACGACTAACAGTAAGCAAAAGATAATAAAATATTGCTAGTGGCGATGAAGTAAAAACACACATACTGTCCATTGACATAGATTCTGGATACGGAATGATGAGGTATTGGTGATGTTCTCATTATCCGCTGACCTATAATGTTTCCCTATCACACAATTATTCCGCTCTTCCCCCCCGAGGGATCATTTTACCTCAGACTCAGCACTTCTCCTTCCAGACAACGATGCTGATATCTTTAGAGTATTTATGTCATCTCCCTGCCAAACCAATATGTTCTCTTTAATATTAAAACAATATCATTTCTTCATTATGACCGCTTCCGAAGATATCTCCCAAAATAACCTCCGTCTGGTGAAAACTGAACAGGCGGCCATTTTGTCAACTAAACTGTCTTCATGAAAATGTTATCTTTGGATTTCTCAGACATCTCATATAAACCCAGAGCGAAATACCTTATGCTTGAGTGACAACGCCGGCTCCTGGAGAGTTTTTATTGGAAAGTCACATCAACATAATGTGTTTTGTCTCTTTTGGTTTCCCTGTTAAAACTGTGAGGCTAGAGTATATATTTCAGGAGGAGGACCTGTCAGCGCCATTTCTCTTAAACTACATGACAGCGTGGCTTAAAAACTGAGCCCAAACCGTGTGCCTGTTCATTTAAAGGTGCACATCCCTCTGTAATTGTAAGGCGGAATCAGAAGCCTTAAAGGGGTACTCCGGTGGAAAACTTTTTTTTTTTTTTTTTTTAATCAACTGTTGCCAGCAAGTAATTACTTCTATTAAAAAAATCTTAATCCTTCCAGTACTTATTAGCTGCTGAATACTTTCTTTTTGGAACACAGAGCTCTCTGCTGACATCAGGTGCACAGTGCTCTCTGCTGACATCTCTGTCCATGTTAGGAACTGTCCAGAGCAGCATGTGTTTGCTATGGGGATTTTCTCCTACTCTGGACAGTTCTTAAAATGGACAGAGATGTCAGCAGAGAGCAATGTGGTCATGATGTTAGCAGAGAGCTCTGTGTTCCAAAAAGAAAATTATTTCCTCTGTAGGATTCAGCAGCTAATAAGTACTGGAAGGATTAAGATTTTTTAATAGAAGTAATTTACAAATCTGTTTAATTTTCTGGCACCAGTTGATTTAAAAAAAAATAAAAAATAGGTTTTCCACCGCAGTACCCCTTTAGGTATTATTAGAGATCCTTTCTTCGTTCTAAACCACAAGGACTGCAGACCAGGGATGTGGAAATCCTATCGCGCAACGCCCGGGACATGTAGTTCCGGGTGCCAGGCAGGTGAATTTTTCATAGATTTAGACCTGTATCAGGCAAGCAGGGCCGGACCGACTTCCCACCCCCTTTTTTTTTCTTTTATGCGGTGTGAGGAGCGGATGCAGACTTGCATGGGACACAAGGTTGCACCTCACACCGGCGCTCAGGGTGTATGGAGTAGGCTGGCTATTAACCCTTCCCCGCTGTCAATGTTGATCCCCGTGGAGGTAGCAGGAGGACTAACCTCTGCATTCATTGCTGCCCCTATAGATCTGCATTTAATTGAGCCTGCCTTGTGCAGGCTCAGCCAAATGAACACAGATCAATTGAGTTCAATAGAACTCCTAAAAAAGTGTATTTAAAAAAAAGTTTAATAAAAGTTTAAAAACACCCATTAACCCCTTCCATATTAAAAGTTTATATCCCCCCCTTTTTCCATATAAAAATATGTAAACATAATAAAAATAAACGTATTTGGTATTGGCACATGTTTAATTGACCGAACTTTTAAAAATAAAATTTTATATCCTGTACGGTAAATGGCGTTAACGTAAAAAAAAAAAAATAAATCACAGAATTGCTTTTTGTATGTTCATAACATCATATCCCAGAATAAAATGAAGTAAAAAAAAAATGTTCAAAAAGTCCAATCAATACCAAAATGGTACCGATACAAACAGCAGATTACGGCCCAAAAAATGAGCCCTCATACAGCCCAGTATACGGAAAAATAAAAATATTATAGGGGTCAGGGATTTTTTTTTTATAGAAAAGTAAAAATTAATACAACATGACTGAAACTAAACAAATTTGGTATTGGTATAATTAGGCCGACCTAAAGTATCAAAATAATATGTAAGTTTGAAAACAAGGTGAATGGCGAAAAAAAAGAAAACCCCCAAATTTGCATTTTTTCAATTTCACCTCACAAATAATTATTTTTATTTCAGAGCATAAGTTATGGAAAAATAAAAAGTGTCATTACAAGGTATACTTCCCCGCAAAAAAAAAGCCTCAAATGGGTCTGTAGATGGAAAAATAAGAGTTATGGCTATTATAGGATGAGGAGGAAAAAACGAAAGTGCAGAAACTACTATTTTGGTTGAAATTATTTTATCTACCAGGACAAGTGGATTTTCCTGAGGGACAGGTAGATTGTGTATTCCGCTTCAGTCCCTTGGACAAGTAGTTTTTTTTTTCATTTCCACACCCCTGACAGAAAATTACATTTTTTATGCACTAGACCACCAGGACTACTAATATTTATGTCAGACCACCAGAGATACAAACTTTAACCTTTTTAAAGCACTAGACCACCAGCAGTACAGACATTAACCTCTTCAATGCACTAGACCACCAGAAATACATATATTAATCTCTTAAATGCACTAGACCACCAGGGATACAGACATTAATGTCTTCAATGCACTAGACCACCAGGAATTCTTACAGTAGTCTTTTTTCAACCACAGATCAACAGAGATACAGACATTGCTAGATTGATCCCCATCTCTGCTTATGACCACCTAGAACCTGGGTAATAACCTATTCCCTCCACCAGACTACTAGGAATGCAGATATTAACCACTTCACATCTCTAGACCACCAGGAATGCAGACAAGAACGCATTATCTTTCTGAACTACTAAGGATGATTACATTAACACCTTCTCTTCCCCAGACCCCTAAAATATAACTATAAACCTTGCCTACCCTAGACCACCAGGGATGTGGATATTGTGCCCTTTACTACCATAGACCACAATTGTATTTATTGTGGTAAAATTATTGACCTAGACATTGTATAGAGCAATTTATCTATGTGGAGACTATGGGGGAGATTTATCAAAACCCATCCAGAGGAAACATTGCCCAGTTGCCCATAGCAACCAATCAGATTGCTACTTTCTTTGTTAACAAGGCCTTTGCAAAATGAAAGAAGCGAGGTGATTGGTTGCTATGAGCACCTTTTCCTTTGGACAGGTATTGATAACTCTCCCATATATATCTTTTGCTCCTTGTCAAAGGGTGGTGTTCCCTACAACGCTGTCTAATCATTGCTGACATACCATAACATACCGTAATATCATGAATGGTAATGACCAGCTGTCAAGGGATTCCTAAATTTTCATGAGGAACAACAGAGGAAAAAGCACATTGCAGAATTCGAAGTAAACATATGTGATGTCCCAGTACGGGATATCATTCCACAGTCCTATCAGCTTGAGTCCCTGTACGTCCTCAGGGCTCGCCTGCAGTGTTCCCCCATAATGTAATTAGTTGTACATTGAATGTAAAGGATCTTTGATATAGTCACATGGTTAATAGTCACATGATAATAGTTGTCACATGTTCAAGTCATATATTTGTTACCTAGAGAGCACCAGGTGACCAGGTGACCCGCAGTTGGCCTAAAGGCTCCTTGCTCAGCCCCCTTTATAAGAGGGGGAGGTTCTACAATCTCTCTCTTGTGTTTCACTTTCTGCTGAGGTCAAGTCCAGTCCAGACATCTCAGAACCAGTGTCCAGCACATCTGGAGGCCTCAACCTAAACTACAGCCACAAGTCAGTAAGTCAAGTCATCTCTGTCTGCTGTCACTTTCTTCAGTCAAGTCTATTATAGTCAGCATGGCTGTCCTAAAGTCTGTCCAAGTCACTGCAAGTCCCAGCAAGCTGCGAGGTCCCCTGTGTTACTGGTCACCTCTCTGGGATCCTGGCCTAGCTGTAAAGACTGTACCATCTATTTACCATCTAGTAAAGCTACCGTTAACCCTGACCTGGCCTTGGACTATTATTTGCCCTGCCTAAACTAGGACTCGCGGCGCTGCAGTTTGGTTGGTTCTCAGTTAAAACCACGCCCCGGCGTCACGAACACGAAGTGGTTAACAACACCTGCCCCTGGGCTGCAACACCTGCCCCATACACCTCAGTGCACACCCTGTGGCTTCGCCACACATACTTCAGAATTAGTATTTTATGGGGAACATAACATATCGAAAACACATATATCTGGGGATGCCGGCTTTTCCATTTTAAAATCATAGAATATAAGGAAAATGTTACAATCAGTACATGTATTATACAGTGTGAATAAAGCACTCTAAGATATATACAGAGGGCTGTTTAGTATAAGGCAGTATTTCCAAACCAGGGTGCCTCCAGCTGTTGCAAAACTACAACTCCCAGCATGCCCGGACAGCCAACGGCTGTCCGGGCATGCTGGGAGTTGTAGTTTTGCGACAGCTGGAGGGGCTCTGGTATAAGGTCTTAATGCATAGAATTAATGGACACCCCAATGTACCTATAAAATAAGTAACTTAATGTAATAGAGTCATTAGTGGGCCTTTGATACAGCGGCCATTTATAGACTCCTGTATTCTAAGTTTTCATTAAAATTTGACTTAAAGCTGTGATTATTCTCTAAGTGCCTGAAGAACCAAAGGTTGAGGACTGGGCACAGTGTGCAGAGGAGATTACATTGTGCTTTGTGTAGCTGCATGAAAACCAGGAGAGACATCAATTGCCACTGCTTTACTTCAACCTGCTCGGCTGCTTTTTCTAAATAAATTATTTAGTATTCATGGTGCCTAAAATACGATTAATTAAGATTATGATCATCCATCAAATACCATGAAACAGGATTAACATGAAAATTCAGAAAGTTCCTCAACTTCACAGCTCAAAGCCACCTTCAGATGACACTGGACAGACCCAATGTCCTATTAGTTTTCTAACTTCTAAGACTATTTTTGGATTCGTACTTTAACCAAGTTCTTTTCCAAGGACTATTCATACATTTAAAACCGGACACTAGTCTATAAGTCATCCTGCTGGACCACAGAGATGGCATGAATATATACTCCAGGGCCAACACATAAATAGCCCAAACAAAGACAAAAAATTATTTAAACTTTTTTTTAATAAGCTGGTGCCAGAAAGTTAAATCGATTTGTAAATTACTTCTGATTAAAAATCTTACTCCTTCCAGGACTTATTAGCTTCTGTATATTACAGAGGAAGTTTTTTTTTTTATTTTCTGTCTGACCACAGTGCTCTCTGCTGACACCTCTGTCCATGTCAGGAACTGTCCAGAGCAGGAGAGGTTTGCTATGGGGATTTGCTCCTGCTCTGGACAGTTCCTGAGACAGACAGAGGTGTCAGCAGAGAGCACTGTGGTCAGACAGAAAAGAAATTCAAAAAGAAAAGAACTTCCCGTGGAGCATGTAGAAGCTGATAAGTACTGGAAGGATTAAGATAGAAGTCCTTTACAAATCTGTTTAACGTTCTGGCACCAGTTGATCTGCAAAAAATAGTTTTTCACCAGAGTACCCCTTTAAATGTAACAAAACAATTAAAGAAGATCTCCAGTGGTAAGAAATTCATCCCCTATCCACAGGATAGGGAATAAATGTCTGATCGCGGAGGGTTCGACCACTGAGACCCCACGCAATCTCCCGTATGGGGCCTCGGCTCAGCCCCGGCTCTACTCAAGGAAGTGATGTTTCACACCCAGCACATCAGATGGTGGAAACACGGCCCCTCCATCCATCTCTATGGGAGAGGCGGAGAAACAATGATCCTGTGTCCCTTAAAGATGAATGGGGGGGGGGGGGGGGGGGGGGCATGTTTCCACCAGCTGACATGCTGGGTACAAAACTCACTCTAGCAGATCAGAGCCGGGTCCGAGCCTAGGCCCCGTACAGGAGATCGCACAGGGGTCCCAACAGTCTGACCCCCAAGTGATCAGACATTTATCCCCTATCCTGCACATAGGGAATACATTTCTTCTGCTGGATATCTTTTTTAAAGGGGGTACTCCGGTGGAAAACTTTTTTTTTTTAAATGAACAGGTGCCAGAAAGTTAAACAGTTTTGTAAATTACTTCAATTTAAAAATGTTAATCTTTCCAGTAAAATTTTTTTTTTCTTTTTGAATTTCTTTTTTGTCTTGTCCACAGTTCTCACTGCTGACACATCTGTCCATGTCAGGAACTGTCCAGAGCAGTATAGGTTTGCTATGGGGAGTTTCTCCTGCTCTGAACAGTTCCTGATATGGGCATCTGGTGTCAGCAGAGAGCACTGTGGACAAGACACAAAAGAAATTCAAAAAGAAAAGAATTTCCTCTGTAGCATATAGCTGCTAATAAGTACTGGAAGAATTAAGATTTTTTTAATAGAAGTAATTTACAAATCTGTTTAACTTTCTGGCACGAGTTCATTTAAAAAAAAAAATGTTTTCCACCGGAGTACCCCTTTAAGTGTGACATCATTGGGTCTAGATAAAGAAGCAACCAAGAATTGTGCCCATAAGGCACATTAATCCCTCTTTGGTCCTTCACCCATAAAACATAACATTTATTATACTCGTGAATTAAAATAGAGGGTAAAGTTAAAAACGTAACCAATACCACTGGCAATGAATCCACTATCCACTCCAGTGATTTTTGCGAATCCTGTTCCTATCAGGAACTAGTTTATGTGATGCTATACACTGGAGATGGATATATTCAGTCCTGACTAGAGCTTTATGTGTGCTTATACGGCAATAGCACCTGCAGTGTGATTTTGCCTCTATTTTGTTCTCAGCCAGTGGATATTGGTGCTGTTAAAACCTAATTCTGCTGCATCCTACATGTTTCGCCACTCTACATGGCTTTCTCAAGGATGAGGCATAGCAGTCTGCTAAAGGGCAAAGTTTTATGTCTTGTGGCATATATATATATATATATATATATATATATATATATAAGCTGAACCGGCAGAGCTATAAGGAGGCCAGAGTTAGCAGTCACATCTGGGCCTGATGTCTCTGCTACATGAGAAGATACCTGTATCATAAATAGCACATGATAGGTGGGGCCAGGTTACAGATTTTGCATGAGAACATTGTTTACCTACCCCTGGCTATTAGGGCTATTATATAGAAGAATTTGTCATTGCACTGAGCTCTCATATAGTGACTGGATATGGAGCTCATCGCCATCACCATCTTCCTGTCATATACACATATACATATATATCTTTAGTGGGACTCTTAGGGAAGAATAGTATGTGCTTAGAGCATTCTGCCTTGAGATGAACAATTCCACAAACAGAGGAGCAGACAGGGAATAAATACAGCAGGTGCTGCCTGCAGCCTGACTGTGTGAACAGAGAGTGAGCTCCGGATGGGGAGCTTGCAGGTGTTCTGTGAAATGGGAGTAGGCAGGACGGGAGGGCTATAATGAACAGCTTAGGAAAAGCAATGCATTCTGGGAATTCAACCAGGAAATACAGGACTAAGTCGTGCAAAAAATGTTGTTGATGGTTTTGGGACTAGAGCAGACAGGTAAATCATGCTATATGCTTCTGTAGAATTTCTAAATATTCACCTGACAGAGTTCCCCTTTAAGGTGCTGCATATTCTGTGGACCCCTGAGACCTAAACCCAGTACTGCATTTGCCAATATCCCCACTGCAAGAAACAAGGGAATATAAATTACAATAAAAAAATCACGGAACCTAAAAGTATCATCTTAAGTATATAATAGCAGTTCTTCCAAGAGGACATGCTTCAATATACGACTGTCCTTAAGTCAATTGATTCTCATCACTGACCTTGACTGCTGGATGGAGTTAATAGCCATAGTCTTGTATTATTTTCTCAAAAGCTTCTAGTGATTTGGATCCTACACCTCTTAGACACCGTATATTACTTATCGTGCACTACAACACTATATATATTTTATACTCTCTGGGGGAAATTTATCAAAACCTGTGCAGAGGAAGAGTGGTGCAGTTGCCCATAGCAACCAATCAGATTGCTTCTTTCTTTTTCCACAGGCCTCTAAAGAGGCCTGTGGAAAATGAAAGAAGCAATCTGATTGGTTGCTATGGGCAACTGCACCACTCTTCCTCTGCACAGGTTTTGATAAATCTCCCCCTCTGTGACGGGCTTTAGGTCGTTGCTTCTCTGCTGCTGGATTCTAGCCCATACACGCTGATATGAAGGCACGTTGTATTCCCCACCAATTCCCACTCTGGTCTATCTTTATAAAGGAACTCCGTCATGTCCCGTGTCTCAAAAATAAGGTCCTTTTGTAATGCCCCACAATGGATAAAACATTGGGCAGTGGATGAACACTGATGTCTTCGATAAGTTTTTTTTTTTACATACGTTACTATTTTTGACGCCATTTTGTGTAATTTTCCCCAGTTTTGCTGGAGCTACAATGCAACGCAAGGTTTATAACACCAGACTACAGTCCTGTGCTGCAGAGTTCTTTCAAACATCACTTAGTGTTGTCTAGAGAAAGAATAGAACATTTTTTAGGACCTTTAAAGGGGTACTCCACTGTCCATTTTGTTCTGAATGCTTTGAGCTGGCAGCGTGGCTTGTGATGTCACGGCCACGTCTCCTCGTAGCACCACACCCATCAATGCAAGTCTATGGGAGGGACTTGCATTGAGGGGGCATGACGTCACAACCATGATCAGATATATTATCCCCTATTCTTTGAATAGGGGATAAGATGTCTAGGGGCAGAGTACCCCTTTAAGGACTAAAGCTCATGTCAGGTACATTTGAGGCAGGGTCTATAAAAGCCCTGGCGACCTGTTCTGACGAAGTTGCTGAGATGAGACCATGAGAGAGTCCAAGCTGTTCACCTAGCCTATTCCACGCTAACAAGATGTCCACTATAGAGTCAAGGGAGCGTTCAGGAGAAGTTTCATGGGCCTGATTGCACACAGAAAATCACGTCGCTTTCCTTTATATCCTGGTCCATTTAAGAAGATGGATTACAAGTCGGGGGATACTCAGCAGGGCCAGTGTTGTTGTGGGATCCTGTGTTAAGTCTTTTAAAGGTTCCTCTGCTACACCCCTGAGAAAACCCTGCTACAATGAGTGCAATACTTGAGTTAGAGAAACACACACAAGTCAGTCATATTTGCAAAGTCAAGGAACATGTTAGTTTGGTGGCCCAGTACAGAATCTGTTATCCGTTATTCTGTACACCTGCCCGTCCTGTGTGGCGGCTTCTATTCCAGTGTTCCCCTGGGTCCACATCCCTCCTAAGGACTATAAACTCTCAGGTCATATGTTGGTTAATCTTTTGAGGTGTTTGTCACTTTAAATAATGTTCTTAGTAACCCTGTTGTCAAGGGGAGTATGCAAGGTGAACAGGTGGCTTATCAATGGCCAATGGGATCTCAGTCTAAACTGTTCCCCTTATAAAGTGAGGTCAGGGTTCAGCTCACTCTCTTGAGCTCCTGCTCTGGAGTGCATGCTGAGGTACAGTGAAGTGAGGAGCTGAGGAGCTGTGATCCAGAAGAAGGCCTGAGGCCTAGTCCTGCAACCACACTTCTACTGCAAGTTAAAGGGGTACTACCGTGCTGACAACTTATCCCCTATCTAAAGGATGGGGGATAAGTTGCCTGATCGTGCGGGGTCCCGCTGCTGGGGACCCCCACGATCTCTCGCACGCAGCACCCTGCTCTCATCAGGCCCCAGAGCAAACATCCGCTTCAGTTCTGATGACGGGGCCGGTGATCGTGACGTCACAGCTCCTCCCCCCTGTGACGTCTCGCTCCGCCCCCTCAATGCAAGTCTATGACAGCGGTCTCACCCCCTGCCATAGATTTACATTGAGGGGGCGGAGCCGTGACACCGATACTCGTGAATGGCAGTCATCAGACCTGGAGCGATGTTCGCTCTGGGGCCTGATGAGAGTGGGGTGCTGCGTGCGAGATCACGGGGGTCCCCAGCGATGGGACCCCGCGCAATCAGGCAACTTATCCCCTATCCTTTAGATAAGGGATAAGTTTTCAGCACGGTAGTACCCCTTTAACCCTTGCACCTGTAGTGAAAGTCAAAGCTGCAAGGTAAGAACTAAACCAGTGGGCAAACTACAGAAGTCCAAATAGTCAGTCAGAGTCAAGTCTGTCAATTGCTAAAGTCAAGTGTGGCTGCTTCAGTCAAGTCAATTACAACTACAAGCCCCAGCAATCTGATAATCTTCCCTAAGTTTACCCTGCATCTCCATAGTGCCCATCTGAGCTGTATGGACTTTAACACCTTGTCTACCTCAGTAAAGCATACCAGTTAACTGTAACCTTGAGTCGGAGTGATTAATTGCCCAGTGCCTCGCACAGGGGAAGATGGTCTACCTAAGGTGGTGTACAGGCCAACCATGCCCTGGCGTCACGATCACAAAGGGTTAATAACATCTGCCCTTCCATACCCATCACCACATTAGGCTATCACCTCTTGGTACCAATTTGTTTTATGGAGCATGGTTTACTATATTATTTTTGCTGCTTTTTCCCCCCACATGTTTTATAGGCATTTTAAGCAGATGATGTCTTTGGATACAGTTTAGAAGTATTTGCTTGCAAAAAAAAAAAGTGCAAAACCCTTTCGAAAACAGCATAAAAAATAAATTTGTGTGCCTATTCCAGCAGTATAACATCCAAGACATGTACCATGTTTCCTATTGAATTTTATTTACCGTAAAACAGACAATTAAAGGGGTTCTCCGGTGCTTAGACATCTTATCCCCTATCCAAAGGATAGGGGATAAGATGCCTGATCGCGGGAGTCCCGCCGCTGGGGACCCCCGGGATCTTGCACGCAGCACCCCGTTTGTAATCAGTCCCCGGAGCGTGTTCGCTCCGGGTCTGATTACCGGCGACCACACGGCCGGCGGCGTGTGACGTCATGCTCCGCCCCTCAATGCAAGCCTACGGGAGGGGCCCCCGCCCGTAGGCTTGCATTGAGGGGCAGAGCATGACGTCACTCAGGGGCGGAGGTGTGACGGGGTGCCGCGTGCAAGATCCCGGGGGTCCCCAGCGGCGGGACTCGCACGATCAGGCATCTTATCCCCTATTCTTTGGATAGCGGATAAGATGTCTAAGCACCGGAGTAACCCTTTAAAGGAATGAGAAAGACGTAAGAAACAATAAGATTGTTAGCAATGGCTAAAATCTAACAATTTCATGTGCCCAAGTTTAAAAAGATATCCGACAAAGTGATGATAACAAAATAAAAATTAAAAAAAAAAAAAAAAAAAATATATATATATATATATATATATATATATATAGTAAGGATTCCTCCTTGAGGATTAGCTCTGGGCTCGTCCTGGTCACTTGCCACGGGACACATTTCTCACAATAACACCACAGACCACAGTTCCGCATACAAGTCTGGCTCCTCGCCAGCTTTATTTCCCCAGGTTGCCGGTAAAACAAAACATAAACAGGAACAAAATAAAGTCCTAGACCGTCTGGTCACTGACTACACATATCAGCATGCCCTGACTACCAACTGGTGAGCTTCCCTCAGCCAGTTACACATGGGTCTCCTGCAACCTGTTACTCACAGTTCACACCACTTCTTGTACCACTCGCAGGGCCTTCTGCGGGTTACCTAAGCAGGGTCCGTGTGTCTCCCCCTCTAACAGCCAGCATGCTGTTTCCCAGGGAGAGCCCCAACTATTCTGTTTCTTTTCCTTTTAAACACACTTTCCCTTCCTGATACCTCATTAACCAGGCAACAGGTGGAGCATTCTGCAGAGTTAACAAGGGAAATACACCCTTTCCTTGCCACACTGCCACAATATATATATATATATATATATATATATATATATATATATATATGTATACAGTCACAGAAAAGGATTGCAGTAACACATGTTTTGCTATACACATGTTGATTCCCTTTGTGTGTATTGAAACTAAACCAAAAAAGGGAGGAAAAAAGGAAATTGGACATAATGTCACACCATTTTTGGCACCCTTAACTTAATATTTGGTTGCACACCCTTTGGAAAAAATAACTGAAATCAGTCGCTTCCTATAACCATCAATAAGCTTCTTCCACCTCTCAGCCGGAATGTTGGACCACTCTTCCTTTGTAAACTGCTCCAGGTCTCTCTTATTGGAAGGCGCCTTTTCCCAACAGCAATTTTAAGATCTCTCCACAGGTGTTCAATGGGATTTAGATCTGGACTCATTGCTGCCACTTCAGAACTCTCCAGCACTTTGTTGCCATCCATTTCTTGGTGCTTTTTGACGTATATTTGGGGTCATTGTCCTGCTAGAAGACCCAAGATCTCGGACGCAAACCCAGCTTTCTGACACTGGGCTGTACAGTGCGACCCAAAATCCATTGGTAATCCTCAGGTTTCATGATTCCTTGCACACATTCAAGGCCCCCCAGTGCCAGAGGCAGCAAAACAACCACAAAACATTAACAAACTTCTTGATAATGTTGCGCACTGTGGACAAAGGCAAATCTAGATCTCTGGAGATGGACTTGTAACCTTGAGATTGTTGATCATTTTCCACAATTTTGGTTCTCAAGTCCTCAGTTCTCTTCTCCTCTTTCTGTTGTCCATGCTTAGTGTGGCACACACAGACACACAATGCAAAGACTAAGCGAACTGCTCTCCTTTTTATCTTCTTTCAGGTGGGATTTTTATGTTGCCCACACCTGTTACTTGCCCCAGGTGAGTTTAATGGAGCATCACATGCTTGAAACAATCTAATTTTTCCACAATTTTGAAAGGGTGCCAATAATTTTATCCAGCCCATTTTTGGAGTTTGGTGTGATATTATGTCAAATTAGCTTTTTTTCCTCCCTTTTTTGGTTTATTTCCAATACACACAAATCTGTTCAACTAAGACCACCGTCTCTCGAACAATATTTTTTTTTCCTGGTCTGCGGCAAGGTAAACCGCTATTCAAATGCAAGACTCTCTTTGCAGACCTTATTTTAGACATTAATTTGCCTTAAAATTAAAACTGAAACAAATAAAGCCAAACACCCAGACAAACAAGCTCTTTAGAAGCAGGGTAGACATGATCTGAAAGCGGCGGTAGAAAACGATCTGGGTGCAGATCTGCGTAAAATTTATCATGGTCACTGCGACAATATGATAAATTTGGAGCAGCACCGCCAAAAAAAAACCACATCTAGACAAACAACAAAAATGATCTAGCCAAGACCATTATTGATAAATAACCCCCACGGTCTCTGACACACCTGAGTTCCAGCAGGGCTGCCCTGCTCTAGCTTCCCAGACCAAACGAAAAGAAAGAATGTTATTTTCTAATGACCTTTAAGAAGCTTCGGGAAGGTCACCGCTCCCTCACTGGCTCCTGAAGTCTTTTCATTAGTTTTTCATTTGCTTGTGGACTTCAGCCAATAATGGATTCTCTCGGTCACACTCGTGATGCAGCTTTCTACACAGCCGAGCGCAGACTCCCATCCTGAAAAGGAGAAAAAGATGACTTTTAATTGCTTATTTACTGTAACTCTTTATGTTGTGGTGTGAATTTCATCCAGGATTGCAGAAAGGTAAATAACAAACAATAAAGCCCCCCCTAAAGCGGACCTGTCAGCAGGAAAAAGGGGTGTATATAAGCACATGGCTAGATAGGCTAGTCATCAGGATTTCAGGTATACCTTTTATCTTTATAGTTCTTTCCAGTGCAGAGATATAAGCCATTTTGTTATTATGCAAATAAGGTTCAAAAGCCCAGGAGGCGTTTCCCACCATGGCAAGTGCCCAGGTAAGTCCATCCCATCTCCTTTTCTGTTTGCCTCAAGGACTCATTGGTAGTGCAGTGTTGCTGATCAGATGGTAAGTACCTACAGGGTGGCATTCTCTTCCTCTGTGAACATTGAAGGACAAGTCCAGTATAAAAAAAAGTTATCCACTATTCTGCGCATAGGGGTTAAGTGTCACATCGCAGGGGGTCCAATCACTGGAACCCTCTGAGCCCTTTCGCCTACTTATTTGGCTCTCTGCATGAATGAAGTATGTTGACCTCGCACAAGACAGTCACCAACACGCCACCTCCATGCATGTCTATGGGAGAGTTGGCGATACACTAACGCTGTATCTCCCGCACTCCCATAGAGATGCATGGAGGAGGCATGGAGGCCACATCTTCGTGCCGTGGTCGTCAGACTTAATTCATGCAGAGAGCCGGGGTGCCGGGTGCGAGATCATCCACAGGATAGGGGATAACTTATTAAACACAATGTCTAGCAGGGTCCTCAAACACAAATCTGTTTAAAGTGGTAATTCACAGATGGCAGAAATTCTGATACTGAAAAACCCAATATGCCTGACCCTTCTCATCACTAATATTATCTGATTGTGGAGGAAGACGCCATTCACCTTCAGGACATGCACAAGTCAGGAGGCCGCATGCATCCATTCTATTTAGACAAGCCACTTCTGATGGATCACTCTATAGGTGACCATCTCTGTAATTGATGACCATTGACCAACATGTTTTATTTTACATATAACTCTTGTTATCTATTCTTACAATCCCCTGCACTAGAGCCCTTTTTCATACACACTCTTCTCTAGGTGAGATGTTTAGTACTGGTCATCTTGGATCATGAATAGGACACCAAAATGAGTGAAAACGAACATACAAGCAGAAGAGAAGAAGAAATTCCTAGTGAGTAAAAGCAATAAAAAAAACAAGGGGGTGCGTACCTTGTGAAAAATCACCTTGAAAAATGTACAAAAATTCTAAATAGGACCACAAAATTGGGCACAACTCCCATTTTCCGCATGCAATCAATAGCTGGTCAACGGCCATGATAGCCCTCGGGTGTATGGTCAACTTCAACGTAATGCAATAAAAGAAAAGAAACGTATTTTCTGGTGCTTCTCTAATAGATAGGAAATAAGTCCAATTGGTACAAGTAAAAGGATTTTATTTGTAATAGTGCACCATTACAAATAAAGTCCTTTTACTTGTACCAATTGGACTAATCTGACTGTTGGAGAAGCACCAGAATAGAAGGCCCCTTTGTGTCTTTTCTTTTATTCTGGGTAATAGATAGTTTGGTGTAAGCCCTCCCGGAAATGTCTGACATGCCTCAAAGCAATGACACACCTGGCCCAACCTCTTACTATGAGCTCAATGCGAAAACATACGCCTATGTCTGACTGCAGTGGGACCATTAGGAGACAATCATATTTGATGCAACAATCCTTTTGCAGACACCAGTGTAGCTCTTTGTTGAGGTTGACAGGTCACTTTAATTAAAATCTATGTACAAAGAAGCAGCAATGTGGTTCAAAGCCCCTAAGATCAAATGAGAACCGAGAGCGACAGTATTGATCTGACCTGTATCCTCCATATGCGAAATGTAATGGTGAACAAACCAAGGAGCTGCCCATTAACTGGAGGCTGTAATGAGACGCGCACTCTTCGTGACTGGAAATTTTTGTTTCCTTTAAGTTTACTCGCCTTGAAGAGCCTCTTAAGTGCGTGTTGTTGACATTCATAGCCACATCAGATTCATCAATATAGGTCAGGTACAACAACAATTGCTGGGTCAATAAATTCAGCACAAAATGTGTTCAGTCAATGAGGCTCTTAAGGTCAAGGCTGGCAGTGAATTTACGTTGGCCAAAGTATTCAGTTTGACATGCGTATATTGACCTGTAACATATACAGGCTTAAAGAAACACTCTGGGAAAATAAATCTTGCTGGTCAGATCATCGGTTTTGCACTAAACCTCTACTACCACATGGACAAGCTGGCAGAAGAAGCTTCAAGCGCATAAGGAATTTTATCCAGCAATGCAGAAGACATGAGTTCCTCTTTTTTCTTTATACACTATATACGTAATCCAAACATGGAACACAAGCATGTGGCGTTTTGCAGAACAGGTAGACGTGCTGCATCCAGCATTTGATTCTCCTGCCATGTGTTGAAATTCTACGGCTGCTCACCTCTATTGAGCCTCGCTGTTCATGTGGGTTATGTTGTCGGCTCGGCCGCAACATCTCCCGTAGTCTGCTACTTACCTCACGACGGGATGCCTTGTCAGCCGCTTGGTAAGATCGTGGCTTACCTCCGTTACGGAGGTCGCCACGAAAGGTACTGTTCATATATAGATTGGGGGACAGAGAGCCCGCACAGTAGTTACTCCGTGAGCTGCGCTTGGAGTGCCAGGGTGCAGCACAGTAGTAAGGGAGTAGGAGGGGGTCTCCGCTGTTTGACACCACGGTTTGCGTGGGGCCGTTGCTTCAGATGGGGTGCTCACGTGATCTGGCTTTGGCTCAGGGTCTCGGTGGCATCTGGTGGGGCTGTGGCATCCTGCTGGAGTCCAGGCAGTCACGGCAGTTTAGGGCTGGTTCTTACTCTGGTTCATGTGTCAGATGGAGTTGCCGCTCATTGATTCAAGTATAGTGCTATACCATTTCGTTCAGGGAATAGATTAATGTTATATTGGCAGTGTGAATCTCATGCTGAGCCAGCGGACAGTTTTCAGTAGCAGACTTTCAGGTTGTCCTGTTCCCATGGTGTGTAAAAGGGGGCCCTGGTTAATCCTTTGTAGGTGTATTTCGCTGGTACGGCTACCCTATATAATTATAATAGGACCAGATACATGGAGCATCAGCGGTATGCACAATGCTTTCTAACCTATTACTGCTGCAATTTAGCGGTATGCTTGTTTTGTTTTTTTCATGAGCATGTCCTGATGACAATCATTTCATATACAGCTTTATAATAGTGATTTCAGGTACATATCCTCATACTAGTGATACTACTCATTTCATGCATGCATTTATGTTGTGCATATAAAAAACAAAAAACAAAAAAACACTCCCATAGAACTTACACTGTATATACGCCAATTGCATTTTTACTTTACATACGCTCGTGTTGGCACAATGGCTACGCAAGACCTGTCACGACTACAGGCTCGATGGCTACGCTAAGACCTGTCACGTCTACAGGCACGATGGTTACGTAAAGACCTGTCACATCTACAGGCACAATGGTTACGTAAAGACCTGTCACATCTACAGGCACAATGGTTACGCAAAGGCCTGTCACATCTACAGGCACAATGGTTACGCAAAGACCTGTCATGTCTACAGGCACAATGGTTCCCTAAGACCTGTCACATCTACAGGCATGCCTGTTGGCATGTACAGGCGATATGGCGTCACAAGGTTATTATAACCAAAGGTCTGTCATGCAGTTTTGTTATTATATATCATTTTGCTAACAGTTTATTTTTGTCTCTCAATAGCAGGGAGTTTGATAGCTTAATGTTATGCCTGACAGGTATATATATCGGTTTCATTCTTGCCATGATGTCATAAGGAAGTATGTCATGATGTCGTAAGTGTCACGATGCCGGCTGGCAGGTAGTGGATCCCCTGTGCCAGAGAGGGATGGCGTGGACCGCGCTAGTGGACCGGTTCTAAGCCACTACAGGTTTTCACCAGAGCCCGCCGCAAAGCGGGATGGTCTTGCTGCGGCGGTAGTGACCAGGTCGTATCCACTAGCAACGGCTTACCTCTCTGGCTGCTGAAGATGCTGAAGATAGGCGCGGTACAATGGAGTAGGCAGAAGCAAGGTCGGACGTAGCAGAAGGTCGGGGGCAGGCGGCAAGGATCGTAGTCAGGGGCAACGGCAGGAGGTCAGGATCACGGACTAGGAACAGACTAGGGAATGCTTTCACTAGGCACTAAGGCAACAAGATCCGGCAAGGGAGTGCAAGGGAGGAGACTAGATATAAGCAGGGAACAGGTGGGAACCAATTAAGCTAATTGGGAAGATTGGGCCAGGCACCATCATTGGTGCACTGGCCCTTTAAATCGCAGAGACCCGGCGCGCGCGCGCCCTAGGGAGCGGGGCCGCGCGCGCCGGGACAGGACCGAGGGAGAGCGAGTCAGGTACGGGGACCGGGGTGCGCATCGCGAGCGGGCGCTACCCGCATCGCGAATCGCACCCCGGCTGAAGGCGGGACCGCAGCGCACCCGGTCAGTGGATCTGACCGGGGCGCTGCAACAACGAAGATGAGGCGAGCGCTCCGGGGAGGAACGGGGACCCGGAGCGCTCGGCGTAACAGTACCCCCCCCCTTGGGTCTCCCCCTCTTCTTGGGGCCAAAGAACCTGAGAAAAAAAAACTCAATTTTTCCGTGAAGAGGTCCGATGCAAATTAGGAGGGGTTCAGTGTGGAAACGTACGAGACAGTCCAATCTTTTATTGTAAAAACAATAGATGTAGAGGGGTCTGGCGAGACTGGTCACAGGCACGTAGAACCTGTTGATGAGAGAGGCCAAAAAAATTTTTCCTGCAGATCCGGAATCCAAGAAGAGCATAGTAGAGAAGGAGAAGGTAGAGGCAGATATCCGCACAGGCACAGTAAGGCGTGGAGAAGCAGAGTTGACATCAAGAACTGTGTCACCTTCGTGCGGAGTCAGCGTGCGTCTTTCCAGGCGGGGAGGACGGATAGGACAATCCTTCAGGAAGTGTTCGGTACCGGCATAGTACAGGCAAAGATTCTCCATGCGGCGTCGTGTCCTCTCTTGAGGTGTCAAGCAAGACCGGTCAACATGCATAGCCTCCGCGGCGGGAAGCACAGGAACAGATTGCAGAGGACCAGAGGAGAGAGGAGCCGGAGAGAAAAAACGCTTCGTGCGAACAAAGTCCATATCCAGGCGGAGCTCCAGACGCCATCCGGAAGAACGCATGTCAATGCGAGTGGCTAGATGAATGAGTTCATGTAGGTCAGCAGGAGTCTCTCGTGCGGCCAGAACATCTTTAATGTTGCTGGATAGGCCTTTTTTAAAGGTCGCGCAGAGAGTCTCACTATTCCAGGACAACTCGTAAGCAAGAGCACGGAACTGAATGGCGTACTCGCCAACGGAAGAAACACCCTGGGCCAGGTTCAGCAGGGCAATCTCGGCTGAAGAAGCTCGGGCAGGTTCCTCAAAGACACTTCGAATTTCCGAGAAGAAGGAGTGTACAGAGGCAGTGACGGGGTCATTGCGGTCCCAGAGCGGTGCGGCCCATGACAGGGCTTTTCCAGACAGAAGGCAGAACACGAAAGCCACCTTAGACCTTTCAGTAGGAAACTGGTCCGACATCATCTCCAAGTGCTGGGAACATTGCGAAAGAAAGCCACGGCAATACTTAGAGTCCCCATTAAATTTGTCCGGCAAGGACAGGCAGAGGCTAGGAGTGGCCACTCGCTGCGGAGGAGGTGCAGGAGCTGGCGGAGGAGATGATTGCTGAAGAAGTTGCGAATGTTGGTGCAAAATGGTGGACACTTCCGACAGCTGGTGGGTTAGATGGGCGATCTGTCGGGCGATATCAGAGACAACTGGCAGGGGAACCTCAGCGGGATCCATGGCCGGATCTACTGTCACGATGCCGGCTGGCAGGTAGTGGATCCCCTGTGCCAGAGAGGGATGGCGTGGACCGCGCTAGTGGACCGGTTCTAAGCCACTACAGGTTTTCACCAGAGCCCGCCGCAAAGCGGGATGGTCTTGCTGCGGCGGTAGTGACCAGGTCGTATCCACTAGCAACGGCTTACCTCTCTGGCTGCTGAAGATGCTGAAGATAGGCGCGGTACAATGGAGTAGGCAGAAGCAAGGTCGGACGTAGCAGAAGGTCGGGGGCAGGCGGCAAGGATCGTAGTCAGGGGCAACGGCAGGAGGTCAGGATCACGGACTAGGAACAGACTAGGGAATGCTTTCACTAGGCACTAAGGCAACAAGATCCGGCAAGGGAGTGCAAGGGAGGAGACTAGATATAAGCAGGGAACAGGTGGGAACCAATTAAGCTAATTGGGAAGATTGGGCCAGGCACCATCATTGGTGCACTGGCCCTTTAAATCGCAGAGACCCGGCGCGCGCGCGCCCTAGGGAGCGGGGCCGCGCGCGCCGGGACAGGACCGAGGGAGAGCGAGTCAGGTACGGGGACCGGGGTGCGCATCGCGAGCGGGCGCTACCCGCATCGCGAATCGCACCCCGGCTGAAGGCGGGACCGCAGCGCACCCGGTCAGTGGATCTGACCGGGGCGCTGCAACAACGAAGATGAGGCGAGCGCTCCGGGGAGGAACGGGGACCCGGAGCGCTCGGCGTAACAGTAAGTAAGTATGTTAAAGATGCATATATCAGCTAGCATAGCAGCCTGCTCCTGTTTCAGTGCTGGCTAGTTTTCCTTAAGAGTAGGTGTGACTATCATAGCTCCTCCGTACCAGGCATCAATTACTAGAACAGCTAGTTTGCAGATCCTACTTTTCTGTCTCAAGTTAGAGGTTTGTGTTAGTTGTTGTGATATTGGTTTACAATCATGAATTTTGTTATTTATCCTACGATGTTAACTTTTGCCCTCTTAAGGAGTGGCCTCCGTCGCAGTTATTGGGCACAAATCTGACGCTTTGTTAAATTCAATCTAGTTCCATACAGGTGTGTGTGTATCGATGTAACCACGAGCACGAGTGTGAAGCCCCGAGCACAAACACTTTACACGTAATCCAACCATGGAACACAAGCACCAATGGCTGACGCGTTTTTGATAACTGATCCTTAAAGGGGTACTCCGCCCTTAGATGTCTTATCCCCTATCCAAAGGATAGGAGATAAGATGTCTGATCGCGGGGGTCCCGCCGCTGGGGACCTCCGCGATCTCGGCTGCGGCACCCCAGACATCCGGTCCACGGAGCGAACTTCGCTCCTTGCTTGATGACTGGCGATGCGGGTGGAGGCTCATGACGTCACGGTCATGGGCATGCCCACACCCCCTCAATGCAAGTTTATGGGAGGGGTTGTGACGTCCATTATGCTCCCTCCCACAGACTTGCATTGAGGGGGCATGACCATGACTTTACGAGCCTCCAGCACTGTACATGACGCTCTAACAAACACGGAGATCGCGGGGGTCCCCAGCTGCAGGAATCCCACGATCAGACATCTTATCCTCTATCCTTTGGATAGAGGATAATATGTCTAGGGGTGGAGTACCCCTTTAAATAGTTGCCATCAGCACTTATCTTCTATGCAGCAGACATGAACTCTCCACAGAATGAAGCAGCAGTCATTCATGTGCACAGCTGCTCCATTATTTGTCTACATGACATCTCAGAGATAGTCAAACTCTCCAGCAGCCCCACAAACAATGGATGGAGTGTTAGTGCTCATACAGAACCACCACTCCATTCTGATGGGAGACTGAGGACTCTGTTCTTGATATCACAGGTGTCCCAAGTGTTGAACTCCCCTTTATCAAACACTTCTTTATCCACTATTCACCTCTAAATTCCCAAAAGATCTAAGGCACCAGCCACAAAAAGCAGGCAAATGGCCACACAGACCTTTATCAAGTTACTGTTGGCTTGACAATGGCGACATGTGTGGGGGCGAAATGGTGCCTTGACTGATGTCATTTTGAAACTGGATATGAAATAAAGGACGTGTTTTTGTACCACAACCTTCCATGCCTGGATCAAGTGGAAATTGTATGTTTTTTTGGTAAAGAGGAACATCATCTTAAAGGGGTATTCCAAAAAATATATATATTTTTTTTCTATATCAACTGGCTCCAGAAAGTTAAACAGATTTGTAAATTACTTCTATTAAAAAATCCTAATCCTTCCCTAGAGTATTGCTTTCTCATACATTTGTTCAACTATTTACACCTTTGTAATACTTCTAAACTCTTGTGGAAGCTTGACTGCTGTATCAGCATTTTCTCTTCGTGATATGATGTTTACGACTTTTGGAATATTTTCTTTGTGTGGTTTTTCCTTGTTCTTAAAAAATGTTTAAATCCATAAATAAACAGTAAAAAAAAAAAATCTTAACCTTTCTAATAATTATCAGCTGCTGAAGTTGAGTTGTTCTTTTCTGTCTGACAACAGTGCTATCTGCTGACATCTCTGTCTGTCTTTGGAACTGCACAGAGCAAAATAGGTTTGCTATGAGGATTTGCTTCTACTCTGGACCGTTCCCGAGACAGGTGTCATAAGAGAGCACTTAGACAGAAAAGAACAACTCAACTTCAGCAGCTCTTAAGTACTGAAAGGATTAAGATTTTTTAATAGAAGTAATTTACAGATCTGTTTAACTTTCTGGAGCCAGTTGATAAATTTAAAAAAGTTTTTTCCTGGATAACCCCTTCAAGTTAAGCATGAAGACCAACTAGCAGTGCAATGGACCAATAATGAATTCAGAATTGGTTACTATAGGCTATAATGAATTGTCATTTCTAGGGGGTCATAGTGCTTAAAGAGTCCCTGTCGCCAAACTAAACTTTTAATATATTGTTTCTTATGTAATTATAAGACACTTTGCTGTTGACTTGCTGTTAAAATTCTCAACCTTTATATGTCTTTAATGTGATTGAAAAAATGGCCACTAGGTGTCTCTGTTCTGTTCCCTGCCGCAAGTCAAACAGTTAGTTTGGTCTCCTCCTGGCCTGGCAGGAGACCAAACTCAGGAAGTGTGTGTGGGGCATGGCGAGGCACAGGTCTCACAGGCTCCAGTGATGTCGCGCCTGCTGGGGAACGCCCACTTTCTCCTGCCGGGAGCTCACACAATGTGGGCTAGGGGAAAGGTATGATACACAGCTTTTTAAAGCTCAGACATTTAAGAGCAGGAGGGGTGTTAGGAGTAGTTTGGAAATATAATTTAAGTTAGTTTAGAAAATATGGTTTGATGACAGGAACTCTTTAAGTTATAGAGGAGAATCCCCAGTTCCGGGTCTCCATAAATGATCCAAAGTTGAGAGCAGACAACATCATTCCTCTCTCTGGAGGACCCAAAATGTCTAAGCATTATATGGACAAGCTATCCATTCTATTAAACACATTGCAATGCTCGATTTGTCCTGAAGTGGTGCTGTAGGAAGACTGAACACTTATTGCCCAGATGTGTCACCATTAACTGGGGGATTGCTGGAGGTCACAGCAGCTGGACAACTTATTTTTTGAGGACCCTTTTTGCAAAAAGAAGTTGGAAAAAGCAGACAAACCTTTAACTACTGAACTATGCTGCATAAAAGCTAAAGCTAGTTAGGACATCATGACACTTAGATAGTGACTGAATTAGGGATGCTGCCAGACACTGGACAGCAGGGGTGCGATTAGCACTGATGTGAAATGGTGCCACCTCCTGAGATTGCCTTCTGGATATGGTGCTGCTGCCAATCAGTACGCTCTATATGATAAGGTATATTCTGATTCCAGACAACTACATTTATTTACATTACAGTTACAAAATATAGGGCCACAAATTGACACTTGACCAGGGTAATATTTGTGGTGAAGATGGCATGCTGTTCAATTGTCCTTTTTTATTTATTTTTTGTATTTTTTTTTTTGGGGTCCTCCAGAATTATTGTTATTTTTTTGGGGCTACTTATGAAATAAATGGACTTGTGTGCCTATAGATGACATCTGTACTTGTAGTATCCTATGTCAGGCAAAGCTAAATCTCATTGGGATATCACAGCAGCCGTCTCATCTAAGGCTGGGTTCACACCACATTTTTGCAATACAGTTCCTGTATTAGGTTTTTGATGAAAAACTGATTCCTAAAAACCAGACTAAACTGTATCAAAACGTGTGTTCAAATTTTAACCCGTATACGGTTTGAAAAATGATGTCCGGTTGCATCCGTTTAAAAAAATAAATAAAAATAAAAAAATATAAGTTTTTAACTTTTCACTCTATTCTGAATAAAGTTTCACTTGTTTGATTAAAATTCCCAACAATTCCCCCCCTACCCCCCAAGAAAAACTGTGCAAAGTAAAAAACGGTATGGTGCAAACCAGATGGAACCGTACGCACATACGGTTCTGAACGGGTCCCATTGACTCCCATGTTAAAAAAAAACGTATAGGGTTTAATACAGTTTTTTACCCGGATCAAAAACCGTGGTAGGCTACGGTATTGGGTACAGGAAAAAAAATGACAAAACTGTACAGGATGCAAAAAGGATGCATCTTTTGGCATACGGTTTTCAATATACTGGGTGGGCCATTTCTATGGATACACCTTAATAAAATTGGAATGGTTGGTGATAGTAACTTCCTGTTTGTGGCACATTAGTATATGTGAGGGGGAAACTTTTCAAGATGGGAGGTGACCATGGCGGCCATTTTGAAGTCGGCCATTATGAATCCAACTTTTGTTTTTTCAATAGGAAGAGGGTCATGTGACACATCAAATTTATTGGGGAATTTAACAAGAAAAACAATGATGTGCTTGGTTTTAACATAACTTTATTCTTTCATGAGTTATTTACAAGTTTCTGACCACTTATAAAATGTGTTCAATGTGCTGCCCATTGGGTTGGATTGTCAATGCAACCCTCTTCTCTATATACTACTATATACTACTATATACACCGCAGGAGAAATGCTAGCACAGGCTTCCAGTATCCGTATACACTGCTATATACTACTATATACACCGCAGGAGAAATGCTAGCACAGGCTTCCAGTATCCGTATACACTGCTATATACTACTATATACACCGCAGGAGAAATGCTAGCACAGGCTTCCAGTATCCGTATACACTGCTATATACCACTATATACACCGCAGGAGAAATGCTAGCACAGGCTTCCAGTATCCATATACACTGCTATATACTACTATATACACTGCAGGAGAAATGCTAGCACAGGCTTCCAGTATCCGTATACACTGCTATATACTACTATATACACCGCAGGAGAAATGCTAGAACAAGCTTCCAGTATCCGTATACACTGCTATATACTATTATATACACCGCAGGAGAAATGCTAGCACAGGCTTCCAGTATCCATATACACTGCTATATACTACTATATACACCGCAGGAGAAATGCTAGCACAGGCTTCCAGTATCCGTATATACTGCTATATACTACTATATACACCGCAGGAGAAATGCTAGCACAGGCTTCCAGTATCCGTATACACTGCTATATACTACTATATACACCGCAGGAGAAATGATAGCACAGGCTTCCAGTAACCGTATACACTGCTATATACTACTATATACACCGCAGGAGAAATGCTAGCACAGGGTTCCAGTATCCGTATACACTGCTATATACTACTATATACACCGCAGGAGAAATGCTAGCACAGGCTTCCAGTATCTGTATACACTGCTATATACTACTATATACACCGCAGGAGAAATGCTAGCACAGGCTTCCAGTATCTGTATACACTGCTATATACTACTATATACACCGCAGGAGAAATGTCAGCACAGGCTTCCAATATCCGTATACACTGCTATATACACCGCAGGAGAAATGCTAGCACAGGCTTCCAGTATCTGTATACACTGCTATATACTACTATATACACTGCAGGAGAAATGCTAGCACAGGCTTCCAGTATCCATATACACTGCTATATACTACTATATACACCGCAGGAGAAATGCTAGCACAGGCTTCCAGTATCCATATACACTGCTATATACTACTATATACACCGCAGGAGAAATGCTAGCACAGGCTTCCAGTATCTGTATACACTGCTATATACTACTAAATACACCACAGGAGAAATGCTAGCACAGGCTTCCAGTATCTGTAGTTTCAGGTGCTGCACATCTCGTATCTTCACAGCATAGACAATTGCCTTCAGATGACCCCAAAGATAAAAGTTTAAGGGGGTCAGATCGGGAGACCTTGGGGGCCATTCAACTGGCCCACGACGACCAATCCACTTTCCAGGAAACTGTTCATCTAGGAATGCTCGGACCTGACACCCATAATGTGGTGGTCACCATCTTGCTGGAAAAACTCAGGGAACGTGCCAGCTTCAGTGCTTAAAGAGGGAAACACATCATCATGTAGCAATTTCACATATCCAGTGGCCTTGAGGTTTCCATTGATGAAGAATGGCCCCACTATCTTTGTACCCCATATACCAAAACCATACCATCAATGTTTGTGTTCCAACAGTCTTGGAGGGATCTATCCAATGTGGGTTAGTGTCAGACCAATAGCGATGGTTTTGTTTGTTAACTTCACCATTCACATAAAAGTTTCCTCATCACTGAACAAAATCTTCTGCGTAAACTGAGGGTCCTGTTCCAATTTTTGTTTTGCCCATTCTACAGCACCTGAAACTACGGATACTGGAAGCCTGTGCTAGCATTTCTCCTGCGGTGTATATAGTAGTATATAGCAGTGTATACGGATACAGGAAGCCTGTGCTAGCATTTCTCCTGCGGTGTATATAGTAGTATATAGCAGTGTATACGGATACTGGAAGCCTGTGCTAGCATTTCTCCTGCGGTGTATATAGTAGTATATAGCAGTGTATACGGATACTGGAAGCCTGTGCTAGCATTTCTCCTGCGGTGTATATAGGAGTATATAGCAGTGTATACGGATACTGGAAGCCTGTGCTAGCATTTCTCCTGCGGTGTATATAGTAGTATATAGCAGTGTATATGGATACTGGAAGCCTGTGCTAGCATTTCTCCTGCGGTGTATATAGTAGTATTTAGCAGTGTGTATGGATACTGGAAGCCTGTGTTAGCATTTCTCCTGCGGTGTATATAGTAGTATATAGCAGTGTATACAGATACTGGAAGCCTGTGCTAGCATTTCTCCTTGCGGTGTATATCGTAGTGTATAGCAGTTTATACGGATACTGGAAGCCTGTGCTAGCATTTCTCCTGCGGTGTATATAGTAGTATATAGCAGTGTATACGGATACTGGAACCCTGTGCTAGCATTTCTCCTGCGGTGTATATAGTAGTATATAGCAGTGTATACGGATACTGGAAGCCTGTGCTAGCATTTCTCCTGCGGTGTATATAGTAGTATATAGCAGTGTATACGGATACAGGAAGCCTGTGCTAGCATTTCTCCTGCGGTGTATATAGTAGTATATAGCAGTGTATACGGATACTGGAAGCCTGTTCTAGCATTTCTCCTGCGGTGTATATAGTAGTATATAGCAGTATATACGGATACTGGAAGCCTGTGCTAGCATTTCTCCTGCGGTGTATATAGTAGTATATAGCATTGTATACGGATACTGGAAGCCTGTGCTAGCATTTCTCCTGCGGTGTATATAGTAGTATATAGCAGTGTATACGGATACTGGAAGCCTGTGCTAGCATTTCTCCTGCGGTGTATATAGTAGTATATAGCAGTGTATACGGATACTGGAAGCCTGTGCTAGCATTTCTCCTGCGGTGTATATAGTAGTATATAGCAGTGTATACGGATACTGGAAGCCTGTGCTAGCATTTCTCCTGCGGTGTATATAGTAGTATATAGCAGTGTATACGGATACTGGAAGCCTGTGCTAGCATTTCTCCTGCGGTGTATATAGTAGTATAGAGCAGTGTATACGGATACTGGAAGCCTGTGCTAGCATTTCTCCTGCGGTGTATGTAGTAGTATATAGTAATATATAGAGAAGAGGGTTGCATTGACAATCCAACACAATGGGCAGCCCATTGAACACATTTTATAAGTGGTCAGAAACTTGTAAATAACTCATGAAAGAATAAAGTTACGTTAAAACCAAGAACATCATTGTTTTTCTTGTGAAATTCCCAATAAGTTTGATGTGTCACATGACCCTATTCCTATTGAAAAAACAAAAGTTGGATTCAAAATGGCCGACATCAAAATGGACGCCATGGTCACCACTCAACTTGAAAAGTTTCCCCCCTCACATATACTAACAGGAAGATAATATCACCAACCATTCCCATTTTATTAAGGTGTATCCATATAAATGGCCCACCCTGTAGAGTCAATGCATACGGTTTACAATACGGTTCTGTGCAGTTTTCACATTAAAATCGTATATGGGAACCGTATTGGAAAAACGTGGTGTGAATGCACCCTAAGTGGTTTTTACCGGCATCACTTAGCGTCCCCTCCTCTGTGCCACGCTGCACTGCATAAGGAAACATATGAAAGAAACTTGGTTACAAGGAAATTTAATTTGCGCACAATAATGTCTGAATGTCGGGCTGGAATGTAACTGCAGGCGAATGTTCTATTTCTTGTATTTCGGAATGTAAATCTGTGTGTCTAGATTTGTAAGACTGCAGGTCAGGATGGATGTACACGTGTAGGAAATACGAAATTCTACTATTCTGCTATTACATTAAGACCAGCAGCGTAACTAGGAGAAGACAATGCGACATCTGCGAAGGTCAGCAAGCTAGGGACGCAGACATTAACACCTTCACTGCCCTAAACCACCAGGGACGCTGCGTAAGTCTATTTGCCTGTACGCTAATCTTTATGTGATGCAATTCTGTGTTGCTGGCTTAAAGAAAGCTGGGCACTACTAGGGTCGCCACCTGGCCGGTATTTTACTGGCACAGCCGGTATTTTGGCGACCCTGCCGGTATTTTTATATTAAATATACCGGCAATGCAATGGCTGGTATTTATCCAACCAATCCTCCAAATGTTGCACCATAACCTATACCAGTGTTTCCTAACCACAGCGCCTCCAGCTATTGCAAAACTACAACTCCCAGCATGCCCGGACAGCCAACGGCTGTCCGAGCATGCTGGGAGTTGTAGTTTTGCAACCGCTGGAGGCACCCCTGGTTGGGAAATACTGACCTCTACTATATACTATTATATAATCCAACATGCTGGAAGTTGTAGTTTTGCAACCGCTGGAGGCACCCCTGGTTGGGAAATACTGACCTCTACTATATACTATTATATAATCCAACATGCTGGAAGTTGTAGTTTTGCAACAGCTGGAGGCACCCCTGGTTGGGAAACACTGACCTATATACTATTATATAGTCCAACATGCTGGAAGTTGTAGTTTTGCAACAGCTGGAGGCACCCCTGGTTGGGAAACACTGACCTATACTATCTGCTACTGCATAGTCCAACATGCTGGGAGTTGTAGTTTTCGTTTGGGGCAGCTGCTGGGCCACAGGCTGTATCAGGGCATGCTGGGAGTTGTTGTTTTCGCTATGGGGAGCTGCAGAGCCACAGGCTGTAACAGGGCATGCTGGGAGTTGTAGTTAGTAACCAACTGCAACTATTGATTTTAATTTAAAAAAAAAAGCGATCAAAAAGTCACACCAAAACAGAAATGATACTGTTAAAAACCACAGACCAGGGCGCAAAAAATTACCCTCATACAGGCTCCTATAATGTAGAAATAAAAAAGTTATAGGGGTCAGAATGGGACAAAATTTCCCCCGCATATGTGTATCCTGTGATGTCACGCATATATAATTAATTATGCAAAATTAGCATGGCGGGTATTTTTTTTTGTAAGAAAGGTGGCAACCCTAGACTGACTAGTTTCAAATAGGGAACACTGCTTGTCACTCCCACCTTGTCAGTGCCCCTCTGTACTAACCATGCATTGTAGTGCCTTTGAGTCTACTGCCTGATAGGTCAGTGTGTCTCGTCCTGCCCCCGAGGAACTAGAATCAGCCAACATCTATCAATGAATTTATAGGTAATATAATTTAATCAGGTCACTAACTTAGTACCTCCATGTGTCGCACATTAGCAAGAACACGTGCTTCGCATTAGTAACATTATTATGTACATGGGATTAATAGACTTTAAGGCTGCCAAAAGCATGCGTCTAAAAACCATGCCCGCATGCCCAATGGCCACATGATGTTGCCAGGCTTTTCAGCAAAATTGTGCAGCTATTGGCCAATGCAGCTGGTTTGGTTTACAATGCATACATTTACCAGCTCATATGGACCTACATATGGATCTAGCCTCATAGTTCTAACCTTATCTACCGCACATAAGGATCCCCATGCACCTCGTTTTTACCTCTTGAGCCTTGTTTTAGCCCTGTGTGAATCACTTTAGTAACATCTTTGTTTCAGGTCACCCACCTTGGGTGGAACATTGCCCAATTTTCTCTGTATTTGGAAAGCTTAGATCGAACATTGCTCCTACGGTCATCAAGCAGTTGGCTTGTGCAATGATTCTGGTCTGCCTTGCTTCTGCGTTTGCTTGCTTTCTTGTAGTAAAAGAAGAAAAACCATATTGCTATGGCGCTACTACTATAGAGCAGGAGCCAGATGCAGATAAAGTATCAAGTATCAAGTACCTGAGGTTGCAGAAACGTTGCTTCCGACCGGGCAGTTTCTCGACCGGACCTACGAACGTAGTCAACAGCGTTTTTAGGTCCGGTCGGGAAGCCGTATACGGGGCAAAACGGAGCCTCATTGAAATACATTAGATACGGGACCGCATATGGCAGGGTGCGGTTGCCCCGCCCCCAACTCTCCGCCCCCTCTCCCCAGCTGTATACGGTCCCGTATCTTCAGAAACGTATTGTGCATGCACCCTTACACTGGAATGATGCAATAAATCTTCACCTTTTTTTGCACCAAATTTTTGTGTGCTGCTGGTATCTTGTGTATATTTAAAGGGGTACTCTGGTGGAATTTTTTTTTTTTTAAATCAACTGGTGCCAGAAAGTTAAACAAATTTGTGAACGACTTCTATTAAAAAATATTTATCCTTTCAGTACTTATTAGCAGCTGTACGCTACAGAGGAAATTCTTTTCTTTTTTATTTTCTGTTTTGTCTTGTCCACAGTGCTCTCTGCTGACACCTGATGCTCGTATCAGGAACTGTCCAGAGCAGGAGAAAATCCCCATTGCAAACCTATGCTGCTCTGGACAGTTCCTGACACGGCCAGAGGTGTCAGCAGAGGGCACTGTGGACAAGACAAAAAAGAAATTCAAAAAGTAAAGAATTTCCTCTGTAGCATACAGCTGCTAAAAAGTACTGGAAGGGTAAAGATTTTTTAATAGAAGTCATTTACAAATCTGTTTAATTTTCTGGCACCAGTTGACTTAAAATGTTTTTTCCACCGGAGTACCCCTTTAAGTTGTGAGCCACTTACCGGGGGTCCCAACCAGCGTGCACCATCTACTTTATTGAAACTTCAAGTTGTGCTGCTCTTCTGGGATCTTCTGTCTATCTATCTAAAAAATAAGGAATATATCCGCAGCACTAAAGTCCATGAATAACGTGAAAATGTATTCCATCAAAAAAAGTTAATGTCTCATAGCCTATGTGACATTCATTTTTTTTGATGGGATAAATTCTATGTACACCGACACCTTTTTGGATTTAATCAAGGGATTAAATCCAAGTAGGTATCGGTGCACACATCCGTATTTCTTCAGATACGGATATCTATCTAGCTACCTACCTATCTGTCTGTCTATGTATCTATCTACCTACCTACCTATTTATCTGTCTGCCTACATATCTATCTACCTACCTACTTATCTGTCTGTCTATATATCTATCTACCTACCTACCTACTTATCTGTCTGTCTATATATCTATCTACCTACCTAAAAAAAAAAAAAAAAAATTGAAATATCCGCAGCACACTGGGTAATAAAATCCCCCAAAAAAGTTTATTCCATCACGGTGAGGGTGTCCAGAACAACGTTTCAACCAGCTCCCTGGTCTTTTTCAAGGAGCTGGTTGAAACATTGTTCTGGACACCCTCACTGTGATGGCATAAACTTTTTGGGGGATTTTATTACCCAGTGTGCTGCGTATATTTCAAATTTTTGTTTATATATGGATCCCTGACCCGAGTCTGGACTACCTACCTACTTATCTGTCTGTCTATCTATCTATCTATCTATCCCTCTACCTACTTATCTGTCTGTCTGTCTATATATATATATATATATATATATATATCTACCTAGTTCAACAAAACAGCAGCACACCAGATAAGATGAAAGCGTGTCAGGCTTTATTCATCAGATGCCAGTGGCATCTGATGAATAAAGCCTGACACGCTTTCATCTTATCCAGTGTGCTGCTGTTTTGTTGAACTGGCTATTTGTGGGGGCCCTTGACCCAGACCCGACCAGCTTGCACCCATATCCATCTATCTATCTACCTAACTACCTGCTTATCTGTCTAACTATCTGTCTATCTACCTACCTACCTGCTTATCTGTCTAACTATCTGTCTATCTACCTACCTACCCACTATCTGTCTGTCTACCTATCTACCTACTTATCTGTCTGCCTTGAGGTTATGGTAGAGGACATATGGCTGTTCCTTCTCGAGTCCTTTCCAATCCTTTGGCATTAAGACTTGGTACACTAGTGTATCTTCAATCAATGGCTGGGTTCTTAACATCTTCAAGGAGTGTGTAAGGGAGATGAATGGCATGATTACTAATTGATCAATAATTCTGGCAGTATTAATGGTGTTTGCTACTCGCCAGGAAAATAACAGTCTACAAAGTGCAAACAAGGCAGCCGAGCGGAGCCGAGCATCTGTCATTATCCTCTAATTGTCACTGCTGAGTCTCCAGACCTTGTGACTTCCTCACTGGATGACACCGGTCACCAAGGGCAGATAGCAGGACAGATGCTCTTGTACATCTACATAACACGTCTACATGATGTGGAAAGAACAGCTTCATTATTCGCATCATTTATCAATTCCGGAAAAAAAATAAAAAGACTAGCCGAGTAAAGAGTGATATAACCTCTTGCCCTCTGTGTACCGAAGACTTCAGCCCTATAGTTAGTCTCCTAGAATTCTAAATCATTCTTACAGTCTATTTCATCTGGGATCTCCAAATCAGGGGGCAGTTTGCTTCTTTTATTACATATTGCCCTTGTACTGCCTAAGAAATTAAAGGAGATGGACCCTTTTAGGAAATCCAGCCCTTTTGGCAGAAGTTAACAACATGGTCTTGAATAAATAATATTCTATAGATGTCCTGTATGTGAGTACCTGGTATATAGTCCGAATCTGGAGTAAAGTAAATGAATCAGAAAAGGAGTCTTTGATGATTTACTGTGTACGGAGAAGAAGGAGAAGCTAAAATGTCCTGTGATGAAAATGAGATGACTGGTAAACTGGTAACCCTATTCCCTGGGTAAAAATAAAGTAAAAACTACTAGATATACAGTGTATATATATATATATATATATATATATATATATATATATATATATATATATATTGTGCCTGAAAGTGGGATGGGTGGATGGTATGGTGGGATCAGCAGTGAACGCCAAATGTCAGTAGTACCAGGTTGGACCCAATTTTGCCTTTAAAATTGCCTTCATTCATTGTGGCATACTTTTAACATGGTGAGACATTTCTCAGTGATTTTGCTTTATATGAACATGATGACATCACACAGTTCCTCTATATGGACATGATGACATCACACAGTTCCTCCATATGGACATGATGACATCGCACAGTTCCTCTATATGGACATGATGACATCACACAGTTCCTCTATATGGACATGATAACATTACACAGTTCCTCCATATGGACATGATGACATCACACAGTTCCTCCATATGGACATGATGACATCGCACAGTTCCTCTATATGGACATGACGACATCACACAGTTCCTCCATATGGACATGATGACATCACACAGTTCCTCTATATGGACATGACGACATCTCACAGTTCCTCTATATGGACATGACGACATCACACAGTTCCTCCATATGGACATGACGACATCACAGTTCCTCTATATGGACATGACGACATCACACAGTTCCTCTATATGGACATGACGACATCACACAGTTCCTCCATATGGACATGATGACATCGCACAGTTCCTATATATGGACATGACGACATCACACAGTTCCTCCATATGGACATGATGACATCACACAGTTCCTCTATATGGACATGACGACATCTCACAGTTCCTCTATATGGACATGACGACATCACACAGTTCCTCCATATGGACATGACGACATCACACAGTTCCTCTATATGGACATGACGATATCACACAGTTCCTCCATATGGACATGACGACATCACACAGTTCCTCCATATGGACATGACGACATTACACAGTTCCTCCATATGGACATGATGACATCACACAGTTCCTCCATATGGACATGATGACATCACACAGTTCCTCCATATGGACATGAGGACATCACACAGTTCCTCCATATAGACATGATGACATCACACAGTTCCTTCATATGGACATGATGACATCACACAGTTCCTCCATATGGACATGATGACATCACACAGTTCCTCTATATGGACATGACGACATCACACAGTTCCTCCATGTGGACATGATGACATCACACAGTTCCTTCATATGGACATGATGACATCACACAGTTCCTCCATATGGACATGATGACATCGCACAGTTCCCTTATATGGACATGACGACATCGCACAGTTCCTTTATATGGACATGACGACATCACACAGTTCCTCCATATGGACATGATGACATCACACAGTTCCTCCATACGGATATGATGACATCACACAGTTCCTCCATATGGACATGACGACATCCCACAGTTACTCCATATGGACATGACGACATCACACAGTTCCTTCATATGGACATGACGACATCACACAGTTCCTCCATATGGACATGACAACATCACACAGTTCCTCCATATGGACATGACGACATCACACAGTTCCTCCATATGGACATAACGACATCACACAGTTCCTCCATATGGACATGATGACATCACACAGTTCCTCCATACGGATATGATGACATCACACAGTTCCTCCATATGGGCATGATGACATCACACAGTTCCTCCATATGGACATGACGACATCAGACAGTTCCTCCATATGGACATGATGACATCACACAGTTCCTCCATATGGACATGATGACATCACACAGTTCCTCCATATAGACATGACATCACACAGTTCCTCCATATGGACATGATGACATAACACAGTTCCTCCGTATGGACATGATGACATCACACAGTTCCTCCATATAGACATGACATCACACAGTTCCTCCATATGGACATGACAACATCAGACAGTTCCACCATATGGACATGATGACATCACACAGTTCCTCCATATGGACATGATGACAACACACAGTTCCTCCATATAGACATGACATCACACAGTTCCTCCATATGGACATGATGACATAACACAGTTCCTCCATACGGATATGATGACATCACACAGTTGCTGTAGATTTCTTGGTTGCACATCCGCGATGCAAAACTCCTGTTTTACCATATCTCAGAGGTGATCTACTGGATTGAGATCTAGTGACTGTGGAGGCCATTGGAGTCCAGTGACGTGAGATGATATGGTGCATTATCCTGTTAGAAGTAGCCATCAGAAGATAGGTCTACTGTGGTCATGGTCAGTAACAATACTCAGGTTGGGGTTCATATTTATACCATGCTCAATTGATACTATAGGGCCCAAAGTGTGCCAAAAAATGTCCCCCACACCATTACACCACCACCACCAGCCTGAACTGCTGATCCAAGGCAGGATGGATAGTTACATAGTTACATAGTTACATAGTTAGTATGGTTGAAAAAAGACATACGTCCATCAAGTCCAACCAGGGGATTGAAGGGAAGGATGTAAGGGGATAAGGGAAAGGGATGTAGTTTTATAATTCTGCATAAGCATTAATGTTATTTTGTTCCAGGAATGTATCTAACCCTGCTTTAAAGCTGTTAATTGTTCCTGCTGTGACCAGTTCCTGAGGTAGACCGTTCCATAAATTCACAGTCCTCACGGTAAAGAAGGCGTGCCGCCCCTTTAGACTAAACCTTTTCTTCTCCAGACGGAGGGAGTGCCCCCTCGTCCTTTGGGGGGGTTTAACCTGGAACAGTTTTTCTCCATATTTTTTGTATGGGCCATTTATATACTTATATATGTTTATCATATCCCCCCTTAAACGTCTCTTCTCAAGACTAAACAATTGTAACTCCTTTAATCGCTCCTCATAGCTAAGATGTTCCATGCCCCATATTAGTTTAGTCGCGCGTCTCTGCACCCTTTCCAACTCCGCAGTGTCCCTTTTATGAACAGGCGACCAAAACTGAACAGCATATTCCAGGTGAGGCCGTACCAATGCTTTATAAAGGGGGAGTATTATGTCCCTGCCCCTCGAGTCCATGCCTCTTTTTATACATGACAATATCCTGCCGGCTTTGGAAGCAGCAGTCTGACATTGCATGCTATTTTGTAGTCTGTGATCTACAAGTACACCCAGATCCTTCTCTACCAGTGACTCTGCCAGTTTAATCCCCCCTAAGACATACGACGCATGCAGGTTATTAGTACCCAGATGCATAACTTTACATTTATCCACATTGAACCTCATTTGCCAAGTGGATGCCCAGACACTTAGTCTATCCAAGTCATCTTGTAACTTATGCACATCCTCTATAGACTGTACTGTGCTACAAAGCTTGGTGTCATCTGCAAAGATAGAAACAGAGCTGTTAATACCATCCTCTATATCATTGATAAATAAATTAAACAACAGCGGGCCCAGTACTGAACCTTGGGGTACACCACTAATTACCGGGACCAATCAAAGTATGAATCATTGACCACCACTCTCTGGGTACGATCCATGAGCCAGTGTTCAATCCAGTTACAAACTAAAGTTTCCAAGCCCAATGACCTTAACTTACCTGTCAGATGTCTGTGAGGGACAGTATCAAACGCTTTGGCAAAATCCAGAAACACTATATCCACAGCCATTCCTCTGTCAAGGCTTCTACTCACCTCTTCATAAAAGCAAATTAGATTGGTTTGACAACTTCTATCCTTAGTAAACCCATGCTGGCTATCACTTATAATACTATTATCCCCTATGTATTCCTGTATGTAATCCCTTATAAGTCCTTCAAACAATTTACCCACAATGAACGTTAGACTTACCGGTCTATAATTGCCTGGCGAAGACCTAGAGCCCTTCTTGAAGATTGGTACCACATTAGCCTTGCGCCAGTCCCTTGGCACAATACCAGACACCAGAGAATCTCTAAATATCATGAACAAGGGTACAGATATTACTGAACTTACCTCTCTAAGAACTCTTGGGTGTAGTCCATCCGGTCCTGGGGATTTGCTTACATTTATATCACTTAACTTACCTTGTACCATCTCTACATTAAGCCAGTTCAATACATTATATGATGTGTTACCAGCACTGACCTGACCAATGTCAGCTCCTTCTTCCATAGTATATACAGAACTAAAGAACCCATTCAGTAGCTCCGCCTTCTCTTGATCGCACGTGACAACCTCCCCATTATCATTATTAAGGGGTCCTACATGCTCTGCACTTGGTTTTTTTGTATTTATATATCTAAAAAAATATTTAGGATTAGTTTTGCTTTCTTCGGCCACCTGTCTCTCATTTTGAATTTTTGCTGTTTTTATTACATTTTTACAGATTTTATTAAGCTCCTTGTACTGTTTAAATGTTATAGCTGACCCATCAGATTTGTATTTTTTGAAGGCTATTTTTTTGTTGTTTATTGCTCTTTTAACCTCATTTGTCAGCCATGTAGGATTTAGTTTTAATCGTTTATATTTGTTCCCCTTTGGTATATATTTAGCTGTATAGTTATTTAGAGTTGATTTAAAGATGTCCCATTTACCTTCTGTATCAGTATTTGACAACACCTCCCCCCAGTCTATGTCCTGTAGTGCAGCCCTCAGCCCAGGGAAATTTGCCTTTTTAAAGTTATATGTTTTTGCTTTCCCCGTCTGTCTTTGTTTTCTACATTTTAAGTCAAAAGTAACTATATTGTGGTCGCTATTACCAAGGTTTTCCCTCACAGTTACATTACCAACCAGCTCTGCGTTGTTGGAAATGATCAGATCCAACAAGGCATCACTTCTTGTTGGGTCCTCCACAAACTGGCCCATAAAATTATCCTGCAATAAATTTAGGAATTTTCTCCCCTTTGTAGTTTTAGCCAACCCCGGACCCCAATCTATATCTGGATAGTTAAAATCTCCCATTATTACCACTGTACCTGCCCGGGCGGCCCTCTCTTTTTGTTTATACAGCCGACCTTCTATCTCTTCAGTGATATTAGGGGGTCTGTAGATTACACCAAATATTATTTTTTTAGTATTTCCCTCCTTTTGTAATTCTACCCACAGTGATTCCACATCCTCAGAATCATCACACACTATGGCATCGTTCACACTGACTTTCATGCCACTTCTTACATACAGACAGACTCCACCACCTTTTCTGTTCATTCTATCCTTGCAAAACAATGTAAACCCCTGCAGATTGACAGCCCAGTCATGCGAGGAGTCCAGCCATGTCTCAGTGACCCCAACTATATCACCAGCCATGTCTCAGTGACCCCAACTATATCAATATGTTCCTCCAGTATCAAGGCCTCAAGCTCCCCCATTTTATTTGCTAGGCTTCTGGCATTTGTGAACATACACTTTACATTTCCATTAAGTTTTACACATATAGTCTCACTAATGGAATTTTCAGAGTTATTGGGGTTAATGTCATTTTTTGAGTTATAAGGGCTAATTGTACTATTTAAGTTATTGGGGCTAATGGGATTTTTTGAGTTATTGGGTCTAACGTTATTATTTAAGTTATAAGGGCTAATGGGATTTTTTGCGTTATTGCGTCTAACGTTGTTATTTAAGTTATTGGGGCTAACGGTATTTTTTGAGTTAATGGGGTTTATTGTAGTTATTGAGTTATTGGGGCTAATGGAATTTTTTGAATTATTGGGATTACAATTTTTCGGGCTACATTTATTTTTACAGCTGGTTTTTAACGCATGAATCTCCTTATCCACTGTTCTTAACCTCCCCCCACAGGACTCCTCTCCACCCGCCATTATGTCCTGACCCCTCTCTAACCTATCCATCCCACTGTCTGCTTTCTTTGCTTTATTATCCTCCCCCCACTCACCTAGTTTAAATACTCAGCCACCCCTTCATTCTTTCATGTTGTTAACTCCATTATCTGAGCTTGCCATCTGAATGTTGCAGCTGTAATAGAGACTCGTCAGATCCGGCAACGTTCTTCCAGTCTTCCATTGTCCAATTTTGGTGCCTGTGTAAATTGTAGCCTTAGTTTTCTGTTCTTAGCTGACAGGAGTGGCACCCGGTGTGGTCTTGTGCTGCTGTAGCCCATCTGCTTTAAGGTTAAATGTGCATTCTCAGACGGTATTCTGCATACCTTGTGTAATAACCCGACTTGGTTCTACTTGTCATTCATTGCTTGTGTTTGTTTGTATCTGAACAGTTTAAACAACAAGTCAGCTTATAGGTTTGTTCGGCAACTGCGGCAATGCAGAGTTTCTGGTACTGGGACTATGTTTGTACTGCAGCGTGGACATATGCCGGTGCTATGACTATGAATAGTGTACAGGTAACCATATGACAAAGAGAAAATGAAAGCCGGCCACTCACCATTTCTTGTCTTCAAGCTTCTTTATTTATCCGAAAAATACTCACATAGCAAGCTGGGGAGAAGGACATATACCGGGGGTACAGATAGGCAACAACCTCCTTTTCGCACTATTAAGTGCTTCTTCCGGCCATGCCTATCTGTACCCCCTGGTATATGTCACACTGGTATATGTCCTTCTCCCTCGGATAAATAAAGAAGCTTGAAGACAAGAAATGGAGAGTGGCCGGCTTTCATTTTCTCCTTCTCATACGGTTTGTTTGTATCTGTACTAGTTCTTGTTATACTCATGGTTTAATCTTCTATGTTTATTTTTGACCCTTGGCTATAGTGAACTGACCATTCTCCTGTCTTCCATATTGGTACTGTGAGCTATCCTGGTTTGATCCAACATGTCTGACATTGCTTTCAGGCTCTATCAGTCTGTTGTTGTCCGCCTGCTGTATTGTGCTCCCTATTTTGTGCTTTTGTTAACCCTTTGCGTCCTGACCTGACCTCCATACAGTTGCTTATTGTTTCAGAACTTGTTACATCCCTGCACTTACTGAGACAGAGCTGCTTTCCAGTTGAGGGTCCGTTGCATAGGGCAGATACTCAAGTAGGTAGGCCAAACATATGCCTGCCCATCATGACACCTTGGTTGTAACAAGGGATTAAGTGAGTTACTATTGAGTCATCTCGAACCAGTCTGTCCATTCTCCTCTGACCTTAACAAAGCATCTGGCATGAACAAAAATGCCAAAGTCAAAGTCACCTAAATCTCCTTTTTCCCATTCTGATGCTCAATTTATGCTTCAACAATTTGTCCACATCTACATGCCAAAAATGCATTGAGTAACTGCCATGTGATTGACTGATTAGTGACCCCAATAAAGTGGTGGTTAGTGTCTATTTAGTTATTTTCATTAATACATAAGAAAAATGGGTGAACACAGCAGAAAGAAGCCCCCGGAAATTTGCAACCCAATTTCTCTCGAGTGAGGAAATATATCATATTTGTATGTCAAGTGTTCTGCGTGTGCAATACAAGGCTCAGAAGGTAAGGAGTAGTGTTGCTCGCGAATATTCGCAATTCGAATATTATTCGCGAATATCGCATATTCGCGAATTCGCGAATTTCGCGAATATAGCGCTATATATTCGTAATTACGAATATTCGTTTTAATTTTTTTTTTTTTTTTTTTTCTTCACAGTACACATCACAGTGATCACCCCTCTCTGCTTCCAGCTTGTGTGGTGTAAAGAAGGCTCTAATGCTACTGTGTGAGACTGGCGTGTGAATATTCGCATATGCGAAAATTAGCATATGCTAATTTTCGCATACGCGAATTTTCGCATGTACTAATTTTGCATATGCTAATATTCACATATGATAATTTTCGCAAACGCGAATATTCGCATATGCGAAAATAAAACGAGAATATAACGAATATGCGAATATTCGCGAACATATGACGAATATTCGTCCATATATTCGCGAATATTCGCGAATTCGAATATGGCCTATGCCGCTCAACACTAGTAAGGAGCGACAATGGGATTTTGGAGAGTGAGTTTTTTATTAAATGGTTTTTGTGGGTCATATTACATTTAGGAAGCCCATATGGTGCCAGAACAGCAAAAAAAAAAAAAAACAACAACATGGCATACTATTTTGGAAACTTCACCCCTCAAGGAACGTAACAAGGGGTACAGTGAGCATTAACACCCCACAGGTATTTTGACAACTTTTCATTACATTCAGATGTGTAAATTAATTTTTTTTTCACAAAAATTCAGTTTTTCCCCAAATTTTACATTTTTACAAGAGGTAATAGGAGTAAATGCCCCCCAAAATTTGTAACCCCATTTCTTCTGAGTATGGAAATACCCCATGTGGTGATGTCAAGTGCTCTGGGGGCGAACTACAATGCTCAGAAGGGAAGGAGCAACAATGGGATTTTGGAAAGCAAATTTTTCTGAAATGATTTTGGGGGGCATGTCATATTTAGGAAAGCCCCTATGGTGCCAGAACAGCAAAAAAATTAAAATAATAAACACAAGGCATACTATTTGGGAAACTTTACCCCTCAAGGAACATAACAAGGTTATAGTGAGCCTTAACACCCGAGGGTGTCCGGGCATGCTGGCAGTTGTTGTTTTGCATCAGCTGGAGGTCCACAGTTTGAAGACCCCACATTATATGTAAAGCATGCTTTTTTAGACTTTTTCAGTCTAGGAAAGTTTTATTGTATCTGGTAACATCATGGCAGATCCTAAAGATCCAGATAAAAGACTAACTGGTGTTACTACATACTGCACAGAACATAACAAAATCTCTATAACTTATAACCAGAGACATGAACATAAACAGGATCCGCATCCTTCAGCCTATGAAAAATGTCCATAAATTTACGCTGAAAGGTATAAATGGTTTATATATCAAAGTGGAGAATAAAAGAAACTTGAAATACCGCAGCAAATGGAAATTCACAGTGGGTACATACAGGGAAGGTGTAGCGGGAAATGACACTGTAATAAGAAGGTCTCGTCTAATGTCAACCCCAGGACCTCGAATGGTTTTCAAGCGAGCCGAGCAATTATCCGGCGGTAGACGTCCGCTCTCTAGAAGAAAAATACATATATGCAGAAGGAACAAAGCCGCACAGCGAGCCCTCACACTAACAAGTGAAAGCCTAAGGCTCCAAGTATATCTGAAATATTGGTAAAAGACAAGTCCCCGGATGGACAATGACTTGGTAAATTCCAAACCTACAGCAAGTGGACGCGGAACAAACCTCTGCTAAGTGAAGTTTCGTCTCACGATGAGATTCCCCGCTGTGCTCTGTCCTACCTGTTTGCGATGGATGTGAAGGGCTCGGGTCTAGGACCACATATAGTAGTTTAGAGTGGGCCCAGACATGAAGTAATAAACTGGCACCTACACTGATGAGGTAAAAGAAGAAATACGTCGGAAATAATTCTGTTTTGTTTTCCCTTTTTTTTTATTAACAAATTTAGTTTTTACAAAATGAATAAAATATATCTTATCTGTCATTTTATATGTAAACTGTACATGTTGTTTCAAAAGTTTTTACAAACCTGCATGGTTTTGTTAGCTTTAGAGTGGTGACAAGGTTGTTTTGGTACTCAAACTGCTGATACTGAGCCCCTGAGGGCCCTCTTGATGAGGCGTCGCTCTGCCGACTGCAAAAAAGTTAGTAACCAGCCGGCATCTGAAGCACCCGCCCAGCCAGAACCACCGTCACGTGAAGAGGAGGTTTGTTACAGTGTGTCACCCCAGTAGTAAGGAGATTACGTGAGAAGGAGGTTTGTTACAGTGTGTCACCCCAGTAGTAAGGGGATTACATGAGGAGTGAGTTTGTTACAGTGTGTCACCCCAGTAGTAAAGAGATTACATGAGGAGTGAGTTTGTTACAGTGTGTCACTCCAGTAGTAAGGAGATTACATGAGGAGTGAGTTTGTTACAGTGTGTCACCCCAGTAGTAAAGAGATTAAATGAGGAGTGAGTTTGTTACAGTGTGTCACCCCAGTAGTAAGGAGATTACATGAGGAGGAGGTTTGTTACAGTGTGTCACCCCAGTAGTAAGGAGATTACATGAGGAGGGGGTTTGTTACAGTGTGTCACCCCAGTAGTAAGGACATTACATGAGGAGGAGGTTGGGTACAGTGTATCACCCCAGTAGTAAGGAGATTACATGAGGAGGAGGTTTGTTACAGTGTGTCACCCCAGTGGTAAGGAGATTACATGAGGAGGAGGTTTGTTACAGTGTGTCACTCCAGTAGTAAGGAGATTATATGAGGAGGGGGTTTGTTACAGTGTGTCACCCCAGTAGTAAGGAGATTACATGGGGAGTGAGTTTGTTACAGTGTGTCACCCCAGTAGTAAGGAGATTACATGAGGAGTGAGTTTGTTACAGTGTGTCACCCCAGTAGTAAAGAGATTACATGAGGAGTGAGTTTGTTACAGTGTGTCACCCCAGTAGTAAGGAGATTACATGAGGAGGAGGTTTGTTACAGTGTGTCACCCCAGTAGTAAGGAGATTACATGAGGAGGGGGTTTGTTACAGTGTGTCACCCCAGTAGTAAGGACATTACACGAGGAGGAGGTTGGGTACAGTGTATCACCCCAGTAGTAAGGAGATTACATGAGGAGGAGGTTTGTTACAGTGTGTCACCCCAGTGGTAAGGAGATTACATGAGGAGGAGGTTTGTTACAGTGTGTCACTCCAGTAGTAAGGAGATTATATGAGGAGGGGGTTTGTTACAGTGTGTCACCCCAGTAGTAAGGAGATTACATGGGGAGTGAGTTTGTTACAGTGTGTCACCCCAGTAGTAAGGAGATTACATGAGGAGTGAGTTTGTTACAGTGTGTCACCCCAGTAGTAAAGAGATTACATGGGGAGTGAGTTTGTTACAGTGTGTCATCCCAGTAGTAAGGAGATTACATGAGGAGGTGGTTTGTTATAGTGTGTCACCCCAGTAGTAAGGACATTACATGAGGAAGAGCTTGGTTACAGTGTGTTACCCCAGTTGTAAGGAGATTACATGAGGAAGAGGTTTGTTACAGTGTGTCACCCCAGTAGTAAGGAGATTACATGAGGAGGAGGTTTGTTACAGTGTGTCACCCCAGTAGTAAGGAGATTACATGAGGAGGGGGTTTGTTACAGTGTGTCACCCCAGTAGTAAGGACATTACATGAGGAGGAGGTTGGGTACAGTGTATCACCCCAGTAGTAAGGAGATTACATGAGGAGGAGGTTTGTTACAGTGTGTCACCCCAGTGGTAAGGAGATTACATGAGGAGGAGGTTTGTTACAGTGTGTCACTCCAGTAGTAAGGAGATTATATGAGGAGGGGGTTTGTTACAGTGTGTCACCCCAGTAGTAAGGAGATTACATGGGGAGTGAGTTTGTTACAGTGTGTCACCCCAGTAGTAAGGAGATTACATGAGGAGTGAGTTTGTTACAGTGTGTCACCCCAGTAGTAAAGAGATTACATGAGGAGTGAGTTTGTTACAGTGTGTCACCCCAGTAGTAAGGAGATTACATGAGGAGGAGGTTTGTTACAGTGTGTCACCCCAGTAGTAAGGAGATTACATGAGGAGGGGGTTTGTTACAGTGTGTCACCCCAGTAGTAAGGACATTACATGAGGAGGAGGTTGGGTACAGTGTATCACCCCAGTAGTAAGGAGATTACATGAGGAGGAGGTTTGTTACAGTGTGTCACCCCAGTGGTAAGGAGATTACATGAGGAGGAGGTTTGTTACAGTGTGTCACTCCAGTAGTAAGGAGATTATATGAGGAGGGGGTTTGTTACAGTGTGTCACCCCAGTAGTAAGGAGATTACATGGGGAGTGAGTTTGTTACAGTGTGTCACCCCAGTAGTAAGGAGATTACATGAGGAGTGAGTTTGTTACAGTGTGTCACCCCAGTAGTAAAGAGATTACATGGGGAGTGAGTTTGTTACAGTGTGTCATCCCAGTAGTAAGGAGATTACATGAGGAGGTGGTTTGTTATAGTGTGTCACCCCAGTAGTAAGGACATTACATAAGGAAGAGCTTGGTTACAGTGTGTTACCCCAGTTGTAAGGAGATTACATGAGGAGGAGGTTTGTTACAGTGTGTCACCCCAGTAGTAAGGACATTACATAAGGAGGAGGTTTGTTACAGTGTGTCACCCCAGTAGTAAGGAGATTTCATGAGGAGGAGGTTTGTTACAGTGTTTCACCCCAGTAGTAAGGACATTACATGAGGAGGAGCTTGGTTACAGTGTGTCACCCCAGTTGTAAGGAGATTACATGAGGAGGAGGTTTGTTACAGTGTGTCACCCCAGTAGTAAGGAGATTACATGAGGAGGGGGTTTGTTACAGTGTGTCACCCCAGTAGTAAGGAGATTACATGAGGAGGAGGTTTGTTACAGTGTGTCACCCCAGTAGTAAGGACATTACATGAGGAGGAGCTTGGTTACAGTGTGTCACCCCAGTAGTAAGGAGATTACATGAGGAGGAGGTTTGTTACAGTGTGTCACCCCAGTAGTAAGGAGATTACATAAGGAGGAGGTTTGTTACAGTGTGTCACTCCAGTAGTAAGGTGATAACATGAGGAGGAGGTTTGTTACAGTGCTTAGCCCCAGTAATAAGGTGGGGCGTGTCAAAGGGCGGAGCCAATAGGCAGGTCAAGTGGCGGCAAAATTAGCTTTCGCCTAGGGTGTCAAAAATCCACCCTAGGCGTGGTCAGAGATGAGAGGAAAGCCTTGATTTACCTTTGAAGAACAGTTTGAATCATCTTTAGCAGGCAAACTGGCTCAAATTGCAGGTTCATAGTGCAGACTCTCTCAGGCTTCCTCTCTCCTGCACAAACCCCATGGTAAACCCCGCCCCCCACTTGTTGTGTTCTGTCCTGGCCTAGCTGTTACTAGAGACTAGTGTTGAGCGCAAAAATTCAAAATGCTCTTTTTTACAGCGCATATCTGCACTTCATGATTTCGAGAATATTTACAATATAGTGATATATATTCGTAATGACGAATGTTGTTTTCTTTCTTTTTTGCAAATATTCACGAATATCGGCACTTCCAGTCAGAGGACACTGATCCCTCTCTTCCTTTAGGTGAAAGATATAATCGCGCATGCGCACTATGCAAATTTCATTACAAATTTTTGCATGGAAAATATGAAAGAGAACGAACATAGCGAATATGCGAATTTCGCGAACATAGGACGAATATTCATCCATATATTCACGAAATATCGGGAATTTGAATATGGTCCCTGCTGCTTATGGAAATTCCCTCAACAACAAGTGGAAAACAGACTGTACAAGAGCTTAGATCTGTTTTTCTGGTTAATGAGGGGATTTACATTTGTTAGGGATCACACAGTCTATGGAAGTGTTTCCAAACTAGGGTGCCTACAGCTGTTGCAAAACTACAACTCCCAGCATGCCCGGACAGCCAAAGGCTGTCCGGGCATGCTGAGAGTTGGAGTTTTGCAACAGTGTGAGGCGCACTGGTAGGAAAACACTGGTCCATGGCATGGAGGGAGGTTGTTTGAAACGGAAATGAAATTAAATTAAATTAAATAAAACTTATTTTAGAAGAAAACATACCCCAATTCTGAGGGTCCATGCACATATCTGTATTATAAATATGTCTTATTTGTGGCCCTTAGGCTGCTATCAGTCCCACTATATCAGTTTATATCTCTGAAATAATATTTAGCCACAATGTTAGGACTCATACCATGTCCCCCATACAATGTCCATGGGGGTGCTTACTGGTTTTTCCTGTCGGGCCTCTGTATGATGTCAGAGCAGGGTTTTTCAGGTCCACTCTTTAAGTCATTCCAGGACTACAGTCGAGAAACCTTATAACTGAGAATCGTTTTTAGCAATGCAACCCGAAGAATGTAACATCAGCTCTGCTTAATGATTTAAAGGGGTACTCCCCTGGAAAAAAATGTTTTTAAATCAACTGGTGCCAGAAACTTAAACAGATCTGTAAATTACTTCTATTTAAAAATTTTAATCCTTCCAGTACTTATCAGTAGTGTTGAGCACAAATATTCGCAATGCGAATTTTTATTGCGAATATCGGCACTTCGCGATTTTGGGAATATTTGGAATATAGTTCCATATTTTCGTAATGAGGAATATTCGTTCTTTTTGTGGGGTTTTTTCGCATGCAGATTTAAAAAAAAAATTTTTTTTAAGTGAACAAACATAGGGAATATGCGAATTTCATGAACATAGGGCGAATATTCGTCAATATATTCGCCAAATATCACTTATCCGAATATGGGCCCTGCCGCTGATTACTGGTGCCAGAAAGTTAAACAGATTTGGAAATTACTTCTATTTAAAAATCTTAATCTTTCCAGTACTTATCAGCTGCTGTATGCTCCATAAGAAGTTCTTTTCTTTTTGAATTTCCTTTCTGTCTGGGCACAGTGCTCTCTACTGACACCTCTGTCCATTTTAGGAACTCTTTGCTATGGGGATTTGCTCCTACTCTGGACAGTTCCTAAAATGGACAGAGGTGTCAGCTGAGAGCACTGTGGTCAGACAGAAAAGAGCATACTGTAGCTGATAAGTACTGGAATGATTAAGATTTTCAAATAGAAGTAATTTACAAATCTGTATACGTTTCTGGCACCAGGTGATTTAAAAAAAAAAAAGTTTTCCAGTGGAGTACCCCTTTAACCTCTTAAGGACGCAGGGCGTACCTGTACGCCCTGCGCCCGGTCTTTAAAATGGGGTCACGCAGTAACCCCGCATCATACCGGGTTGGTCCCGGCGGCTAATGATAGCCGGGACCCTGGGCTAATAGCGTGAGGCACCAAGGTTGTGCCGCGCGCTATTAACCCTTTAGACGCAGCGATCAAAGTTGATCGCCGCATCTAAAACGAAAGTAAAAGCTTCTCGGTAGCTCAGTCGGGCTGATCGGGACTATCGCGATAAAATCGTGATGTCCCGATCAGCTAGGACGCGAACGGTGGCCCCCTTACCTTGCTCCGTTGCGTCTGATCGGCATTTGATTGCTCCAAGCCTGAGCTACAGGCTTGAGCAATCAACCCCCTATAACGCTGATCCATGCAAAGCTATGGCTTTACAGGGATCAGTGTAAAAGATCAGTGTGTGCAGTGTTATAGCCCTCTATAGGAGCCATAGCACTGCAAATAAAAGGTAAGAAAGGTCATTTAACCCCTTCCCTAATAAAAGTTTGAATCACCCCCCTTTTCCCCCCAAAGCAAAAAAAATGTCAATGTCCAAAATAGCCTATTTTGGTCACTTTTTATATCATGAAAAAATGAATAAATAGCGATTAAAAGGTCCGATCAATACAAAAATGGTACCAGAATGCGGCGCAAAAAATTAGCCCTCATACCGGCCCGTACGCAGAAAAATTAAAAAGTTATAGGGGTTAGAAGATGATAATTTTAACCCCTTCCCGACCTATGACATACCTGTACGTCATGGGTGGCAAGGTGTTCCCGACCCATGACATACAGGTACGTCATGGAGATTACTGCCGCTACTCGCGGCATCCCGCAGCGCCCGGAAAGATGGTGGCTATCACTGATAGCCAGCCATCTTACCGTGCGACCACGGGGGGTTTCATCTCCCACCCCCCCCAGCGATCGCTGCTATCAGCTGGTCAAATCTGACTAGCTGATAGCAGCGTTTCGCTATCAGAATACTTAGCAGCGCGGTGTGTGAGTCCCGATCACGGGGATCGGGACACACACCGCTCTGCTAAGTGTCCCTGTCCCGTCCCCCGGCGTCACTTACCCGTCGGAGCGGTGTCCCGAGCGGTGTCCCGAGCGGTCCCGGCGGTCCCGGCGTCCTGCATGCGGTCCTGGCTGCGCTGCGTCCCGGAGGTGAGTATCCGGCAGCAGTGCGGCATCTTCATTGGCAGCAGTGAGATCGCCGTAAAGCGATCTCACTGCTGCCTCTGAGAGTTTCAAAACTGCAACTCCCAGCATGCCCAGACAGCCTTTTGCTTTCTGGGCATGCTGGGAGTTGTAGTTTTGCAACATCTGGAGGTCCACAGTTTGGAGACCACTGTATAATGGTCTCCAATCTGTGCTCTTCCAGATGTTGCAAAACTACAAATCTCAGCATGCTCAGTCTGTCCAGGCATGCTGGGAGTTGTAGTTCTCTAACTTCTGGAAGAGCATAGATTGGAGACCATTATACAGTGGTCTCCAAACTGTGGACCTCCAGATGTTGCAAAACTACAACTCCCAGCATGCCCAGACTGCCCAAGCATGCTGGAAGTTGTAGTTCGGCAACATCTGATCCTTCAGATATTGCTGAACTACAACTTCCAGCATGCCTTGGCAGTCTGGGCATGCTGGGAGTTGTAGTTTTGCAACAACTGGAGGCACACTAGTTGGGAAACATTGTCCGTTTCCTACCTCAGTGCCTCCAGCTGTTGCAATTGTTGCAAAACTATAACTCCCAGCATGCACTGACAGACCATGCATGCTGGGAGTTGTAGTTTTGCAACAGCTGGAGGCACACTGGTTTGGAAACACCAAGTTTGGTTGCAAAACACTTGAAAGTTTATTACTTAACTTAGTGTTTCCAAACCAGTGTTCCTCCAGCTGTTGCAAAACTACAACTCCCAGCATGCACGGATAGCCAAAGGGCATGCTCGGAGTTTGCAACAGCTGGATGTTTGCCCCCTCCCCCCAATGTGAATGTACAGGGTACACTCACATGGGCGGAGGTTTACAGTGAGTGCTGCAAGTTTGAGATGGCGCAAATTTTGCGCTGCAGCTCAAACTTCCAGCGGCAAACTTGCTGTGAACCTCTGCCCATGTGACTGTACCCTAAAAACACTACACTACACTGACACTAACCTAAAATAAAAAGTAAAAAACACTACATATACACATACCCCTACACAGCCCCCCTCCCCCCAAAAAATGAAAAACGTCTGGTACGCTACTGTTCCCAAAACGGAGCCTCCAGCTGTTGCAAAATAATAACTCCCAGTATTGCCGGACAGCCATTGACTGTCCAGGCATGCTGGGAGTTTTGCAACAGCTGGAGGCACCCTGTTTGGGAATCACTGGCGTAGAATACCCCTATGTCCACCCCTATGCAAATCCCTAATTCAGGCCTCAAATGCGCATGGCGCTCTCTCACTTTGGAGCCCTGTCGTATTTCAGGGCAACAGTTTTGGGACACATATGGGGTATCGCCGTACTCGGGAGAAATTGCCTTACAAATTTTGGGGGGCTTTTTCTTCTTTAACCCCTTATGAAAAGGTGAAGTTGGGGTCTACACCAGCATGTTAGTGTAAAAAAATTAATTTTTTACACTGACATGCTGGTGTTGCCCTATACTTTTCATTTTCACAAGAGGTAAAAGGGAAAAAAGACCCTCTAAATTTGTAACGCAATTTCTCGTGAGTACGGAGATACCCCATATGTGGGCGCAAAGTGCTCTGGGGGCGCACAACAAGGCCCAGAAGGGAGAGTGCACCATGTACATTTGAGGCGATTTGCACAGGGGTGGCTGATTGTTACAGCAGTTCTGACAAACGCAAAACAATAAATATTCACATGTGACCCCATTTTGGAAACTACATCCCTCACGGAATGTAATAAGGGGTGCAGTGAGCATTTACACCCCACTGGTGTATGACAGATTTTTGGAACAGTGGTCTGTGAAAATGAAAAATAAAATTTTTGATTTGCACAGTCCACTGTTTCAAATATCTGTCAAACGCCAGTGGGGTGTAAATGCTCACTGCACCCCTTATTACATTCCGTGAGGGGTATAGTTTCCAAAATGGGGTCACATGTGGGGGGGGTCCACTGTTCTGGCACCATAGGGGCTTCCTAAATGGGACATGCCCCCCAAAAACCCTTTCAGAAAAACTCACTCTCCAAAATCCCATTGTCGCTCCTTCCCTTCTGAGGGCTCTACTGCGCCCGCCGAACACTTTACATACGCATATGAGGTATTTCCTTACTCAAGAGAAATTGGGTTACCAATTTTAGGGTGATTTCTCTCCTTTTACCCCTTGTAAAAATTCAAAAATTGGGTCTACAAGAAAATGCGAGTGTAAAAAATGAAGATTTAGAATTTTCTCCTTCACTTTGCTGCTATTCCTGTGAAACACCTAAAGGGTTAAAACACTTACTGAATGTCATTTTGAATACTTTGGGGGGTGCAGTTTTTATAATGGGGTCATTTATGGGGTATTTCTAATATGAAGATCCTTAAAATCCACTTCCAACCTGAACTGGGCCCTGAAAAATTACGATTTTGAAAATCTTGAGAAAAATTGGAAAATTGCTGCGGAACTTTGAAGCCCTCTGGTGTCTTCCAAAAGTAAAAACTTGTCAATTTTTTAATGCAAACACAAAGTAGACATATTGTATATGTGAATCAATATGTAATTTATTTGGAATATCCATTTTCCTTTCAAGCAGAGACTTTCAAAGTTAGAAAAATGCTAAATTTTCTAAATTTTCATGAAATTTTTTGATTTTTTACCAAGAAAGGATGCAAATATCAGTGAAATTTTACCGATAACATAAAGTAGAATATGTCACGAAAAAACAATCTCGGAATCAGAATGATAAGTAAAAGCATTCCAAAGTTATTAATGTTTAAAGTGACAGTGGTCAGATTTTCAAAAAATGCCCAGGTCATGAAGGTGAAAATGGGTTGGGTCATGAAGGGGTTAAACATATACATTTTCCTGCATGTAGTTATGATTTTTTTTCAGAAGTACGACAATATCCAACCTATATAAGTAGGGGATCATTTTAACCGTTTGGACCTACAGAATAAAGATAAGGTGTCATTTTTACCAAAAAATGCACTGCGTAGAAACGGAAGCCCCCAAAATATACAAAATGACATTTTTTCTTTAATTTTGGCGCACAATGATTTTTTTTTCCGTTTCGCTGTAGAATTTATGGTTAAATGACTAATGTCACTGCAAAGTAAAATTGGAGTCGCAAAAAAAAAAAGCCATCATACGGAATTTTATGTGCAAAATTGAAAGCGTTATGATTTTTAGAAGGTGATGAGGAAAAAATGAAAATGCAAAAACGGAAAAACGCAGAGTCCTTAAGGGGTTAAGTCCCCATATGTGTGATTTGTTATACCTGCTCTAGCCCATTCTGGATGACAAGTTCTACACAGTAATTCAATATATCAGCAGTATACATGTATACCTAAAGGTCTGCGGTCATTTATTACTATTCCCGTCCAAAAGCTTTTTAGCCTCATTCTGTCTGATTTTCTGGAGAATCACAAGCAACTTTTTTTTTTTTTTTTTTTTTTAAGGACAAGGTGTGCAGTAATTACAATGCTGACAGAGAGAGAAATGAGATGGTCGGTTCAATGGAAGAGCCTCCAGTCTCTTGTTGATTCATTAGCTACATCCTGCAGTGTTCTGCCTTGTACTGAAAGATACAGTATATACCGCACCGCGGAGACGAAGAAAGGGCCAGCATGCTCCGGAGCACCGCACGCTAGACTACGCTATAAAAGCATCGGCTGAAGAGTAATGCAATGTAGCAGCAGTGAAACGATTAATGGGTTAAAGGGTCAGCGCTGTCTGCAAGGTGATCTGAGGCTATAATGATGGTAAAGCTAAGAAACATACGGCTACCTTCATACACCGCTTTTCAAAGGAGATCCCCCGGTATGAGTGCCGATGAAGTCTGGAGAAGGATTTACTTTCTTAAAGGGGTACTCCTGTGGAAAACTTTTTTTTTTTTTTTTTTTTAATCAACTGGTGCCAGAAAGTTAAACAGATTTGTAAATTGCTTCTATTAAAAAATCTTAATCCTTCCAGTACTTTTTAGCGGCTGTATACTACAGAGGAAATGCTTTTCTTTTTGGATTTCTCTTCTGTCACAACCACAGTGCTCCCTGCTGACCTCTGCTGTCCATTTTAGGAACTGTCCAGAGCAGCATATGTTTGCTCTGGGGATTTTCTCCTGCTCTGGACAGTTCCTAAAACGGACAGCAGAGGTCAGCAGAGAGCACTGTGGTCGTGACAGAAGAGAAATCCAAAAAGAAAAGCATTTCCTCTGTAGTATGCAGCCGCTGATAAGTAATGGAAGGATTAAGATTTTTTTTTAATAGAAGTAATTTACAAATCTGTTTAACTTTCTGGCACCAGTTGATTTTACAAAAAAAGTTTTCCATGGTGGTAGTACCCCTTTAAAGACCAAATTAATAAAATAAAAAACAAAACTACTGTTTAAAGGGGTACTCCACTGGCCAGCGTTTGGAAATAAATGTTCCAAATGCTGTTTACGCTCTGTCTGCCACGCCCCTCATGACATCACGACCCAGCCCCCTCGATGCAAGTCTATGGGAGGGGGCGTGACGGCCGTCACACCCCCTCCCATAGACTTGCATTGAGGGAGCGTGACCACGACAGCGCAAAAAAAGCGTTTGGAACATTTATTTTCCAAACACTGGACAGTGAAGTACCCCTTTAATGAAGTTTTCGCACTTTTCAGCTTGTGCTGTGAACAATGGCGTCCGGGGCAGCTGTCATCTCGTGCTATTCATTATTATCATAGGGCAGTACTGCAATTAAAGGTAGGGCCTCTAAAGAAAGCTGATGATACAGGATTAGGCTATGTACACGTTATAGCTCCATTCTGGGGCTCCGACAAAAAAATTTGGCAAGCATCATATTTTTTACCTGCTCAAATCCTAAAAAGTAATCTGTGACAGAAGCCTCAAATGGAGCCTCCGATGCTAATATGAACGAAGCCATACACTAATGGGCGCAGTGCAGCTTCTCTGTCTTCCTCCCTTTTCTTGCACAGGACCTTTGGACTAGTGATGATCGGCAGGGGCCATATTCGAATTTGCGATATTTCGCAAATATATGGACGAATATTCATCCTATGTTTACGAAATTCATGAAATTCACGAAATTCATCCTATGTTCACAAATTTTTTCCCCCCACGTGAATATTGGTAAAGAAATTTGCATAGTGCGCATGCGCAATTATATCTTTCACCAAAAAGAAGGGAGGGATCAATGTCCAGTCTGGAAGTGCGGATATTCGCAAAAAAAAAAGGAATATTCATCATTACGAATATATATTACTATATTCTAAATATTCACGAAATGTCGATATTCCTGGTAAAAATTAGCATTTCGAATATTCACGCTCAACACTACTTTGGACATGTCACAGATTATCCTCATTACACTCTAAAATGTAAATCAATGAAATCCTAACATCAAATGTAAGAATTCTGGGTAGCTCTAACATACAGGAACACTTTAACCTCCATTTCGGTAATCAGAATCTGGATATATAAGAATAGTATCAGCTTTCTCCTAAACTGGTATTTTATGTGTAAACACGGATCATATGCTGATTGGCGGTAAATAAAACCATATAGATGCGTCGTCATGCTGTATATTTTACATTGCTTTTATGTTATGTGTAATAGCCTCTAATTACGAGTGGTTAACCAACATGGCTCGGTGGAATTCCCGCCTCATGCACTAGACTGCTGTTAGGAGGTAGCAGGGGCTAACATGGGGAGTTCTGTTAGTTAGAACCTCACAGGTGCATGTACAGGCATGTGATTGTGGGTGAAGCCAATTTTCACATAAAATGGTCATGGTACCCGCCTGGACGTGGTTCTGTGCAGCAAGAGAAGTGGTGCTGAAAAGCAAGAAAGATAAATGCTGCCTGAGAGCATGAATGCTAGAGCATCAGAGACAATGGCAGTGACAGAGTGTGGTGCTGGGCTGGGAAAGTAAAAGCTGTGAGCTGCAGAAAAGACTTTCCTGTACCTGAGAGTATTGCTGTGTGGACCAAGGTTTGCCCACGTGCCACGTGACTTCTACCAAGAGAACATGAATAGAGAATAGAAAACAGAAGTCTCTATTGGGTTCACATCACGCTTTTACCAATACGGGACCACATGCAGCTGGGGGGAGCTAAAACCTTGTGCTCCCATATCTCAGCCATATGCCACCTGTATGAAATTCATGCCAATGAGTAGGCCGGAGTGAAACGCAGACTCCGGTCGGCTCATTTTTGCCCCGTATGCAGTTTTCCACCTGACCTCAAACCGTGGTCGACTACGATTTTATGTGCAGTGGGAAAACCGCATATGGGGCAAAAATGAGCCGACCGGAGTCAGCGTTTCACTCCGGTCGGCTCATTTTTGCCCCATATGCGGTTTTCCCACTGCACATAAAATCGTAGTCGACCACGGTTTGAGGTCAGGTGGAAAACTGCATACGGGGCAAAAATTGCATACGGGCGGCATACGGCAGGGATATGGGAGTGTAAGGTTTTAGCTCCCCCCAGCCGTATGTGCTCCCGTATCGGTAAAATCGTGATGTGAACGCAACTTATCTGATTCAAACTGCGGCCACAACACCTGCAGGGAGTTTTAGCACACATCACAAAATATATAAAAATGACATTCTAATTGGCCATAGCAGATTTGTTCATAATAATGAGATCTAGCGGGTGACATGACGGGGTCAGGTAGAAAATCTGTGTCTTGTGAGATGCCCTTTGTCTCAGCTCTGCAACACGACAATGCATCACAGCAAAAAAAAAACACATTTTACATAGAAGACCACTCAAGTAAATTATACATTACTAATGATTTTCCAAAGCTGAAAATGTAACTATTATTTTATGTAAATGAACTTCCAAAGACAATTGAATGTCGGCACCCACCACTTCTTCCGTATTTCTTCTTTATTTCATATACTCACATATACATAGGACAGGACGACATGCATGGGGGGGGGTTACCACAAGGTGACAGCACTGTTTCGCTCACTGACGAGCTTCAACTGGCCTTAGAGGTGAGCAAAACAGTGCTGTCGCCTTTGTGGTACCCCCCCCTCCCCCAATGCATGTCGTACTGTCCTATGTACAGTGACCCCTCGACCTACGATGGCCCCGACATACAATCATTTCAGCATACGATGGTCTCTCAGAGGCCATCGCATGTTGAAGGCAGCATCAACATACGATGCTTTTGTATGTCGGGGCCATCGCATAAACGGCTATCCGGCAGCGCAGACTGCTTCAGCCGCCACCGGATAGCCGTTTACAGTGCCCCGTGTGGTCCGCTGACGATCACTTACCTGTCCTCGGGGCTCCGGCGCGTCCTCTTCGGGATCCCCTGCATCATCGGCGCTCTCCATCGTTGTCATCACGTCGCTGCGCACGTCGTCCCGTCATCCAATAGGAGCGGCGTGCGTAGCGACGTGATGGCGGCGACGGATCGCGCGGATGCCGGGGAAGCAGAGGCCTTGCTGGAGCGTCGGGGACATCCCGGGGACGTGGCGACAGCGATGGGCGGCGACATCCAGGGCAGCGGTGATGAGCGGTGACGGTCCGGAGCGGCGGGGACACGTGAGTACAACTTCCTCTACCAGTGGTCTTCAACCTGCGGACCACCAGATGTTGCAAAACTACAACACCCAGCATGCCTGGACAGCCAACGGCTGTCGGGGCATGCTGGGTGTTGTAGTTTTGCAACATCTGGAGGTCCGCAGGTTGTAGACCACTGTCCTTTACTTTACATTGCACGGATCCCTCAACATGCGATGGTTTCAACAAACGATGGTCCATTTGGAACGGATTACCATCATATGTTGAGGGAGCACTGTATATGAAATAAAGAAGAAATACGAAAGAAGTGGTGGCTGCCGACATTCAATTGTCTTTGGAAGTTTATTTATAAAGTGGAACTTATTGCCGGAGCACCACGTCACATTCCAATACATTTAGGCTGTTAGTCACGCATCGGCGAACGCAGATGGAACGCAGTGCCGGACTATTATCTGTTCCTGCATTATTTTATGTAAGTATTTAAAAGATTTTTTCAGCACCTTTGATGCATATGGAATATTATTCTGCATTGTGTTTTTTTATGGTCACATTTACCATTTACACACCTACCTGATACCTAAAGGCTAAGTTTCTACTTGTTTTTTTGTCCTGTGTTTTTTGGTTTGAAAAAAATGCAAGAAAAAACACCTGAAAAAAACGCCAGTGCAATTTCCTGCATCTGGCGATTCTTCTGGCGTTTTTTCTGTTGCTTTTTTATTTGTGTGGAAATTGCTAATTTGTTGGGTACCAAAAAAAAAAAAAAAAAAAAAAAAAGAAAGGATGCAGTAGTGATGGAATAAAAATGTATTTACAGAACTTGAAAATTATTTAGGTAGTACTACTACTCCCAAGATGGAGCACGCTCTGCTCCATGTTGTGAGATGTAGTACCTGCAGTTAAGGAAAGATCACAGTGGATGTCACTCCTGACACACGCTGTAATCCTCGCTCTTCTATGGTCCCCTGCACTGACATATATATATATATATATACACCTATTCATATTTCCCACAGAGTTGTGATTGGCTGGTACCATTTGACCAATCACAACCATAGACCATAGAAGAGCTGCCGGCCGCATCCATATATTATACAGGAGGATCGCAACGGGCGATCTGTCTATTAGCACAGGTACTACTACTCCTATCATGGAACAGTGTGTTCCATGCTGGGAGTAGTAGTGCCACCTAAAAAATAAAGAATAAATAGTGAAAAATTCACACACTACATTTTTATTATTGTCGGCTACATTTTTTGTGCCCTGCCCACACACATAAATTGATCCCTGTTTAAAAATGTATCAAAATGTTGTTATAAAAAAGATACATTTCTGTAAATCCAATTTTTTCCATAACTGCTGTATCTTTTTTATTCTTACTTTTCAATGGTACCCTACAAAATTGTATTAAAAACGGTATCTCCGTCACTTTTTTGGATCGCTAAAGTACAAAAGAGAACAAAAACTGCCTGAAAAAATGATAAAGTTAAAACCCACATGGCGTTTTTCTTGGCGTTATTTTACTCCCATAGAATTCTATGGGAGAAAAACGCCACAATTTCAGGGGGAAAAAATGCCAGTGGCTCCACATGCTGCGATTTTGCAAAACCACCAAGGAGCTGAAAAAAGCCAAAAAGATAAAAAAAAACGCCAAACTGAAAAACGAAAAGTCGAAAAAGAATTTTGCGATTTCTCATTGATTTACAGCTAACATCTGGCCACTGCGATTTTTGGGCCGAAAAATCGCCATGAGGCAAAATTGGCGTTTTTTTTGGCATTAGCCCCCCCCCCAAAAAAAACAAATAAATAAATAAAACAAGTAGAAACTTATTCTAACCCTGCTAGGATATGGAGACATCTAATCATAACTAACCCAAAATTGCCAACCCTGGGTTATCCAGGTTCAGCGCATAATTGTTATCATTTGTATAAGGAAAAGTAAAAAAATAATCAATATACTTTCTGCATCAGTAGTACCTTGCAATTTTCAAGATTTCTGCTTGCGCCGCTTCAATAGGAACCTTCATTGTTTACTTCTAGCGGATAAAAATCTGCCCATTGTCATGTGAGCGCCAAGGTGCACGGCTCGATACAAAACATAGCTTTGATACAGATACTGTAACAAGAATGTGTGTGTATTACAGATTTTTATCTATTAGAAGTAAACAACGGTTCCTGCCGGTAGCAAGTAGAGGTCTTGAAAAACAAAAAGTACTGGCACATAAAAAAAAAAATCTGCACCTTATACCTAGCGGCTGTTTTGTGTGTTAACACTGTTCATGTGTTGGTTTGCTGTTGTTTAGACATGTATTGCTATAGTGTATATTTCCATGTATGCAATTATGTTAAGTGTCATGGGTTGCAGGCATGGTAAAGCAACATGGCGCTGGAGAATTCCAGCCTCATGCACCATACTGCTGTTAGAAGTTAAAGGGGTACCCCGGTGGAAAACTTTTTTTTTTTTTTTTTATCAACTGGTGCCAGAAAGTTAAACAGATTTGTAAATGACTTCTGTTAAAAAATCTTAATCCTTCCAGTACTTATTAGCTGCTGAATACTACAGAGGAAATGGTTTTCTTTTTGGAACACAGAGCTCTCTGCTGACATCACGACCACAGTGCTCTCTGCTGACACCTCTGTCCATTTTAAGAACTGCCCGGCATGCAACCATTTGTGGGCAAGTCCATTGCATGCATAAAATGGCAAAGAGAGCGTAGCGCTGAGCTGCGACAGTGAGGGGATTGCTGTATAGGTTGTGGCTTGCCTATATGCCATGAGACTCCTACCGAGAAAGCATCAAGCAATCAGAAGTCAGAAGCCTGTATTATTAGTTGAGGCTGCAGCCAGAATATCTGGATACAGTGTCAGCACACAGCAATGAAAAGGCATTCTAATTGGAAATAGCAGATTTGTCCATAATAATGAGATCTAGTAGGTGACACGACGGGGTCAGGTAGAAATTCTGTCTTTGTCTCAGCTTTGGAACATAAATATGGAAGTATCTCATAATAAAAACACGTTTCACTTAAAGGGGTTATCCAGGAAAAAACTTTTTTTTTCTTTTTTTCCATATTAAAGTTTTTATTAAAGGTTTACAGTGTTACAACAGGGTAAATAATCAAAACGAAGAGAATGCATCAGGACGCAAGTTCTGAAATCAAACACAAATAGTCACTGAGAAAAACCTGTCAAGTGAGGAATGCAGGTATACAATCATCTCCCACCGGCCAACTCTTCATATGACCAGCGTGTATAACCAAGGCTAGTGAAGAGAGACAAGCGTTAAAGGGTACCTCTCATCAAATAAACTTCTGATATATTTTAGATTAATGAATGTTGAATAACTTTCCAATAGCATGTTAATGAAAAATATGTTTCTTTCTATTGTATTTTTCCCGATCAGTCCTGCCAGCAAGCATTTCTGACTAATGCTGGAGTCCTAAACACTCAGAGCTGCCAGCCTGCTTTGTTCACAGCCAAACAGGCTGTGAACAAAGCAGGCTGGCAGCTCTGAGTGTTCTCCTTTGTGAACAAAGCAGACTGGCAGCTCGCAGTGTTTAGGACTCCAGCATGAGTCTGAAATGCTTGCTGCCAGGACTGGTAGGGAGACCCCTAGTGGTCATTTCTTCAAAGTGGTAAATTAAATAGAAAGAAGCATATTTTTTAATAACATGCAATTGTAAAGTTATTCTGCATACATTAATCTATAATATATCAAAAGTTTTTTTGATGAGAGGTACCCTTTAATGGACTATAAGCATTTCCATCTAGATGAGCTCAAGAGTGGGAAGGTGTCAAGAGGCAAGAGGAAAAGAAAAGAAGGGGAGAAGGAGACAAGGAAAGAGTGAGGGAAGAGTGCCGTAGGAGATAGACAGACAGAAGGTTTACCTTCGGTGTCCACGGGCGCAGGCAGGACTCCACTCGGTTAGCAGCCTGACAACACGCATGAGAAACAACTACGGGGACAGTTATGAGGGCTCAATTTGTAAGTTCAGGGAACTATAGTCAGGGGAGGATACAAAAGAGGTCCAAGGACTCCACACCTGGTGATAGTTTGACACTTGGTGGGAGGAGTCTGCCAGGAGTTCCTCCATTCAATGGATGTGAGACAGCTCCTGTAAGTAGTCCGTAAAGGAGGGTGGGGAAGTGGTTTTCCATTTCCGGGGAAAACTTTTTTTTTTTCTATATCAACTGGCTCCAGAAAGTTAAACAGATTTGTAAATTACTTCTATTAAAAAATCTTAATCCTTTCAGTACTTATGAGCTGCTGAAGTTGAGTTTTTCTTTTCTGTTTAAGTGCTCTCTGATGACACGTGTCTCAGGAATTGTCCAGAGTAGAAGCAAATCCCCATAGAAAACCTCTTCTACTCTGTGCAGTTCCCGAGACAAGCATATATATATATAAAAAAGTTTTTTTTCCTGGAATACCCCTTTAAGATCACTCTAGGATATTACATATTTCTAATGTTTTCCAAAAATGTTGCCAAAGATTTTATGTAATCATAATTTTTTTTTTTTTTATGCCTGATGCATATGGATCAATATTCTGCATTCTACATTAAAGGGGTACTCTGATGGAAAAAGATGTTTTCCAATCAACTGGTGCAGAAAGTTAAACAAATTTGTAAATTGCTTCTATTTAAAAATCTTAATACTTCCAGTACTTATCAGCTGCTGTATGCTCCACAGGAATTTGCATGGTTCTTTTCAGTCTGACCACAGTGCTCTCTGCTGACACCTCTGTCCATATCAGGAACTGTCCAGAGTAGGAAAAAATCCCCATAGCAAACCTATCCTGCTCTGGACAGTTCCTGACATGGACAAAGGTGTCAGCAGAGAGCACTGTGGTCAGACTGGAAAGATCTACGCAACTTCCTCTGGAACATTCATCAGCTGTTAAGTACTGGAAGGACTAATATTTTTTAATAAAAGTAATTTACAAATCTGTATAACTTTCTAACACCAGTGGATCTGAGTATCGGAGTACCCCTTAAAGGGGTACTTCTCTGGAAAACATTATTTTTTTAAATCAACTGGTGCCAGAAAGTTAAACAGATTTCTAAATTACTTCTATTTAAAAATCTTAGTCCTTCCAGTACTTATCAGCTGCTATATGTTGCACGTAAGTTATTTCCTTTTTTAATTTCCTTTCTGTCTGACCACAGTGCTCTCTGCTGACACCTCTGTCAAGTTTAGGAACTGTCCAGAGCAGGATAGGTTTGCAATGGGGATTTGCTCCTACTCTGGACAGTTCCCAAAATGAACAGAGGTGTCAGCAGAGAGCACTGTGTTCAGACAGAATGGAAATTCAAAAAGAAAAGAACTTCCTGTGCAACATGCAGAAGCTGATAAGTACTGGAAGGATTAAGATTTTTAAATAGAAGTAATTTACAAATCTGTTTAACTTTCTGGCACCAGTTGATAAAAAATAAAAAATAAATTCCAGAGGAGTACCCCTTTAAAAGCTACGAAGACATTTACCATTAACTGGAACACAGCTAAAACAATTCTCATTAGGGGTAGGGTAAAATATGCTGTATTTTGCTGCTGTATATTTTCCCACACATTGAAGGCAATGGTTATCAAAATCAGCTACAGAAAATGCACAGCAAAATGCAGCACGTGTGACCCTACCCTTAACCCCTTAAGGACCAAGCATTTTTCTGTTTTTATACTTTCGTTTTTTCCTCCTTACCTTTTAAAAATCATAACCCTTTCAATTTTGCACCTAAAAATCCATATGGGCTTATTTTTTGCGCCACCAATTCTACTTTGGAATGACATCAGTCATTTTACACAAACATTTATGGCAAAACGGAAAAAAAAAATAATTGTGCGACAAAATTGAAGAAAAAACACAATTTTGTAAATTTTGGGGGCTTCTGTTTCTACGTAGTACATTTTTCGGTAAAAATGACACCTTATCATTATTCTGTAGGTCCATACGGTTAAAATGATCCCCTACTTATATAGGTTTGATTTCGTCGTACTTCTGGAAAAAATCATAACTACATGCAGGAAAATTCATACATTTAAAATTGTCCTTTTCTGACCCCCATAACTTTTTTATTTTTCCACGTACAGGGTGATTTGAGGGCTAATTTTTTGCGCCGTGATCTGAAGTTTTAATCGATACCATTTTTATTTTGATTGGACTTCTTTTTATTCCTTTTTTTATGGTATGAAAAGTGACCAAAAATACGCTATTTTGGACTTTGGAATTTTTTTGTGCGTACGCCATTGACCGTGCGGTTTAATTAATTATATATTTTTATAGTTCAGACATTTACGCACGCGGCGATACCACATATGTTTATTTTTATTATGGTTACATATTTTTAATATGGAATTTGGGAAAAGGGGGGTGATTTAAACTTTTAATAAGGAAGGGGTTAATGTGTGTGTTTTTAAACTTTTTTTTTTTACACTTTTAGTCCCCTTAGGGTACTTTTAGGAGGAATCATTAGATTCCTCATACAGATCATTGTGGTTTCATAAAACCACAATGATCTGTGTGCTCTGCGCTCGATTGATAAAGCCTGTTCCTGCCAGGCTTTATCATTCAGAGCACCGGAGCCGCCGCAGCAGGAGAGGTAAGCCCTCAGGCTACCTCAGTAGTGGATCGCTCCCCCGCGATCGCGCTGCGGGGGGGCGATACACCCCACTGGACCACCAGGGACTGTATACAGGCACCTATAGACGCCGCGGTCAACTTTGACAGCAGCGATCTAAATGGTTAATAGCCGTCCGCGGCGATCGCTGCATGTCGGCTATTAACGCCGGCCCCCAGCTACAGGAATGGCTGGCCGGTATGACGCGGGCTCTAGTCGGGAGTCTGCGTCATACCCCGGTAACGGCCATTGGACGAGTATAGACGTCCATGGTCGTTATCGGGTTAAAGGGGTACTCCCGTGGAAAACTTTTATTTTATTTTATTTTTTTTATCAACTGGTGCCGGAAAGTTAAACAGATTTGTAAATCACTTCTATTAAACATATTAATCCTTCCAGTACTTTTTTAGGGGCTGTATACTAAAGAGAAGTCCAAAAAAGAAATGCATTTCCTCTGATGTCATGACCACAGTGCTCTCTGCTGACCTCTGCTGTCCATTTTAGGAACTGCCAAAGCAGCATATGTATGGTATGGGGATTTTCTCTTGCTCTGGATAGTTCCTAAAATGGACAGCAGAGGTCAGCAGAGAGCACTTTTGTCATGACATCAGAGGAAATGCATTTATTTTTTTATTCTCTTTTAGTATACAGCCCCTAAAAAGTACTGGAAGGCTTAAGATTTTTTAACAGAAGTGATTTACGAATCTGTTTAACTTTCTGGCACCAGTTGATTTACGTCATGAGTCCGCTCCCGTTCTATAACGCGGGGCCACAGCAGAACTGATTGCGATGCCGCACGCTATTAACCCTTTAGACGTGGCGTTCAAAGTTGAATGCCGCGTTTAAAGTGAAAGTAAAACAATGCCGATTAGCTCAGGGAGCTGTTCGGGATCGCCGCTGCGATCCCTACCTGCCTTCATGCTGTCCGATCGCCAAATGACTGCTCAGTGCCTGAGATCCAGGCATGAGCAGTCAAGCGGCAAAATCATTAATCAATGGTTTCCTATGAGAAACCAGTGATCAATGATAAAGATCAGTGTGTGCAGTGTTATAGGTCCCTATGGGACCTATAACACTGCAAAAAAAAAGTGGGAAAAAAAGTGAATTAAGATCATTTAACCCCTTCCCTATTAAAAGTTTGAATCACCCCCCTTTTCCCATAAAAAAAAAAACCAGTGTAAATAAAAATAAACATATATGGTATCGCCGCGTGCGGAAATGTCCGAATTATATAATTAATAATTATTATTATATAATTAATTAAACCGCACAGTCAATGGTGTATGCGCAAAAAAAATTCCAAAGTCCAAAATAGTGCATATTTGGTCACTCTTTACATCATGAAAAAATGAATAAAAAGCTATGAATAAGTCCTATCAATGCAAAAATGGTACCGATAAAAACTTCAGATCATGATGCAAAAAATGAGCCCTCATACCGCCCCATATGCAGAAAAATAAAAAAAGTTATAGGGGTCAGAAGATGACAATTTTAAACGTATACATTTTCCTGCATGTAGTTATGATTTTTTCCAGAAGTGCGACAATATCAAACCTATATAAGTAGGGTATCATTTTAACCGTATGGACCTACAGAATAAAGAGAAGGTGTCATGTTTACCGAAAAATTTACTACGTAGAAACGGAAGCCCCCAAAAGTTACAAAATGGTGTTTTTTATTTTTTATTTTGTCTCACAATTATTTTTTTTCCGTTTCGCCGATGATTTTTGGGTAAAATGACTGACATCATTACAAAGTAGAATTGGTGGCGCAAAAAATAAGCCATGATATGGATTTTTAGGTGCAAAATGAAAGCGTTATGATTTTTAGAAGGTGATGAGGAAAAAATGAAGATGCAAAAACGGAAAAACCCTGCATCCTTAAGGGGTTAAAGGGGTTCCCCAGATTCAATATATAGTTGTTATTGTTGTTCATTATACTTTCTGCATCAGTAGTACCTTGCAATTTTCAAGATTTCTGCTTGCGCCGCTTCAATAGGAACCTGCGTTGTTTACTTCTAGCGGATAAAAATCTGCCCATTGTCATGTGAGCGCCAAGGTGCACGGCTCGATACGAAACATAGCTTTGATACAGATACTGTAACAAGAATGTGTGTCCATCGCAGATTTCTATCTACTGGAAGTAAACAATGACAGATCCTATTGAATAGTTGCAAGTAGAGATCTTGAATCCCCTCTTGAAAATATTGGCGCATACAGAAAAAAGCGCTGACACGGGAATACTTTTAGTAAACATGGTGATAATGACCTTTAGAATTCATGTACATGGCGAAAGTCTCTATACCACTATATACACATCCTATAGTTCCTTACTAAAGAGTAACTATTCCATGCTTCCTTTTCAGCAGTCAATAGAACAGAGTTTCGCGACCAGGGTGCCTCCAGCTGTTGCAAAACTACAACTCCCAGCATGCCCGGACAGCCAAAGGCTGTCCGGGCATGCTGGGAATTGTGGTTTTGCAACAGCTGGAGGCGGACCATAGAAAAACAGACAGAAGCTAGGGACAGTAGATGTGTAGTACAGTAACTACTACAATAACACCCCCTGTGAAAATAAGCCCAAAATGTATATTGCAACTAGAGATGAGCAAAGTTACAGTAAATTCGAATCGTCACGAACTTCTCGGCTCGGCAGTTGATGGTTATCCTGCGTAAATTAGTTCAGCCTTCAGGTACTCCGTGGGCTGGAAAAGGTGGATACATTCCTAGGAAAGAGTCTCCTAGGACTGTATCCACCTTTTCCAGCCCACGGGAGCACCTGAAAGCTGAACAAATTTATTCAGGAAAAGTCATCAACTGCCGAGCCGAGAAGTTCGTGACGAATCAAATTTACTGTAAGTTCGCTCATCTCTAATTGCAATTCCCAACAAATAGCAGGAAAAAAAAAAGAGACAAGGGAGTTTTTGGCAAAAAATATTAAAATTTATAGTTTATTGATATGCTCAAAAAAACAACACATATATAAGAAGAGGAAACAAACATCAAAAAGTGGCATCACCGGACAAACTAAAAAGGATCTTGATATAGCAAAAGGAGAGGTAGGCATATACTGAGGTAGAGGTACTGACTAGAGATGAGCGAACTTACAGTAAATTCGATTTGTCACGAACGTCTCGGCTCGGCAGTTGCTGACTTATCCTGCATAAATTAGTTCAGTTTTCAGGTGCTCTGGTGGCTGGAAAAGGTGGATACAGTCCTAGGAAAGAGTCTCCAGCCCACCGGAGCACCTGAAAGCTGAACTAATTTATGCAAGATAAGTCATCAACTGCCGAGCCGAGAAGTTCGTGACGAATCAAATTTACTGTAAGTTCGCTGGTCTCTAGTACTGACTACAGTGGGGATCAAAAGTTTGGGCAGCCCAGGTAAAAATTTGTATTAATGTGCATAAAGAAGCCAAGGAAAGATGGAAAAATCTCCAAAAGGCATCAAATTACAGATTAGACATTCTTATAATATGTCGACAAAAGTTAGATTTTATTTCCATCATTCCAAAATAACAGAAAACAAAAAAATGGCATCTGCAAAAGTTTGGGCCCCCTGCATAATTTATAGCATGTACTGCCCCCTTTGCAAAGCTGAGACCTGCCAGTGTCATGGATTGTTCTCCATCATCATCTGGGAACACCAGGTGATGTCAATCTCAAAGGTTTTAAATGCCCAGACTCATCTGACCTTGCCTGACCTAGCAAAACGTTTTCAGATGTCAATATCCTTTGTTCGGAATGTAATTAAGAAATGGCAGTCATCAGGAACAGTGGAAGTTAAAGCAAGGTCTGGAAGACCAAGGAAAATATCAGACAGAACAGCTCGCAGGATTGTGAGAAAAACAAATCAAAATCCACGTTTGACTGCAAAATCCCTCCAGAAAGACCTGGCAGACACTGGAGTTGTGGTACACTATTCCATTATAAAGAGATACTTGTACAAATATGGTCTACATGGAAGAGTCATCAGAAGAAAACCTCTTCTACGTCCTCACCACAAAAATCAGCGTTTGAACTTTGCAAATGAACATATGGACAAGCCTGATGCATTTTGGAAACAAGTTCTGTGGACCGATGAGGTTAAAATTGAACTTTTTGGCCGAAATGAGCAAAGGTACGTTTGGAGAAGAATGAAAAGAACCTCTGTCCAACTGTTAAGTATGGGGGTGGATCAATCCTGCTTTGGGGTTGTATTGCAGCCAGTGGCACAGGGAACATCTCACGAGTAGAAGGAAAAATTGATTCAATAAAATTTCAGCAAATTTTGGATGCTTGATGCCATCTGTGAAAAAGTTGAAGTTAAAGAGAGGATGGCTTCTACAAATGGATAATGATCCTAAACACACCTCGAAATCCACTGGGGATTACATCAAGAGGCATAAACTGAAGGTTTTGCCATGGCCTTCACAATCTCCTGACCTCAACATAATTGAAAATCTATGGATAGACCTTAAAAGAGCAGTGCGTGACAGACAGCCCAGAAATCTCAAAGAACTGGAAGACTTCTGTAAGGAAGAATGGGCAAAGATACCTCAAACAAGAATTGAAAGACTCTTGGCTGGCTACAAAAAGCGTTTACAAGCTGTGATACTTGCCAAAGGGGGCAGTACAAGATATTAACTCTGCAGGGTGCCCAAACTTTTCCAGCCGGCATTTTTTTTGTTTTCTGTTATTTTGAAAGTGTAAATGATGAAAATAAAATCCAACTTTTGTTGACATATTATAAGAATGTCTTATCTGTAATTTGATGCATTTTGGAGATTTTTTCCATCTTTCCTTGGCTTCTTTATGCACATTAATACACATTTTTACCTGGGGTGCCCAAACTTTTGATCCCCACTGTACAGTGATGTGTGTTCCAGGAGATCAGGCATATACTTTTGAGTTAACACTGTAAAATTCTAATAACCAAAGAAAGGCGAAACAAATCGCGGTACATGTTGATGACAATAATTGATGGAGGGAGAGCAACTGGTGATCAGATATGGAACTACGGTGGTAATTGTAAAGCTCCCAGTGTGGTCCCTATCGCCCCCAGACAGTACCATTCAGTGAAACTAAAGGGCCTCACTATATCAGCAATTTCATTGTCAGTGTAATGAGATAGAATAAACACCTTCCATTTATCAAAGAACTTCTCGGTGTGAGTGGTCTTTTGTTTTTCTGAGTCAATTCTGTCTATCCGACAAAGTTTTTTAAGCTGCATTATCAACATAGGCAAGGTGGGCGTAGAGGGCATGAGCCAGGAGGCAAAGATATAACATAAGGCTACTAAAAGGACAATAAGTACCATTTGGGTCACTTTATAGGGAGTCTGCTGGTCCGGTTCTGGTGGTCGGAATTTGTGAAAGAGCAAATGGTAAGGTTACATCCCACGTGTCCTTACATATGTCAAGATTAGTTGCCAATAAGCAGCAGTATGAGAGCAAGTCCACACACCATGCCATAGATTAGTCAGGGGGATGGAACATTTAGGGCAGGCAGTGATTCTGTTAGGGAAATCTGGCGACAGGAGAATATTAAAGCCATAAAGGGCCAGCCTTATGGGCCAGTTTATAGTAAGTTTCCCTCCACCTCTCATTTATGATACACCTGCGTATTATGTTCCATCCCCGTAACACAGTCACGGATATAATCACCCGGCACCCAGGTGGACCACAAGGCGAAGAGGGTAGCAGGGTCAACTTTCAGAAGGACTCTCTTGATGGTGGAGCCTATTAGATAGTCCAGCCCATGATCCTGTGATTCATTATCGAGATTTCTCAGACGAGTACTAAAAAAGGAGTATAATTGGTTCAGAGGGAACATATGGGAGGGCGGCAGATCAAATTTGAAACACAGGGACACTGGAGAGAGACAACATTTATTAGGTTTATCAATAAAATGTCTAGCTATGTTCAATCCCTTGTTCGCCCATACTGTGTTCATCTGAGGAGGGACACCTCTCAGGAGTTCCGGATGATTGTCAAGGGGTGGTTTTAAGAAACCAGAAAAGGGAGTTGGAATAGTTTGCGAACCTCCTTCCATGTCGTCTCAGTGTCTCTCAATAGTGCAGAGCGCTTCACCAAGGGCAGTAATTTAGAGTAGGAAGTGTGAAGAAGAGCAGAGAGATTCCAGAGGTCAGCCAATGCCATTTCCAGGTCATGGACGGCATGGAAGGAGGTACCATGGATCCAGTCCACCACAAACCGAAATAGGCAGGATAAGTTATAACCTCTTAAATTAGGGAAGTTCAGACCCCAAACCTGTTTAGCCAGCATGAATTTAGAAATGGCTATCCTAGGTCGTTTACCCGCCCAAATTAATTTAGTAAAAGCAGAGTTCAAGGACTTAACAATGGAATGTTTCAACAATAAGGGTAAAGCCTGCATAGGGTAAAGGAGTCTAGCAAAGCTGATCATTTTGATCAACTGACATCTGCCCATAAAAGTTAGCGGGAGATTACCCCACCTCAGTAATTCAGCCTGAATTTTGGAGAATAGGGGGGAGGGTAGTTCAGGGTATATATCGTGCAAGGAGTTTTGGATACTTAAATCCCTATATAGGTGACAGAGGAGGAGGCGACAGAAATACCTAGGCCATCTACTTCTGGAAGCCAGCGGGGCAGGCAGGGCCGGACTGGGGATGAAAACCAGCGCTGGAAATTATTGCATACCAGCCCCACAGCACTGAGTCATTGTGCCAGCAAACGGCCGCAGAGTGCAGGCGTATCACTTTGTGGCTATATATATATATATATATATATATATATATATATATATATATATATGGAGTACACCCCTACTTTGCCAAATGTTACAATGAATGGTGTCAGTGTTCAAGATCTAATCACAGTTCACCACAAATTCAAAAAGTAAAGTGCCACAACCCTCTCTTATAGTGAAAAATTACGAAAGAAAGAAAGGTGCTATGTGAAAATCCTGTATTCTGAGACCAATATTACCAATAATACCAGTATACAAGGAGGAATATTATCTCCATACATATCACTATCATAATGTTACTGACCAAATCCTGTATACTGAGACCAATATTACCCATAATACCAGTATAAAAGGAGGATTATGACCATGCATATCACTATCATAATGTTACTAACCAAATCCTGTATACTGAGACCAATATTACCAATAATACCAGTATACAAGGAGGAATACTATCCCCATACCTATTACATCATGCTTAGGCTCCTTTCACACTATGAATTTCTCCGTTTACAAACTTCCGTTAAAAGTTCCGTCACTACAGCTGCAAAACCCGGCAGTTACAAAACCCCTGACGGCCGTGACTAAATTGCATTGCAGCCTATGGGGTTTTGTAACAGCCCGTTTGCACCCGTATATGCCCGTAATTCATTACGGGCGTTATACAGTGATGGGACATCGTGGCGGAAAAATTACTGCATGCACTCTAACGTCCGTAATGAATTACGGGCATCTACGGGTGCAAACGGGCAGTTACAAAGCCCCATAGGCTGCAATGCAATTTAGTCACGGCCGTCAGGGGTTTTGTAACTGCCGGGTTTTGCAGCTGTAGTGACGGAACTTCTGACGGAAGTTTGTAAACGGAGTAATTCATAGTGTGAAAGGAGCCTTATACTGACCAAAGTCTGTATACTGAGAGTAATATTACCTATAATACCAGTATATAAGGAGGAATATTACCAGCATACATATTACCGTCATACTGTTACTGCCACACACTGGGCCCCTGAATATAATACTGCCACACACTGGGCCCCTGAATATAATACAGCCATACACTGTACCCTGAATATAATACTGCCACAGACTGTACCCTGAATATAATACTACCACACACACTGTACACCCTGAATATAATACTGCCACACACTGGGCCCCTGAATATAATACTGTCACACACACTGTACCGTGAATATAATACTGCCACACACTGTACCCTGAATATAATACTGTCATACACACTGTACACCCTGAATATAATACTCCCACACACTGGGCCCCTGAATATAATACTGCCACACACACTGTACCGTGAATATAATACTGCCACACACTGTACCCTGAATATAATACTGTCACACACACTGTACACCCTGAATATAATACTCCCACACACTGGGCCCCTGAATATAACACTGCCACACACTGTGCCCCTGAATATAATACTGCCACACACTGGGCCCCTGAATATAATACTGCCACACACTGGGCCCCTGAATATAATACTGCCACACACTGGGCCCCTGAATATAATACTGCCACACAGGGCCCCTGAATATAATACTGCCACACACACTGTACCCTAAATATAATACTGCCACACACTGTACCTCTGAATATAATACTGCCACACACTGTACTCCTGAATATAATACTGCCACACACTGTGCCCCTGAATATAATACTGCCACACACTGTGCCCCTGAATATAATACTGCCACACACTGGGCCCCTGAATATAATACTGCCACACACTGGGCCCCTGAATATACTACTGCCACACACTGGGCCCCTGAATATAATACTGCCACACAGGGCCCCTGAATATAATACTGCCACACACACTGTACCCTGAATATAATACTGCCACACACTGTACCTCTGAATATAATACTGCCACACACTGTACACCCGAATATAATACTGCCACACACTGTGCCCCTGAATATAATACTGCCACACACTGTGGCCCTGAATATAATACTACCTCACACTGTGCCCCTGAATATAACACTGCCACGCACTGTACCCTGAATATAATACTGCCACACACTGGGCCCCTGAATATAATACTGCTACACACACTGTACCCTGAATATAATACTGCCACACACTGTACCCTGAATATAATACTGCCACACACACTGTACACCCTTAATATAATACTGCCACACACTGGGCCCCTGAATATAATACTGCCACACACTGTGCCCCTGAATATAAAACTGCCACACACTGGGCCCCTGAATATAATACTGCCACACACTGGGCCCCTGAATATAATACTGCCACACAGGGCCCCTGAATATAATACTGCCACACACACTGTACCCTGAATATAATACTGCCACACACTGTACCTCTGAATATAATACTGCCACACACTGTACTCCTGAATATAATACTGCCACACACTGTGCCCCTGAATATAATACTGCCACACACTGTGCCCCTGGATATAATACTGTCACACACTGTGCCTCTGAATATAATACTACCTCACACTGTACCCCTGAATATAATACTGCCACACACTGTACCCTGAATATAATACTACCACACACACTGTACACCCTGAATGTAATACTGCCACACACTGGGCCTCTGAATATAATACTGCCACACACTGTGCCCCTGAATATAATACTACCTCACACTGTACCCCTGAATATAATACTGCCACACACTGTACCCTGAATATAATACTGCCACACACTGGGCCCCTGAATATAATACTGCCACACACTGTACCCCCTGTACTGTTATCATATATATATATATATATATATATATATATATATATAGTGACCCCCCGACCTACGATGGTCTCTTAGAGGCCATCGCATGTTGAAGGCAGCATCAACATACGATGCTTTTGTATGTCGGGGCCATCGCATAAATGGCTATCCGGCAGCGCAGACTGCTTCAGCTGCCACCGGATAGCCGTTTATGGTGTCCCGTGTGGTCCGCTGATGATCACTTACCTGTCCTCAGGGCTCTGGCGCGTCCTCTTCGGGATCCCCTGCATCGTCGGCGCTCTCCATCGTCGTCATCACGTCGCTGCGCACGCCATCCCGTCATCCAATAGGAGCGTTGTGTGGGTAGCGACATGATGGCGGCGACGGAGAGCGAGGATGCCGGGGAAGCAGAGGCCTTGCCGGAGCGTCGGGGACACCCCGGGGACGCGGCGTCAGCGATGGAAGGCGACATCCAGGGCAGCGGTGACGAGCGGTGATGGTCCGGAGCGGCGGGGACACGTGAGTACAACTTCCTCTACCAGTGGTCTACAACCTGCGGACCTCCAGATGTTGCAAAACTACAACTCCCAGCATGCCCGGACAGCCAACGGCTGTCCGGGCATGCTGGGTGTTGTAGTTTTGCAACATCTTGAGGTCCGCAGGTTGTAGACCACTGTCCTATACTTTACATTGCACGGATCCCTCAACATACGATGGCTTCAACAAACGATGGTCCGTATGGAACGGATTACCATCGTATGCTGAGGGACCACTGTATACATATATATATGGCTTATTGTGCGGCGTTAATTAATTCTCGCATTGGCCTCTCTGTTGACACTAAAAATTCATCTTGTATTTGCTTTAGTGAAAAACAAAAATGAAGCGCTGCAACTAACATTGCTTTTAGGTGTCTCTGTTGATGAGAGCTTGGATAGTTTCAAGGTAAACCAGCACCCGTGGGAGGACGAATCCTCAACCACTCGCAGTATAAAGGCTGACCTTGTGTATAGAGGAGGGAGGATTGTATGTTTGTATGATTTCTCAGCACATCCTCTTCCATCACGACTGAGCGCCGCTCAGGTTTTATGCAGATATATATATATATATATATATATATATATATATGGACACAAGAACCAAGAAGGGGGAAAACAAAAATCGCAGATCCTGTTGCTCTCTCCTTGCCATCTCCATGTGACTCCATGTTCACCTTACATGATGCTAATATAAGAGTGTGGGCATCACACATGTTATAATAATGCTAATTAATGTATAAATAATATTAATCATAAGTGAAGATCACAGTAGGTAGGTGTCATCTGCAGAGATGATTCAACCACAAGAAAAAAAAAAAAAGTCAGATCTGCAAAACATACAATTTCCTCTTATGAGGACAATGATGATTCTCCAGTGGGAGCCATCACATTAGAATGATTGGTACTTTTTTGGCACTATTTATTTCTATAAATGAACCTGTACTGACTCCCGGATTCTACCAAGGTCCCATGGGTGCCTGGTCCTGCTGCTCAGCAATTCCTGGCATATAGACCAGTGTTTTCCAACCAGGGTGCCTTCGGCTGTCTGGGCATGCTGGGAGTTGTAGTTTTGCAACTGCTGGAGGCACCCTGGTTGGAAAATACTGACATAGACTTACAAAAGGAAGCCCTGAGAAGCAGGATTGGGCACCGTTAGACTGGCACTGGGAGGTAATCGGGAAAGGTGAATACAGATTTGTTTTAAAGGGGTACTCTGGAGGAAAACGTTTTTTTTTTTTTATTTATTTTTTTTTTATCAACTGGTGACAGAAACTTAAACAGATTTGTAAATTACTTCTATTTAAAAATCTTTCTCCTTCCAGTACTTATTAGCTGCTATATACTACAGAGAATGTTCTTTTCTTTTTGGATTTTTTTTTTTTTGACCACAGTGCTCTCTGCTGACACCTCTGTCCATATCAGGAACTGTCCAGAGCAGGAGGAATCCCCATAGCAAACGTATGCTGCTTTGGACAGTTCCTGATACAGACAGAGGTGTAGAGCACTGTGGACAGAAAAAAAAAAGAAATCCAAAAACAAAAGAACTTTCTCTGTAATATACAGCCGCTAATAAGTACTGAAAGGATACATGTTTTTTAATAGAAGTAATTTACAAATATGTTTAAGTTTCTGGCACCGGTTGATACAAAAATCTGCTGATTGCATTTCCTCATGAAAAATACAGATCTGACTACCCAATTAAAGTAATAAAAAGGTACTCAAATGTTTTCAAATCAACTGGTCCTAGAAAGTTATACAAATCTATAAATTAAATTACTTCTATTTACAAATTCTAATCCTCCAAGTACTTAGCGGCTGCTGTATGTTCCAGAGGAAGTTGTGTAGTTATTCCCAGTCTGACCACAGTGCTCTCTGCTGACACCTCTGCCCATGTCAGGAACTGTCCAGAGCAGGAGCAACACGTCATAGCAAGCTCCTTCTGCTCTGGGCAGTTCCTGACATAGACAGAAGTGGCAGCAGAGAGCACTGTGGTCAGACTGGAAAAAAATACACAACTTCCTCTGGAGCATACAGCAGCTGATAAGTACTGGAAGGATTAATATTTTTAAATAGAAGTAGTTTACACATCTCTATAACTTTCTGGCACCAGTTGAATTGAAAACCTTTGTTTTCCACTGGAGTACCCCTTTAAATTGGGAATAGAATAGCAAAGCTGCTTCTGACAATTGATGGAGTTAGACCTCCTCTGAATTTATCCAAATCTACAGCTGAAGCCCCTCATCTCATCCATGCTCTCCTCCATACCTAGGCCCTGTATACTTACTATATTGGAACAACAGTCTTGATTCTGCCCTCGTTCTCCCCGTCTCATATCTCTCACCCTTATACTATTTTCTGGCCTGACTTTATTCCTCGTCTTATTCTGAACTCTTATACGTCACTATATGGAAATCAGACCTGGGATCTGCCCTAAGTGTATCCCGGTAGATTCCAAGGACATTCTGAATTCCGTTTTGATTGAAACCAGTCTAAACGTTTCCAACCAGATGGTGTCTCACAACAGCCGCCTCACTTTGCCCATGTCATCCAAGGTTATTCTTACAAATGTTATTTAGGTTGATTTGCTCTACCACTGGGAACATGCTTAACATTTGGTGGAGACACTGGAGGGTCAAAGGCGATGGATTAGGACATATTTACTGATTCAATCGCAAACCTATTGCAGGTATGCAAAAGCTATCCCGAATATACACTTAATGGACACTTTATTAGGTACACCATGCTAGTACCAGTTTGGACCCCCTTTTTGCCTTCATTCTTGGTGACATACTTTCTACAAGGTGCTGAAAACATTCCTTAGATATTTTGCTCCATATGGACACGATGACATCACACAGTTCCTCCATATGGACATGATGACATTACACAGTTCCTCCATATGGACATGATGACATCACACAGTTCCTCCATATGGACATGATGACATTACACAGTTCCTCCATATGGACATGATGACATCACACAGTTCCTCCATATGGACATGATGACATCACACAGTTCCTCCATATGGACATGATGACATTGTACAGTTCCTCCATATGGACATGATGACATCACACAGTTCCTCCATATGGACATGATGACATCACACAGTTCCTCCATATGGACATGATGACATCACACAGTTCCTCCATATGGACATGATGACATCACACAGTTCCTCCATATGGACATGATGACCTCACACAGTTCCTCCATATGGACATGATGACATCACACAGTTCCTCCATATGGACATGATGACATCACACAGTTCCTCCATATGGACATGACGACATCGCACAGTTCCTCCATATGGACATGATGACATCACACAGTTCCTCCATATGGACATGATGACATCACACAGTTCCTCCATATGGACATGACATCACACAGTTCCTCCATATGGACATGATGACATCACACAGTTCCTCCATATGGACATGATGACATCACACAGTTCCTCCATATGGACATGATGACATCACACAGTTCCTCCATATGGACATGATGACATCACACAGTTCCTCCATATGGACATGATGACATTACACAGTTCCTCCATATGGACATGACGACATCACACAGTTCCTCCATATGGACATGATGACATCACACAGTTCCTCCATATGGACATGATGACATCACACAGTTCCTCCATATGGACATGATGACATCACACAGTTCCTCCATATGGACATGATGACATCACACAGTTCCTCCATATAGACATGACGACATCGCACAGTTCCTCCATATGGACATGATGACATCACACAGTTCCTCCATATGGACATGATGACATCACACAGTTCCTCCATATGGACATGATGACATCACACAGTTCCTCCATATAGACATGACGACATCACACAGTTCCTCCATATGGAAATGATGACATCACACAGTTCCTCCATATGGACATGATGACATCACACAGTTCCTCCATATAGACATGATGACATCACGCAGTTCCTCCATATGGACATGATGACATCACACAATTGATGTAGCACATCCATGATGAGAATCTCCCATTCCACCAAATCCCAGCAGTGATCTATTGGATGAGATCTGGTGACCGTGGAGGCCATTAGAGTCCTGTGACCTCATTGTCCTGTATGAGATGATGTCATGTGACCTCATTGTCATGTATGAGATTATATCATGTGACCTCATTGTCCTGTATGAGATGATGTCATGTGACCTCATTGTCCTGTATGAGATTATGTCATGTGACCTCATTGTCCTGTATGAGATGATGTCATGTGACATAGAGCATTATGCTGCTGGAAGTATCATCAGAAGATGGATCCACTGTGGTCATATAGGGATGGACATGGTCAGTAACAATACTCAGGTAGTCTACTATGTTTGTACCATGATCAATTGGTACTAAGGGGCCCTAGGTGTCCAATAAAATGTCCCCCACACCATTACACCACCCTCAGCCTGAACTGCTGATACAAGGTAGGATGGATCCATGCTTTCATGTTGTTTACACCAAATTCTGACCCTGCCATCTGAATGTCACAGCTGGAATCCAGACTCAGCAGACCAGGCAATGTTCCTCTAGTTTTCCATTGTCCAATTTTAGTGTCTTGTTCATTGTGCAGGATCACCGGGCATGCTGGAGGCAGGCTGGTTGGGAAACACTGGTCTGGTATGAACATTTTACTAGTTATAAAAATGTTCCTGACTTTTCACTTTAAGTTGCATCTAATATAATATTTGTAGCATCATTAGGGTCCTGAGTAACAAATTCAGCGACAAACCAATGATTCATCAATTACGTATATATATCTATGAGTCAGATATTATATTAAACCTAGTAGTAGTTGTTAAAGGAAAAAACGTAACCACAATACAACTATTAGAAGTGCAAGAATTAAGTAACTCAGACCTCAGATAACCCTGAGAATTTCTATAAGAAGAACAGAACAGGATGGATGGCTAAGACTACACTGATTGGATGAGTCAAGGTGTTCTATGGATCGTCCAATCAGTGGCGCAGTGACAGTGTGGAGCGGCTTCCGGCCTAAAATAGAAGCACTTTCTGGAGCTTAACAATATAGGGGACTTAAAGGAAGGAAGGAGGTTGAAGGAAGAATTATGAGAAATCTTGTAGCAAGGTTTAAAGGGTTGCTCTAGTTAAAATGGAAACATTGTCCCAGATTTACAACTGCCTAATTTTTAGACAGGGCAAACTTAGATTTAAGAAGCTCCATTTTTTTTTCTTGCCGTCCTACAGTGCCATCTGTTTCATTCCAGCACAGCTGCATTTATATATTGTATTACTCTCTGCTGAGAGTGTAAACAATGATACATTGAACATTGCTGCTTATCTCCAGGCAGCTTGACACCTTTCTTGTCCCATGAAATTTTGAGAGTGTAAGCCATGCCTGTCACTGCATTTTCTAAAGCTAATCACAGGTTTTGTGAAATCTGATTTAAATTTTTTTGTGAAAATTCTGAAAAAAAATCAGTTTGTGATAAACCAAATTACTCATCTCTAGTAGATTTTTAAAGGGTGATGGGGACAGGGTTCAAGTTTAAAAAAAAAAAAAAAAGGATAAACGACATCAAAGATACAAAAAGCTGCCGTACTCTGTTCAACCTCTAGGTTTGGTGTGACCTTTAACTATTAAAGGGGTACTCCACCCCTAGACATCTTATCCCCTATCCAAAGGATAGGGGATAAAATGTCTGATCGCGGGGGTCCCGCTGCTGGGGACTCCCGCAATATAGCATGCGGCACCCTCTATGGGAGGGGGCGTGACAGCTGTCACGCCCCGCCCCCTCAATGCAAGTCTATGGGAGGGGGCGTGACAGCTGTCACGCCCCCTCCCATAGACTTGCATTGAGGGGGTGGGGCGTGACATCACACGGGGCGGAGTCGTGACTTCACGATCTTCCGTTCCCCTGGTCGGGACCCAGACCCTCCAGCGATTCCGTAGCAGTAACAGGTGGGTGCCGCATGCTATATAGCGGGGGTCCCCAGCGGCAGAATCCCTGCGATCAGACATCTTATCCCTTATCCTTTGGATAGGGTATAAGATGTCTAGGGGTGGAGTAACCCTTTAAAGTGAGAATTCAGCATGTTGCACTCGTGTTCTTTAAAGTTTTTATTTTATTTTTAAGCTCTATTGTTTTCTTTGGACTGACAAGACTATGTCTAAGCCCTTTAAGTAATATAGCAGTGTATATTATTCTATAATTGGATACTTCATATTGTTACGTTCTGATCCGCAGTTAATTGCCTCTCTCTCATTTCCATAATTTGTTAATCCCTTATTATGTTGTCATAGAGGTAGACAGTTGTCATTACTTCGGCTTTACATTTAGTAGACGTTATTGAGTTAACAATCAATTGTAAGTTAAAATTAATTGGTTATCCGTAATTAAATTCTTACTGTAGAAGTTCTCAGTGATTTAATCATTGATTGTAACACAGTTAGTGTATGGCATAAGTTTATTGCTCCAAGTCACCAATTTTGCACCAAAATGTTGTGACTTTTTTAACTTAAAAGGGATACTCCGCCCCTAGACATCTTATCTCCAAACCACTGGGGACCTCTACGATCTAGCATCAGGTTTAGCGTTAGAGGCTTGTGACATCACGGATGCGCCCTGCTTGTGACATCACGACCACCCCCCTCAATGCAAGTCTACAGGAGCCGGTGTGACGGCCGTCACGCCCCTCCCATAGACTTGCATTGAGGGGGCATAGCCGTGACATCACAAGCGAGGCGTGACTGTGACGTCACAAGCCACCGCCCCGCATCGCCAGTCATCCGGCATGGAGCGAATTTTGCTCTGTGCATCGGATGTCTAGGGTGCCTCAGTCGAGATCGCGGGGGGTCCCCAACTTGATGGAAAGTAGGTGTGAAAGCACGTGTGGCCACCTGAAATGCCAGATTTAGCATAAATGATAGCTAATCTCTATTCTAACTCGGAGCTAGCGTAGATTTCAGAAGCATGGTGCACGGGCCCCTTTACTGCCTTATTTATTGAGACGCATGCACCTCTTAATAAATCTGGGATTTTCCTACTGAAAATAAAAAATACCTAACACACACATGGGGGGGGAATTACTAAGCTGCGCCAGTGGCATATTTTTTTTAAAACTCAGACATTTTATTTATTTTTTATTTTTTGCAAAAAATAAAAAAAATAAAAAATGTCTGACACTTGTGCTAAAGTAGAAGGAAGAGGGCAGGAAGGAGGGCGCAGCTTCACATGGAGGGAGCGTGCTTGCAGTGTTCCCTTCTCACACATGAATATTGGCCCAATTTGCGACAGCAAAAATAGCTGAAATCTAAGCCAGTTTATAGCATGGGCAGCCACAGATCTGCTGGATTTACGCGTGCGCCTCTTAGTAAATCCAGTCTGAACTGAAAATGGGGGGAGCATTATTTGTGTGCGCCACATGTAGTGAATCTCCCCCATTGTTCTTGCACCTACCTAAGGGTCTATTCGCACGAGTTACCACCAGCGGAATTCCGCCTCAAATGAAAGCCCAATGCACTTCTCTGGGATTCCGCACTCCCGTTGACACTTCTGAATTTCCGCTTGCGGAAATTCAGAAGTGTCAACGGGAGTGCGGAATCCCAGAGAACTACATTGGGCTTTCATTTGAGGTGGAATTCCGCTGTGTGAATAGACCCTAAGGGGGAGATTTATCAAAACCTGTGCAGAGGAAAAATTTCTCAGTTGCCCATAGTAACCAATCAGATTGCTTCTTTCATTCCAAACAGGCCTCTGCAAAATAAAAGAAGCAATCTGATTGGTTGCTATGGGCAACTGGGCAAATTTTCCTCTGCACAGGTTTTGATAAATGTCCCCCTAAGTCTTCTCTCTACATTTACTTGGCTGTGCACTCCGCACCCAACCCAGTAAATATGTGTCACGATGCCGGCTGGCAGGTAGTGGATCCTCTGTGTCAGAGAGGGATGGCGAGGACCGCGCTAGTGGACCGGTTCTAAGCCACTACTGGTTTTCACCAGAGCCCGCCGCAAAGCGGGATGGTCTTGCTGCGGCGGTAGTGACCAGGTCGTATCCACTAGCAACGGGTCACCTCTCTGACTGCTGAAGATAGGCGAGGTACAAGGGAGTAGGCAGAAGCAAAGTCGGACGTAGCAGAAGGTCGGGGGCAGGCGGCAAGGTTCGTAGTCAGGGGAGATAGCAGAAGTTCTGGTACACAGGCTTTAAACACACAAAACGCTTTCACTAGGCACAAGGGCAACAAGATCCGGCAAGGAAGTGCATGGGAGGAGGTTAGATATAGTCAGGGACCAGGTGGAAGCCAATTAAGCTAATTGGGCCAGGCACCAATCATTGGTGCACTGGCCCTTTAAGTCTCAGGGAGCTGGCGCGCGCGCGCCCTAGAGAGCGGAGCCGCGCGCGCCAGCACATGACAGCAGGGGACGGGAACGGGTAAGTGACCTGGGATGCGATTCGCGAGCGGGCGCGTCCCGCTGTGCGAATCGCATCCCCAACGGCCATGACAGAGCAGCGCTCCCGGTCAGCGGGACTGACCGGGGAGCTGCAGGTGGAAAGACGCCGTGAGCGCTCCGGGGAGGAGCGGGGGCCCGGAGCGCTAGGCGTAACAATATGTATGTTGGCCTCGAAGATAACGTCAATGCTATGTGCTTCACTGCTTACTAAGTGCACTTTACATTCACTGGGTCAGGTGCTTTAAAGGGGTTATCCAGGAAAAAACTTTTATATATATCAACTGGCTCCAGAAAGTTAAACAGATTTGTAAATTACTTCTATTAAAAAATCTTAATCTTTTCAGTACTTATGAGCTTCTGAAGTGAAGGTTGTTCTTTTCTGTCTAAATCCTTTCTGATGACACGTGTCTCGGAAACCGCCCAGTTTAGAAGTAAATCCCCATAGCAAACCTCTTCTAAACTGGGCGGTTCCCGAGACAGGTGTCATCAGAGAGCACTTACACAGAAAAAACAACCTTAACTTCAGAAGCTCATAAGTACTGAAAGGATTAAGATTTTTTAATAGAAGCTATTTACAAATCTGTTTAATTTTCTGGAGCCAGTTGATATATATATATATATATATATATATATATATATATATATATATATATATATATATATACTTTTTTTTTTCCTGGATAACCTCTTTAATACTGCAGCAATGCATACAGTACCATATGCATCGCTGCTCAGTGTATAGGAGCAGAGAGTCTGGCTTTTGACAGGAATCCCTGCTCCTGTATGCAGTTTTGTGGTACGCTACATAAATCAATTAAGCAGTAACTACTTCTGTATAAGCTCAGCGGCTGTGACTGCTGCGGTTCATTGTTTCCAGTGATAAACAGCAGAACTGTGAATGCAGCTCTGGAGGCTGTTACAGGCCGAAACTCAGGATCAGTACAAAATATGTAGAATATTTTCATATAAAACTGTGCTCAGAGGTAAAACCAACTCTTTCAAGCCAAAATAATATTCGTGGCAGCAAAAATCACATTTAACAAAATCTGCAAAAGACTCTACTCTTGGCAGGAAAGACATTCCAAAGTTGTTTAAAGAAAAAATAACAGCAGACTTTTGAGGATTTACAGACGGCACTAGGTATGTATGCCAGTTCCAATAAACCATTCCAATAACCAGTCTCTGCTTTATACTGTCACTATATCAGCAGTATTGTTATGCCAGTATACAGGATGGAGATGGTGTTGCCAGATGTAGGAGTGTTAAAGGGGTATTCCAGGAAAAAAATTTTTTTTATATCAACTGGCTCCAGAAAGTTAAACAGATTTGTAAATTACTTCTACTAAAAAATCTTAATCCTTTCAATAGTTATCAGCTGCGGAAGTTGAGTTGTTTTCTGTCTGGCAAAAGTGCTCTCTGCTGACATCTCTGCTTGTCTCGGGAACTGCGCAGAGTAGAAGAGTAAAAAAGTTAGAAAAAGTTGTAAAAGTTTCAATTTTTATTTGCAAGATTTCTTTTCTGTCAGTGGATAAAACCATTGGGGATATTTATTAAATTGTTACTCTCATTAAAGGGGTACTCCGGTGAAAAACTTTTTTTTTTTGGTGCAAGAAAGTTAAACAAATTTGTAAATTACTTCTATTAAAAAATCTTAATCCTTCCTGTACTTATTAGCTGCTGAAAACTACAGTGGAAATTATTTTCCATTTGAAACAGAGCTCTCTGCTGACATCATGAGCACAGTGCTCTCTGCTGACATCTCTGTCCATTTTAGGAACTGTCCAGGGTAAAAGGAAATCCCCATAGCAAACATATGCTGTTCTGGACAGTTCATAAAATGGACAGAGATGTCAGCAGAGAGCACTGTGCTCATGATGTCAGCAGACAGTTCTGTGTTTCAAAAAGAAAAGAATTTCCGCTGTAGTGTTCAGCAGCTAATAAGTTCAGGAAGGATTAAGAGTTTTTAATAGAAGTAATTTACAAATCTGTTTAACTTTCTGGCACCAGTTGATTTAAAAAAAAAGTTTTTCACCGGAGTACCCCTTTAACCCCTTAAGGACCGCGGGTTTTTCCGTTTTTGCATTTTCGTTTTTTGCTCCTTGCCTTTGAAAAATCATAACTCTTTCAATTTTGCACCTAAAAATCCATATGATTGCTTATTGTTTGCGCCACCAATTCTACTTTGTAATGACGTCAGTCATTTTGCCCAAAAATCTACGGTGAAACGGAAAAAAATAATAATTGTGCGACAAAATTGGAAAAAAAAAAACCATTTTGTAACTTTTGGGGGCTTCCGTTTCTACGTAGTACATTTTTCGGTAAAAATGACACCTTATCTTTATTCTGTAGGTCCATACGATTAAAATGATACCCTACTTATATAGGTTTGATTTTGTCGGACTTCTGGAAAAAATCATAACTACATGCAGGAAAATTAATACGTTTAAAATTGTCATCTTCTGACCCCTATAACTTTTTTATTTTTCCATGTATGGGGCGGTATGAGGGCTAATTTTTTGCGCCGTGATCTGAAGTTTTTAACGGTACCATTTTTGCATTGATAGGACTTATTGATCTTATTGATTTTTAAATGATATAAAAAGTGACAAAAAATGCACTATTTTGGACTTTGGAATTTTTTTGCGCGCACGCCATTGACCGTGCGGTTTAATTAATGATATATTTTTTATAATTCGGACATTTCTGCACGCGATGATACCATATATGTTTATTTTTATTTTTATTTACACTGTGTTTTTTTTTTATGGGAAAAGGGGGGTGATTCAAACTTTTAATAGGGGAGGAGTTAAATGATCTTTATTCACTTTTTTTTTGCAGTGTTATAGGTCCCATAGGGACCTATAACACTGCACACACTGATCTTCATCATTGATCACTGGTTTCTCATAAGAAACCAGTGATCAACGATTCTGCCACATGACTGCTCAGGCCTGGATCTCAGGCACTGAGCAGTCATTCGGCGATCGGACAGCGAGGAGGCAGGTAGGGGCCCTCCCGCTGTCCTGTCAGTTGTTCGGGATGCCGCGATTAGCCGCGGCTATCCCGAACAGCCCGACTGAGCTAGCCGCCCACTTTCGGTTTCGCTTTTAGCTAAAGGGTTAATAGCGCGCGGCGCTGCGATCGGCGCTGCGCGCTATTAGAGGCGGGTCCCGGCCTCACTATGATGCCAGGCCCGCCGTGATATGACGCGGGGTTACTGTGTAACCCCGCGTTATATCAGGAGAGCAGGACCAAGGGCGTACCTGTACGCCCTTGGTCCTTAAGGGGTTAAAACTTATTTTTGCTTCTGCACTCCTTATGGTAAATAAAAAATCTTTCTAATGTACTTTGTTTAAAATTTTTTTAGTTTTCTATGTTTTATTCATGTTTAAAAAAGCTGCCACTAGGTGTCTCCCTACTTGTCCAGAGCACATTTCCCCCCATCTCTTGCACAGACTTTGGAAGTCAGGAAATGCAGTCTGGAGTGCTGGGGGGTGAGGTGTGCAGCCTTAGCCAATCATAGCTCATCTCACACCGAACTGCTCTGGGCTGTGTGTAGCAGAGTGGAGGAGGAAGTCCCCCCCCCCCCCCCCTGTATGGCTTCAGATGATGTCACACCTGCTGGTCACACCCAGTGTGTGAATCTGACTGAGACTGAGCAGAAAATACAGAGCAGTATCAAGGTAGAAAATTAACAAATAATAAAAATAAAGGCAGGGGGGGGGGGGGGTATCATGATGGGGGCAGTGATCTGGGAGGTTTATAAAATGTATCAAGATCAGGGCAGGTACTCTTTAAGTGTGGTGTTTTTCTACTTATATAAATCAAAGGGTCGCTAAGACCCAAAACGCGTCAGCATGTATGCTTTTTTGCATTGGCCATTGTATAATAAGGAATATTTCCTTTTAACTGCATACTTTTATGGCATTAGCTGCTGCAATTAAGCCCCCTATTCTGATACTTCACACTAATATATCAGGATTGGGTGTATCATCTCAGTTTGCTTTTCTAGATCAGTGTTTTCCAAGCAGCTGTTGCAAAACTACCAGACTCCCAGCATGCTCACTGGTTGAGAAACAGTTGTTCGGACAATTGGATCTAGGAGACATTCCTAAATTAATCGCCAGTATGCAGTGATCTTGAAAATGGAGAGAAATCGAAACATAAAGCATATTCACAAAAGTTGCAGAATTTTTCATCGTTCGACGACTGCAATTTAGTTAATGACATGTCAGCAGATGCCGGCGTCAGATGATGGCGCTTATCTGCCGGCGTATCATAGAAAAGGAGGAACAAATGATAAAATCAGCAGCCAGACAGACATTTTCGAGAACCAATGGAGCAGCTCACCCACATATCAATACATCAATCTTAAAAGAGGGACAAATTGAAAGGAATGAGAGACAGGGGGATTTCGGTTGAACGCAGGGACAGATGGGAGGAATGCTCCTCCATATGCCAAGGTATCTGCTTTAAGCGAGATGCCATACTTCCTGAGTAATTATCCACATATAAACCGTATCCCTGAAGTATAGAAGTGGCAAAAACTCACCAAAGCAAAACACGGAGCACAAAACATTCACTGTCAGTGTCAAGTAATACCGCTCTCTGTATTGTATAGTAACACAACACTTGCACATTTATAGGGAGATTAATTCACTAAAAAATACATCATCTATAAACCAATTCTGCAGTGCAAACAGAGCGGCCATCAGCATTTGTCTTCTTGCCATAAGGCACCCTGTCATACACATGATGGACAGAAAAACTGATTCATCACACCAGGTCACCTTCTTATATTGCTCCATGGTCTGGTTCTGATATTCGTGTGCCCATTGCAGGCACTTTCAGCAGAGGACAGGGGTCATCATGGGAACCCTGATCGGTCTGAAATCGATCTGTGGGATCAGACCAGATGGGTAAGCCTTCACTATTCATGTGCATCAATAAACCTTTAGGCACCTCTGCCCCTGGTTGCCATTTTAAGTAAGGACCACTTTTAGTAGGTACTAACCACTGCATACTGAGAACACCCCCACTAGATCTGTTGCTTTGGAGATGTTCTGACCCAGTCATCTAGGCATCATAACTTGGCCCTTTGTCTCTCAGATCCAAAATAAACTATAAATAGGCGCTGCCACAAAGAAAAAAAAAAAAGAAAAAAAAAACTTGATATGTTCTAGAGACTAAACACCCAGACCCGGACCGATCACTACAACAAGTCGGGAGAAGAGTGCGCTAAGAGCATTTCCCCCGAACTCTATTACAGGTGGCCAAGACAGGCTATGTATGTCTATGAGATTGTCTTGGTTACAGGTACAAAGAGCAGGGAGGAGAAAGGCTCAGCCGTGTACTTCTGTTCCTGCTTTTATCAATTGGTCAGGGTCTGGACTCTCAGACAAAAAGTTTTGACAAGTCATCTGAAAACAAGTTCTGCAGTGCAACCAGGGCTGCCAGTAGCATTTGTCTTCCTCCCATAAGGCACCCTGTTGCACCCTGCCATCCACAATATGTAAAGAAAAACTGATTCATCAAACCAGGTCACCTTCTTACGTTGCTCCATGGACTGGTTCTGATGCTCATGTGCCTATTATAAGCACTTTTCAGCGGTGGACAGGGGGCATAATGGGAACCATGATCGGTCTGCAACAACTCAGAACTTGTGGGATCAGACCAGATGGGTTAGCCTAAACTATTCATCTGCATCAATAAGCCTTAGGCACCTCTGCCCCTATTTACTGGTTGGGCTTTCAAAGAAGGACCACTTCTGGTAGGTACTAAGCACTGCCTTCTGAGAAAACCCCACTAAATCTGCTACTTTGGAGACACTCTAACCCAGTCATCTAGCCATCATAATTTGACCCTTGTCTCTTAGATCCAAAATAAACTTTAAATAGGCGCTGTCAATAAGAAAAACACTTTTGATATGTCCTAGAGACTGAACACCCAGACCCTGACCGATCGCTACAACAAGACGGGAATGCGCTAAGAGCGCTTCCCCCCAAGCTCTATTACAAGTGACCAGGACAGGCAATGTAAGTCTATGAGATTGTCTTGGTTGCAGGTACAATCAGCAGGGAGGAGAAAGGCTCAGCAGTGGACTCTCAGACCCCAACCAATCAAAACTTTTGACAAGTCATTTGAAAACCAGTTCTGTAGTACAACAAGGGCCACTAATATCATTTCCTTTCTCTCTTAGGGCACCCTGTTGCACCCTACAATCCACAATATGTACAGAGAAGCTGATTCATCAAACCAGGTCACCTTCTTACATTGCTCCAAGAACTGGTTCTGATGTTCGTGTGCCTATTATAAGCACTTTTCAGCGGTGGACAGGGGGCATCATGGGAACCATGATCGGTCTGTAACAACTCAGAACTTGTGGGATCAGACCAGATGGGTTAGCCTACACTATTCATGTGCATTAATAAGCCTTAGGCACCTCTGCCCCTATTTACTGGTTGGGCTTTCAAGGAAGGACCATTTCTGGTAGGTACTAAGAACTACCTTCTGAGAAAACCCCACCAAATCTGTTACTTTGGAGAGACTCTAACCCAGTCATCTAGCCATCATATTTTAACCCTTGTCTCTTAGATCCAAAATAAACTTTAAACAGGCGCTGTCGCCTGACTACAACCGATCTCTAGAACGAGTCAGGAGAAGAATGCACTAAGAGCGTCTCCCAGCTCTACCCCAGGTGACCAGGACAGGCAATGTAAGTCTGTGGGATCGTCTTGGTTGCAGGTACAAAGAGCAGGGAGGAGAGAGGCTCAACCATACGCTTCTCTTCCTGCTTCTAGCAATTGGACTCTCAGACCCCGTCCACCCGAAACTTTTCACAAGCCATCTATAAACCAGTTCTGCAGTGCAACCAAGGCTGCCATCAGTGTCTGTCTTTCTCCCGTAGGGCACCCTGTTGCACCCTGCCATCCACAATATGTACAGAAAAACTGATTCATCAAACCAGGTCACCTTCTTACATTGCTCCATGGACTGGTTCTGATGCTCATGGGACAAGGGTCATCATGGGAACCCTGATCGGTCTGCAACTACTCAGAACGCCTGTCGCGCCCCCACCTGGAGACATGAATGGAGGGGGCGTGGCGTGTAGTCACAGGGAGCGTGATGTGACGTCACGACCACCGCAATGAACCCAGCAATCGAAACGAAAAGTTCACAATGCCGGGGTGGCATGCAGGAGATCGCGGGGGTTCCCAGTGGTGGGACCCTACGATCAGACATCTTATCCCCAATCCTTTGGATAAGGGAAAAGATGTCTAGGAGCAGAGTAACCCTTTAAAAAACTTAATATGAACTTGTTCATTTGCTGTGTAATATATCCCACTCCTTTCCACCTTTCAGTGGACATATAAATGTTATGGCTGATCATATATATACAGTGACCCCCCGACCTAGGATGGCCCCAACATACGATCATTTCCTCATAAGATCACTCTCAGAGGCCATTGCATGTTGAAGGCAGCATCAACATACAATGCTTTTGTATGTCTGGGCCATCGCATAAACGGCTATCCGGCAGCACAGACTGCTCCAGCTGCCACCGGATAGCCGTTTACGGTGCCCCGTGTGGTCCGCTGATGATCACTTACCTGTCCTCGGGGCTCCGGTGCGTCTGCGCTCTCCATCATCGTCATCACGTCGCTGCGCACGCCTTCCCGTCATCCAATAGGAGCGGCGTGCGTAGCGACGTGATGGCGGCGACAGAGAGCGAGGATACCGGGGAAGCAGAGGCCTTGCCGGAGCGTCGGGGACACCTCGGGGACACCCCGGGGACAGCGATGGAGGGCGACATCCAGGGCAGCGGTGACGAGCGGTGACGGTCCGGAGCGGCGCGGACACATGAGTATAACCTCCAATACCAGTGGTCTTCAACCTGCGGACCTCCAGATGTTGCAAAACTACAACTTCCAGCATGCCCGGACAGCCGTTGGCTGTCCGGGCATGCTGGGTGTTGTAGTTTTGCAACATCTGGAGGTCCGCAGGTTGTAGACCACTGTCCTATACTTTACATTGCACGGATCCCTCAACATACGATGGTTTCAACAAACGATGCTCCATTTGGAATGGATTACCATCGTATGTTGAGGGACCACTGTATAAAGCAAAAACAGAGCAGTAATAAATTATCTTCCATGTCCCGGGGATATGTACCACCTGCAGAGCCATTTCCATTAGTGAGAACACAGAAAAGTTACTTAAACTATTCAGAACAGAACGCCTCAGTTGTCATTTCTTTAATTTTATGCTTTATGAACCCTTTTATTTCTCTTCATGTGAGAAAAAAAAAAAAGAAAAAAAAATCTTATATATTACAAAATTCTCCAAAAACTGGTTTCCAACCAAAAATGACTAATGTGTGATAACTAATGTCGTAGAGAACCATTTCTCATTCCACAAAAAGTAATAACTAAACCTACAATAATGTTCTTGTAGTTCTATCTGGAGAAACATTGTTATACTGCAAAGCAAAGCCGAACCTTCATAGACCATTACTAACGCTACAATGGTTTCCTTATCACCTGTGGCTGAGCGTCAACACCATCAATTACACAACCACAGTGCATCCAGAAAGTTTTCAGACCCTTTCACTTTTTTCACATTTTGAGGTCTTGTGCTAAAAAAAACACAGTAAAAAAAAAAAAGTTTTCTCCCAACATTTTGCACTCAATAATAATACGGTGATCCCTCAACATACGATGGTAATCCGTTCCAAATGGACCATTGTTTGTTGAAACCATCGTATGTTGAGGGATCCGTGCAATGTAAAGTATAGGACAGTGGTCTACAACCTGCGGACCTCCAGATGTTGCAAAACTACAACACCAAGCATGCCCGGACAGCCAACGGCAACATCTGGAGGTCCGCAGGTTGGAGACCACTGGTATTGGAAGTTATACTCACCTGTACCTGCCGCTCCGGACCGTGACCGCTCCTCACCGTTGCCTTGGATGCCGCCCTCCATTGCTGTCGCCACGTCCCCAGGGTGTCCCCAATGCTCCGGCAAGGCCTCTGCTTCCCCGGCATCCTCGTTCTCCGTCGCCGCCATCACGTCGCTACGCGCGCCGCTCCTATTGGATGATGGGACGGCGCGCGCGGCAACGTGATGACGACGATGGAGAGCGCCGACGATGCAGGGGATCCCGAAGAGGACGCGCCGGAGCCCCGAGGACAGGTAAGTGATCGTCAGCGGACCACACGGGGCACCGTAAACGGCTATCCGGTGGCAGCTGAAGAAGTCTGCGCTGCCGGATAGCCGTTTATGCGATGGCCCCAATATACAAAAGCATCGTATGTTGATGCTGCCTTCAAAATGCGATGGCCTCTGAGAGACCATCGTATGCTGAAATGATCGTATGTCAGGGCCATCGTAGGTCGGGGGGGTCACTGTAACAATAATGACAAAGTGAAAACAGAATTTTAGAGAATTTAGCAAATGTATTTAAAAGGAAAAACTAAAATCTTGCATGGAGATAAGTATTCAGACCCTTGGCTATGACACTTGACATTTAGCTCTGGTCCCTCGCATTTCGCTCGATCATCTCTGAGATGTTCCTATACCTCGATTGGAGTCACCTGTGATAAATTCAGGTGATTGGACAGGATTTGGAAAGACACACCCATGCCTATATATAAAGCCTTTATAGCTGACAATGCGTATAAGAGCAAAAACCAGGCCATGAGGTTGAAAGGACTGACTATAGAGCTCATGGACAGAATTGTGTGTAGGCACAAATATGGAGAACGGTAAAAAACATTTATGCTGCAATGAAAACTCCCAAGAGCACAGTGATTTGGGATAACCAGGACTTAAACCTTTAGTGACCATCAATAGGCCTTTTTATGGTGGTCACTTAGGAGCTTATTTTGGCCCTAACATCTTACCACAGCAGGTATAGACGTTTATGGTTGTCCAATGGAAGCCTGGCACTACCAGATCAGCTAGGCTTCTGCTCTAACAGCCAGGATTGGAGAAACCGCTTATCTTGGCTGTATAACCCCATAGATGCCAAGGTCATCAGAGCCTGTGACATCCGTCATGGTTTCCAATCGGCTTTTCCTACAGTTGGCGGTCAGTGAAGACCCTTTAGGTTTGCTGTATGTGTACTCTTATGAGGTCCTACAGACTGTAAATAGAAAAGATCACCTTGAGCACTATTCATTGGGGGGACATTTGTCATCTCACAAAGTATAAATGAACAGGATACGCTTGGCACTTCTCATGGAGGTGAAATATCTCTGGTTAAATGGGAGTGGCCGCAATGGAGAAGGAGCTGAAAAGCTGATAGCTAATGGTACTGAGCAGTCAGAAGGTAAGTTCAGAGTATATCAATACAGCAAATGAAGACCGTCACACTCACCACTAATCAGTTCTTCTTTATTCAGTCAGGTGAAGCAGGTACAGACCATTTCGCGTGGTATACACGCTTCGTCTAGCTAACGCTCACTGACTTATTGGCTAGACGAAGCGTATATACCACGCGAAACTGACACCGTCCCCCTGTATGCGCCCCTGCATCACCGATGACTGTACCTGCTTCACCTGACTAAATAAAGAACTGATTAGTGGTGAGTGGGACAGTCTTCATTTCTCTGCTGTATTGACATTTGTCATCTGTTCTGTGGAACGATACAGGTCCTAGTGATTTAATACCCACCGATCAGATAGTTCTATCCTATCCTGCAAATTGCTTTTAATGTCGGGTTACAGCCTAAAATAGGACCGTAACTAAGGGGTTAAAGGGGCCAAGAAATAGTCACCCCTTGATATTACAGGCCTACAGCCACTGATGCAGTGAGACTGTACAGACAGATATATCAGGACAATTGATCAGTGACAGTATAAGAAAGCATTTATTGTTCAGATCATCTACTTATAACACCAAGGCTGCCATGGACGCCCAACTCCGATTAACTTGTAAGACACCGGGTGCCCCGAAAATCCTCACCTCTACAGCATCACCGTGGCTCTGCTTAATGATGGAAATTATAGGCTGCTGTATTTAATTGAAATATATTATGCCGGTCAAAAGTAATTATATTTAACTGTGAGTATCATTAATACACTTATGTAGACAGGGCTGAAGGACTGACCTCTGAATCGCGTCTCTGGATCCAGAACATTTTGCACCTAGTAAGGATTACACCGTGAGTTATATAGATTGCATTGCCAAAATAATGTCATTTTAAATGTGTTTTGAGTGAAACAATGACCTCAATTTGTGACACGGAAGACAATATGACAGAATCTATTTAATCACTCAGATAAAATGCCCTGACAGTAGATACGGTGGAATGGGACCGCGCTACGCCATGAAATGAGAAGTCTATTTAAGTCAACCAGTCTGCACTGCTACTGTTTTTTATGGTTGACCCTTCTCCCATTTCTTTAACTTCACCTTCATCTCAATCAATGTTGAAGAACCTTTTATTTATTTTTTCCTCTCTTGTCTCACCTACATGGCTATTCAAGTCTCCGGCATCCATCATGGTCATGACTATATTAAGACAGTACCAGCTGGACATTTGACACCAGGGCCGGAATAGAAGGCTGCCTAGGACACCATACATAATTACCAACTAAAGGAAAAGAAAGATGACCAAAAACAATTGAAGGCTAAATATCTACCAAGAACAGATCCTTACCCAAAGTAGCGTGTACCCCAATGCGCGTTTCGCTCTTACTGAGCTTCGTCAGGGGGAAGTGACGCCCCATGACAAAGCTCAGTAGGTGCAAAACGTGCCTTCGGGTACATTCACCTCTGGATAAGGATCGGTATCCATGTTTGCTTTGTTTAGCATAGCAACTGGGAAAAACCACACACTTCCCCAGCAGGTTTCACACTGCACAAAAATTGGCGCTAATAACAAATTTCCCTCAGTATGCACTTATACAGTAAAATATGCATTAATAATTACACATTGGATGTTACCTGGAGTTGTGTTTTGTATAGTTCATAAAAACTACAAAATAAGCCATTCACAACACCAGATCATTGCTAAGCTGTGTCAGACACGCAGGTTTTACTCCTACTGAGCTTCAGGAAGCTCAGTAGGAACGAAATGTGCGTTGGGGTACACACACCTCTGCGTAAGGATCTATTCCCATGTTTATTTTGTTTGGAGGTATAGAGAATTTTGCATAACAACTGGAAAAACCACACACTTACCCAGCAGGTCTCACATTGTACAGAACATCGGCATAGTTCATAGTTCATGTATAGTTCATAAAAGCTACAAAATAAGCCATTCACAACACCAGAGCGTTTCTCATCCATGTCAGGCATGCATGTTTTTCTCCTACTGAGCTTCAGAAAGCTCAGTAGGAGCTAAATATGTGTTGGGGTACAAGCACCTCTGGGTAAGGAGTTGTACCCATGTTTGTTTTGTTTGGAGGTATAATAAATTTGGAGTAGCAACTGGAAAAAATCACATACTTGCCCAGCAGGTTTTGAATGACACAAAAAGTAGCGCTGATGATAAGCCCCCCAGTATGCACATATGCATATATACATTAATATATGCAGTTATTATTACACATTGGATGTTACTGTACATGGCGGTGTGTTTTGCATAGTTCATAAAAGCTCCATTCACAACACCAGAATGCTGATAAGCCATGTCAGGCACAGATTTTGCTCCTAATATGCTTTGTCAGGGGGCATCCCGCTCCCTGACGAAGCTCAGTAGGAGCGAAACGTGCATGGGGATATGCACCTCAGGGTAAGGTGAGGAGGTATAATAAATTTTGCGTAGCTACTGGGAATAACCCCATACTTGCCCAGCAGGTTTCGCACTGCACAAAAACCAGTGCTATTGATAATTTCTTCCCCAGTATGTACATACACAGTAACATATGCAGTTATTATTACACTTTGGATGTTACTGTACATGGAGTTGTGTTTTGTATAAATAACAAAAGCTACAAAATAAGCCATTCATAACACCAGATTGTTGCTATTGCAAAGCCGTGTCAGGCATACACGTTTTGCTCCTATTGAGCTTCATCGGGGTGTGATACCCCCTGACGAAGCTCAGTAGGAGCAAAATGTGCATTGGGGCACACACATCTCTAGTTAAGGATCTGTACCCATGTTTGTTTTGTTTGGAGGTATATTAAATTTTGCGTTGCAACTGGGAAAAACCACACACTTGCCCAGCAGGTTTCGCACTGAACAAAAACCAGTGCTATTGATAATTTCTTCCCCAGTATGTACATACACAGTAACATATGCAGTTATTATTACACTTTGGATGTTACTGTACATGGAGTTGTGTTTTGTATAAATAACAAAAGCTACAAAATAAGCCATTCATAACACCAGATTGTTGCTATTGCAAAGCCGTGTCAGGCATACACGTTTTGCTCCTATTGAGCTTCATCGGGGTGTGATACCCCCTGACGAAGCTCAGTAGGAGCAAAATGTGCATTGGGGCACACACATCTCTAGTTAAGGATCTGTATCCATGTTTGTTTTGTTTCGAGGTATATTAAATTTTGCGTAGCAACTGGGAAAAACCACACACTTGCCCAGCAGGTTTCGCACTGCACATAAATCAGCACTAATGCTATACACATATACAGTAATATGTGCAGTTATTATTACACATTGGATGTTACTGTACATGGCGGTGTGTTTTGCATAGTTCATAAAAGCTCCATTCACAACACCAGAATGCTGATAAGCCATGTCAGGCACAGATTTTGCTCCTAATATGCTTTGTCAGGGGGCATCCCGCCCCCTGACGAAGCTCAGTAGGAGCGAAACGTGCATGGGGATACATGCACCTCAGGGTAAGGTAAGGAGGTATAATTAATTTTGCCTTAGTACTGGGAATAACCCCATACTTGCCCAGCAGGTTTCGCACTGCACAAAAACCAGTGCTATTGATAATTTCTTCCCCAGTATGTACATACACAGTAACAAATGCAGTTATTATTACACTTTGAATGTTACTGTACATGGAGTTATGTTTTGTATAAATAACAAAAGCTACAAAATAAGCCATTCACAATATCAGATTGTTGCTATTGCAAAGCCGTGTCAGGCATACACGTTTTGCTCCTATTGAGCTTCATCGGGGTGTGATACCCCCTGACGAAGCTCAGTAGGAGCAAAATGTGCATTGGGGCACACACATCTCTAGTTAAGGATCTGTACCCATGTTTGTTTTGTTTCGAGGTATATTAAATTTTGCGTAGCAACTGGGAAAAACCCCACACTTGCCCAGCAGGTTTCGCACTGCACATAAATCAGCACTAATGATATACACATATACAGTAATAGATGCAGTTATTATTATACGTTGGATGTTACTGTACATAGTGGTGTATTTTGTATAGTTTATAAAAGCTACAAAATAAGCCATTTACAACACCAGAGCGTTGCTAAGCCATGTCGGGCACAAATACAGATCCAAATTAGTCGCTGCTTGTTAATGTGTGTCAGTGCGCAGGGAGTATTACCGAGCTGTTTGTCTTATCTGCTGAGACGTACTTTTCACCAAGATGCCAGCTCCTGCAGACAGATGCTTCCAATTCTTCGGGGATCGGCTGCTATATTTGTTTCTAGGTTTCCTTTTTTTTTTTTTACTAAAAAGGCTAAAATTCAGAAATGGCATACTGCAGTACTCTGCCCTATATTCCATAGAAGAAGCCAGGCCCATCCGGAGTCCGCATTGACAGCAGCCTCACAGGCAGCCCTCTTATCTCGGGAAACAAAATGTTTTCTTGGGGTCTAGAGATTGATGGTGACCTGAATTTAATGTTGAAGTCTGAAAGCGAAGGCGCAGCAAAGACTTCTCAGTTTTAGCTTGTCTCACTATTTTGCAGCTTCGGGAGCATCTACATCGGACAATGCAAATAATGATCCTATAAATGCTCTGTGTCTGGTCAGATGTAATTCCCATAACATTATCTATGGCAGATTGATTACCGTCATCCTATCACATCCCCTATAGTCCCCCCATCCTAATACTTACCCTTATATATCCCTCTTTTATTGATTGACCCCAATGGTCCTGTTAGTGACTCCAGTAACTTTTGTCTAGTTAAAAACAACTTATCCCCTAACCACAGGGGCCCCTGCTCTCCAAGTGTCCTGGAGCTGCAGACACCATGTATGGAGATACCTTAGTGCAGTGGTCTCCAACCTGCGGACCTCCAGATGTTGCAAAACTACAACTCCCAGCATGCCCGGACAGCCGTTGGCTGTCCGGGCATGCTGGGAGTTGTAGATTTGCAACATCTGGAGGTCCGCAGGTTGAAGACCACTGCCTTAGTGCTTTAAATGTGTATAGTATCTCTGACGCTTCCAAAGAAATAAATAGATGATGTTGCGTCTGCAGCTCCAGGACGCGTGGAGAGCCAGGGCCCCGTTCTAGAGATCGTAGGGGGTCCAGACGTTCTGACACCTTTCTACTATCTCCTATTCACTGGTCAGTGACCCATATTTACCAATCAGCCTGAAAGCCTAATTGTCTGGTTTTTCCCACAGCAACCAATCACAGCTCAGCTTTCACTTTACCAAAGCTCGTTAAGATATGAAAGGTGAGCTGTGATTGGTTGTTATGGGAAAAACCAAACATTTAGTGTTTATAATGGATCAGGGTGGATAAGGCTCATTGAACTTGGATATGATGGAGAATGTTTGACTTGGCTCCAATGGCCTCAAAAAATGTCATATTGTACTGTTTTTTTTGCATTCATAAAATGTTTTAATAACATAGACTAAGCTTTAAAGGGGTACTCCGGTGGAAAAACATTTTTTTTTTCTTTTTTAAATCAACTGGTGCCAGAAAGTTAAACATATTTGTAAATTACTTCTATTAAAAAATCTTAATCCTTCCAGTACTTATTAGCTGCTGAATGCTACAGAGGAAATTCCTTTCTTTTTGGAACACTGATGACATCACAAGCACAGTGCTCTCTGATGACATCTCTGTCCATTTTAGCAACCATGCATAGCAGCTGTATGCTAAGGGCAGCATGGTGGCTTAGTGGTTAGCACTTCTGCTTTGCAGTGCTGGGGCCTTGGGTTCAAATCCCACTAAGGACAACAATAAATAAAGACAGAGAGCATTCCAAAAAGAAAATAATTTCCTCTGTAGTATTCAGCAGCTAATAAATACAGGAAGGATTAAGATTTTTTAATAGAAGTAATTTACAAATATGTTTAACTTTCTGGCACCAGTTGATTTACAAAAGAAAAAAAAAATAATTGTTTTTCCACCGGAGTACCCCTTTAATAGGGAAGATTCACTATCTGTGGTGTTTTGGTGCGACATGGCGCACGTATCCTGTGTCATTTCCAGCTGGTCAGAATTTACTATCAGGTAAACCGCCAAGTAATATATTCCAGCTAATTGGAAAGTGCGATATTACGTTGTCTCTTGGTGAACAAAATGGCACAGCTGGCATACATGTTGCACAAGAAGAGAGTTATGGGTAAAAAACAAACAAAACCGGGGGGAGATTATTTGTCTGTTTTATGGAAAGTGACTATGGGAAGAAGGCTTTGGAAACTGGAGATGGTGTTGCAGTCCCCTGCTCAAGTTGGGAAACCACAACAGCACCAATGGCTCCAACCAGGAAGAACATGTGGCCAAACCCACAGAATGAAGCTGCTGGTGAATTCTCCTTATAACCCCCTTTAGGCTGCGTTCACACTGGAAGCTTAATATGTCCAATAAGCTATGGGTGGTTGGGGTTTTTGTGCGACATTTCAAAAGTTGCAGATGATCTGGCACCAAAAGATTTGCCATGCAAACCACAACCACTTTGCCCAACAAATAGGCCCTCTGGCACACGCGGCGCATATGGCATGTACTTCTGCCAAAAGTTACATAATAAAGTCTACATTGCCCTTTTGCGCTATGTTTACAAGGGCATATGATTTAGTAAATTTCCCCCAATATGTTTATAATATGAACCCAGTTCCGGGGCCTATAACAAATAATTGGCCCAAAAAACAACATCATGAAAAGATGACAGTAGAGGTCAGGATCAAGCCACCACCAAGACGTTTAGCATCAAATTGGTTACGCAACGTCTTAGGTGGTGTGTTCCGATTCTATTCGACACAGATGGATTGTGGGTAACGGCATACAGATGGACATGCATCTCGTAATTCAATGCTTACTCTATAGACACAGGCAACTCTGGTAGAAATCAGCCAGGGGAGGCAGGAATGAGAGATTCTGAGCCAGGGAGCGGATGAATTGGATCTGTCACATATAATAGGGTGTCGGATGCTGGGCGCGGGAGCTGAGAATGTTTATTTAACCACTGGATGTGAAGCAGTGTCCCTTCTCCCGGACGAAAGCCTTGTTTATTTCTTCAAGCTAAAGAGTACAGCTGAGATAAATAGTCAGGTACCAGGCCGAGCGTTTAACCTTGTCGAGGAGCGGAGGCCGGTGCTACTCGGATAACAGGGATTCTTGGTAAAAATATATCGGTAATATATGGCACTGCATCCCAACAGACAGATACACATGATTTATACCCACAACATCTATAAATGGGACAGTTTACAATATAATTCATCCGAGAGAAAAAACAATAGGATGGGAACACATTCATATTCCCAGTGTTTGCCCATGCCAAGCACATTTCCCTAATGCAACGGGCCATTTGAATCATCTAATTGACTCAATTTAGCATTTCTCAGTTTTTCCCCTTTCCCATGCAGCCTTTATTTTAATATTTTAAAAGGAACACTGTGACTGTGCTGTCTGAGCTACAGACATCATATTAAAGAACAGGCGGAGCAGATCCGATCCTTAGCCTTTCCTACCTGTCGAGTTGGGGTACATATATACGGCAATGCCTTCACCCAACAGATAATCCCTGTTATGGATGTGGTTTCCCGTTGGGTACATCTTTGAGAAAATAAAGACTAAAACAAAGCTGACTTGAAACTAACTTTGTGTTGCATAAAGGAAAACAGCCATGCATATAGTATAGCACACATCAGACAAATACAATGTGTATATTAACTCACCCACCCAAAAGCACACATGCGGCCCATCCAAATATTCTCCCTAATGGCTGTTGGTTACCTTCAGTTGGTGCACATTAAATAGATGGGGCCTATACAAAGTCCTGCTGCACAGTGTTACTTGGAGTAGGCGTAAACTCTCAAAATGTCCATAAACAGATCTCAAGGTCTTTTATCGGCATATAAGTTTAGGGTAGCCAGTTTTGGGACAGGGAAGAAGGTTTCAGGCTTAACCTTACACAAACTGTAAATCAGGTCAGTTCAGCTTCAAGTTCCCTTCACTGCTCACAGAGGCTTTCCTGCTCCAAATTATGTTTAACCTGCTAGCAGATTCCTCTCCGCTGCTGATTGCAATCTTTTACCCACAATCCCTTACAGGCTGTCCCTCTGTCTGCTTGCTCTATTGGAACTGAAAAATTCAGCACATACCAGCACATATTCACAAAATTCCTCCTTCCTCAGCTTTAGTCACTGCTCAGTTCATTTGCTTGCACAGTCTGCCATCTATTGGACACTTCATATTTATGGGAAGAGCTTTAGTAGACTTTTTAGTCTATTCATTTAAATCTCTGATCATTCTGAGCCTAGGAGTCCAGTGGGCGGTCCTTATCAGTGACTGCCTTCTGTGTATGAGAAATAACTGTCAATCACTAATAAGGACTGCCCAGATTTACATGAACAGATTACAAAAAGTCTTACTAATCCTTTCCACATAAACAATACATCAATCTGCTCGGCTTCCAATGCTCTATGACAGTGTTCTCCAAACTGTGGCCCTACAGCTGTTTCAAAAATACAACTTCCGGCATGCCTGGACAGCCAACAGCAGCTCAGGCACCATGATCAATGTGACAATATTTTGACTTTTCGATTGATGGTAGAAAAGCCTGTCCCAGAGCGGAACTGTTTACATTGGGGCTCTGTAGTTCTACATTATTCCCCCTGGTCCAGGACTGGTAAAACAGTGCCACCTCTGTCCACAGGTTGTGTCCGGTATTGCAACTCAGCTCTACTTAAGTAAAAAGGTCTGAGTCACAATACCACACACAACCTGTGGACAGATGTGGGGCTGGAGTCGTCATGTTTTCCTCATCTTGAACAATTCCTTTCAAAGATATCTATGGTTAAAGGGGTATTTCGCCTTTATACATCTTATCCCCTTTCCAAAGGACAGGGGATAAAATGTATGATCGCATCCGAGATGTGTTGTCACTGCCATGCCCCCTAGTGATGTCACGCCATGCCCCCTCCATTCATGTCTATGGGAGGGGACGTGATGGCCGTCACGTGCCCTCCCATAGACATGAATGGAGGGGGCATGATGTGACATCACGAGGGGGTGTAGCCATGACGTCACGTCACAGTCTTGGAGGCAGCGCCCGGCACAGAATGTCGGGGCTGCACCAAGATCGCGGGGGTCCCAGCAGCGGGACCCCAGTGATCATACATCTTATCCCTTGTCCCGATAGAGGATAAGATTAGTGAAGCTGGAATATCCCTTTAATACAATTTCAAATGTAATTTTTCAGATAACTCTTCTTCTCTGCATATCTTACAGTATGTCAGCCACTTCACTTAACTTTTGTGTTCTTATTATAGTACAGCTATGAAAAGTAAGAATATTCTAGAGTTGAAGGCGGTTATATATACCAGCAGTAATATTTTTGGATGATTTTTCAAGGAAATATAATGTTCCTGGTACAATAGCTGTGGCTGGTGACAGTGACAAATGGGAAGTGTATGAATACACAGTGCAGCCACTCAGTTACCCGGCACAGTTATGTTATTTCCAACACAAGTCCATTGAGAAACTCAAATTACATTTCACCCAACAAGGGTAACATTAAAAAGCATTCAAAGGCTGTGGTTACCAAGAAGAGCTCAAAACTCTATAAAAATCACTCCAGCGCCTCATATTCCAATGGGACAGGTGCTAGAATGATGGAAGATCTGCGCAATATACTCTATGCATTCGGAAAGTCTTCAGACGGTTTCACATTTGGTTATGTTGAGGCCTTGTGTTAAAATACAAATAAAAACAAGTTTTCCCCTCATCATTCTGTACGCAATTACCCATAATGACATAATGAATACAGAATTCAGAGCCTTTACTCAGGACTTAGTTGAAGTTCCTTTGGCAGTGACTACAGCTTCCGGCCTTGTAGGGAAGAGGCCCCAAAATATACACACCTGGATTTGGAGATTTTCTGCCATTCTCCTCTGAAGATCCTCTCAAGCTCTGCCAGGTTGAATGGGGGGGACCAATGGTGTAAGCCATGTTCACCAATAGCTAAAAGAAGCATGACTGAGAGTCTCTTCTCCTGTCTCTCTGCACACTGCAGGACACAGACGTTATAGAAGTTTATGGGGCCTTCCTTCCAAGTGAAAAAGATACAGGAATCAATCAAGCCCCCCTGTGGGACCCCCAATGACTGTACCTTTTGACCAGACTTTGAAAGGTCACACCCTTCCAACATGTCAGATCCCAATGTGAGAGCGTAGATCCATGTATGGGGGGTTGTATTTGGGTTCTCTAGGGTAAACTTTTGAGTCAGCTCCCTTAACCCTCCCCCCCTATAAGCTCTCCCCCATTACTCATTTCCCTCTAACTCTCTTCAATGGTCTTGTGTGTACTTAGTTGGGGGGATGCCCTATTTTACTTTTTTTTTCTTTACCCTATCCCCCCCCCCCCCCCCCCCCCGAATTGTTAAATGTATTGCCGTCACTCTGTTTAATATGACTATTAGCATGAGTGCAACTGTACAACACTCACCGGAAGTTTTTCCTGCATTGCTCATTGTGTTTTATTGTTTCATCTGTTTTTTGCCTTTGTTCAACATGCGGTTGGAATACTTTGAGACAATGTTTATTGGATGATTATAACATTTCTAATAAAGACACAGAATACAAATAAACCCTTCTTTTAACCCCTTAAGGACCAAGCCCATTTTCACCTTAAGGACCAGGCCAATTTTATTTTTGCATTTTCATTTTTTCCTCCTTGCCTTCTAAAATCTATAACTCTTTTATATTTCCATCTACAGACCCATATAAGGGCTTGTTTTTTGCATGACCAATTGTACTTTGTAATGAAACCTCTGATTTTACCATAAAATGTACGGCGAACCCCAAAAAATATTTTTTTAAGGAGGACATTTTTGTGAAAACCACAATTTTGCACATTTTGGAGGGTTTCGTTTTCACACCGTACAATTTACGGTAAAAATGATGCGTTCTTTATTCTGTGGGTCAATACAATTAAAATGATACCCATGGCTAGATACTTTTATATTTTTGTACCACTTAAAAAAAAAATCTAAAACTTTTTGTACAAAATCAGTAATCTATAATCGCCCTATTTTGACCACCTATAACTTTTTCATTTTTCCATATATAGGGCGGTATGAGGGTTCATTTTTTGCGCCTTCATCTGAACTTTTTATCGATACCACATTTGCATATATAAAACTTATATTTCATTTTTAATATATATATTTTTTTAATAAAATGTGACAAAAAAGCTGAATTTTTGGACATTTTTAAATTTTCTACGTTTACGCCGTTCACTGTACGGGATATATTTTGATAGTTCGGACATTTTTCAACTTTTTTTTTACATTTTTCATGTCCCCATAGGGGACTATCTATAGCAATCATTTGATTGCTTATACTGTTAAGTGCTATGCATAGGACATAGCACTGATCAGTATTATCGGCTATCTCCTGCTCTGGTCTGCTCGATCTCAGACCAGAGCAGGAGACGCCAGGAGACGGCCGGAGCCAGGTGAGGGGACCTCCGGCCGCCATTACAGATGATCGGATTGCCGCGGCAGTGCTGTGGGCGATCCGATCATCTATTTTATTATGCGCTTAGCAGGCTGGTAGCAGCCGGAACCTGCCGTGTATGACGCGAGCACCTCTCCGATGCTCGTGGTCATACACAGGATGTAAATGTACATCCTGGTGTGGGAAGTACCGCCAAACCAGGACTTACAGGTTATCCCAAGGTGAAAGGTTTCCCCTATCCACAGGATAGTGGATAACTAGCTGATCAGTATTGGTCTGACCATTGGGACCTCCATCAACCGCATTGCCCCTTGTCTTACCGAGCTTATAGTGTGGCAGTGTACATTCTTGACCACCACTCCATTCATTCTCTATGGGACTTCCAAACATTGTGAAGTTCCGTTCAGAAGTCCCATATAGATTGATGAAGCAGTGGGCAAACACATACACTGCTGTTTGATTTACTTAGGGGACAAAGGGCTTCTACTCTCGGGTTTGTTTTGGGGCCCCGGGTTAGGACCCTCTCTGATCATCTTGTTATCCCAAATCCTGGGGATAGGATGATAACTTCTAGCTGTCGGAATAATTTGTCTATGGTTCACCACAACTAGCAGCACATATTTTGCTGGAATGACACTAATCCAGAAGAGAGACAGCCAGGCACAGTCAAGAAAGTGTTAATGCCTCTGTAATGACACTAAGTGAGGAAGGACATTCAAATTGCTTCAATTTTGTGGGAGGGAATTATAATTGCCCAGTGTATTTAAACATGTGCAAATAAAATAAAACCACATTATGTCCTTGGAATGCTCACAGAATAATAAGAGAATGGTCTGTTTTAATATTTAGCCCAGCAGTTTTATGGTCCTCCTGATTAATTAAGGGCTGTAACATTAAAGGGGTACTCCAGCACTAATACATCTTATCCCATATAAAGGATAGGGGATAAGATGTCTGATCATCTGTCATTCAGCACCCACCTTTGCGGGCTCTCCGCCGCGCTGGAGGCTCCGAGTGTACAGCGTGACGACCACAGGGTTGGAGTATCGTGACGTCACGACTCCCCCCCCCTGTGACATCATGTCCCAACCCTTCAATACAAGTCTATGGGAGGGGGCATGACAGCCATCACGCACCCTCCCATAGACTTGTATTGAGGGGTCGGGGTGTGACCTCACACAGGGGCAGAGTCGTAATATCATGATACTCCGGCCCCGTGGTTGTCACGCTGCACACTTGGAGCCTCACGCGCTGCACAGAGCTCGCAAAGGTGGGGGCTGAATGACAGATTGCGGGGGTCCCGCCACTGGGGACTCTGCCTATCCCCTATCCTTTGGATGGGGGGGGGGGATGTATTAGGGCTGGAGTACCCCTTTAATTAAATAGCAAAATAAACTGTAGTAGAATTCTATGATATACAAAATGCTAATCCAAGACTCAGTCCGGCACAGGCAGTAGAGACTGGGGCCCATACCCAAGATAAACTATTGATGGCTTCCCGTTATGGTGCAGGATTTTGCAGGGGCTGGTGTTTTTTACCCTTCCCTATCACTTTTGGCCAATCCCCACCACCACCCCTATCTGATAACAATGAATTCCTCTGGGGAGGGAACTTTTCCACTATTAAGAGGAAAGGGACCAACCAGATCTAAGACCCCTCCCTCCAAGGAGCCACATGGCCTGCCTCCATGGCATTAAAAAGTATATGCCCTTCAGTAACAATAATCTGGATTTATAAGAAACAAAATTCTTATTTTCTCCAGCACAAACTTCAACCTTTATTCACAGTAAAATCATAGAGGTACGAACTGTAAAACACACACACACAAAAAACAACACCTACGTGTTTCAAGACGAAGGCTCTTAATCATAGCATAATCTGGATTTACACATGGTGTTATGGAAAAACTGAAAGTTATATTTTAGTGAATGAGATTTTATAATATTGCATTATTCAGAACACAGTAAGCCTCATACACGCTGATTGTGCTGTGGATGTCCCCTATTGACTTTAATAGAGGACTCCTGAAATCAAAAAGAAGGTCACCAGTGTTCACTGTAGTCTGGATTTCTGTAGAAGCAATTTTAGGAACTTATTTCACACAGCCTATAATCAGGTAGTGTAAGCTGAACTATACTGGACTGTGTGATCCCAGTCTTAAAGGAAATATGTCATCAGAAAATGACCTATTGCTTAAATCAAGTTTTTAAGTTAAACATACCATTTGAGAAATTGTGGCAATTTTTTTTTCTTTTTGTGTAATTTTCCTATATGTGAAAATTCCAGCGGCAGCAGTTCTCTCCCGATTCGGTGCTTAATGTCCGCAGGCAGTAAGCCTTGTCACAGTCACTACAGCAGAGTGAGGGACTTCTCCGGTGGATTCCGCCAAAAGATTGAACATAAACAATCTAATTCTGGAATTGGCGTACTATGAACGGGCACTTATACAGACACTTCCTGTTCTGTAGAGATCTTGTGGTCTCCCAGTACAAATTCATCCGCCCATTGAAGGGTTAAAATGTCAAAGGCTTTCAGTGATGTCATAATGTTGTACTGTGAGTTGTTTGTGCATAACCATGCTATGTGTTAATCCATTCTATAAGGGGTCTAAACTAGGGATCAACCGATTAACGGTTTGGCCAATATTCACGATTTTGTACGTTATCGGTATTGGCAATTACCTTGCCGATAATCCGATAATGCCCCGCCAGCTGCACCGCCCCCCCACTGCACCACGCACCACCCCCCCACCGCACCGCACCCTACCCCGCACTGCACGCTGCCCCCCACCGCCGCTGCGCCATTGCCTCCCCCATCCCCAGTTTTATAATTACCTGTTCCCAGGGTCTGGAGCCCACGCTACTTCTGGCTCCTGCTGCGTCCTGCTTTATGCTGTGCGCTGCGCAGCACAATGACGAGTGACGTCCTCACGCGATGTCACCGTCAGTGCGCACAGTGACAGCGCAGGACGGGAGCCAGAAGTAGTGCGGGCCCCGGACCCCGGGAACAGGTAATTATAAAACCAGGGATGGGGGAGGAAATGGGGCAGCGGCGGTGGGGGCGGCAATGGGGCGGCGTGTGGTGCGGTGAGGTGGGGGTCAGCGGCGGTGGTTGGGAAGACCCCCGGACAAGCAGGAGGATAGAAGCGGGTGGCGGCGGTGGTCTCTGGCCCAGCAAAAGCCGCTGCAGTTCATTGATTTGAAGCGCCCGCTTTAAATCAATGATCTGCAGCGGCTTCTTCGGGGCCGGGGGGGGGTGGAGAAATAGCCAATAACTTATACCGGAATATCGGTATAAGTTATTGGCTATCGGCCTGAAAGGCCACAGATTATCGATATCGGCTCTAAAAATCTATATCCGTTGATCCCTAGTCTAAACGCTCCAATAGCAGATCTTACTAGAAGGTGCTAGGACATGTGGGTGGAGTCTTCCTCCTGTCTTTTTGAGACAGAAAGATGGCTTTCAGTTAGTCAGAGGATGCTGTTCAGATGTTAGGTGCCTGCCTCTCTCCCTAGCTCAGCACTCCACACAGCTAGGCCCAAAGTCCTCCTTGTCCCCTGTCTAAAATAGTGGATAGAGACATCATTGACTCCTGTTATGAGACCTGCATCCTGCCATAGGACATTGCAGCTTCTCATCTGTAAGTATGTTAACGGGAACCTATCATCAGATTTTACCATATACAATGCCTGGCAATGTGTTATATATGGTAAAATCTTCATCCTCACCATCCTTGGGAGACGTTCCTGTTCACAGCGATGATAAGGATATATTGTCCCTAAGCAGATGGAGCAGAACAATGACACGAGCCATGCCAGGGCTGTCAATCACGCTGAGGGGGCGCGATTACAGCCGGAAAAGCGTGACTAGGTGAGTATAGTGCTCTGCCAGGGGAATACTTATATATGTGTATATATATATATATATATATATATATATATATATATATATATACACAGTGGTCCCTCAAGTTACAATATTAATTGGTTCCAGGACGACCATTGTAAGTTGAAACCATTGTATGTTGAGACCAGAACTCTATGGAAACCTGGTAATTGGTTCTAAAGGCACCAAAATGTCATACAAAAATAGGAAAAAAGTGAGGATTGCAGAAAAATTTGTAGATAACTAATATAGATAAAGCAAATCCTTATATATAAAAGTAATAAAGATCTGCTGGGAGCTGTAAATCACTGTCTATGTCAGTGTTTCCCAAGCAGGGAGCCTCCAGCTGTTGCAAAACTACAACTCCCAGCATGCCCGGACAGCGACATGCTGGGAGTTGTGGTTTTGCAACAGCTGGGGCCACCCTGCTTGGGAAACACTGGTCTATGCAGAGGACAGGAGCTTCTTCCGGGTCCTGTAAGTAAAAAAGTAACGGAGTCACCCTCACCTGGTGTCCAAAGGAGCAGCTAACCCTGGTACAGCTAAAGAGTACAGAGCATGTAATACCTCCCTGTACTGTAGGGGGCGCTACCAGACACCAGTCAGTGCATACGCTTCAGTAATACAGGGGTTTTACCAGTGAATGCCCATTTTGATTGGTCGGTTCTTCTGGCTATTGACACGTTTCGCAGATCTGGACTGTCCGTACATTGTATGTTGAGTCTGTATGTTGAAACTATTGTATGTTGAGACCATTGTAAGTTGAGGGATAACTGTATATATATATATATATATATATATATATCTTCACTAGAGATGAGCGAACTTACAGTAAATTCGATTCGTCACAAACTTCTCGGCTCGGCAGTTGATGACTTATCCTGCATAAATGAGTTCAGCTTTCAGGTGCTCCGGTGGGCTGGAAAAGGTGGATACATTCCTAGGAAAGAGTCTCCTAGGACTGTATCCACCTTTTACAGCCCACGGGAGCACCTGAAGGCTGAACTAATTTTTGCAGGAAAAGTCATCAACTGCCGAACCGAGAAGTTCGTGACGAATCAAATTTACTGTAAGTTCGCTCATCTCTAATCTTCACCATCCCTGCCGGCAGGAACGTCTCCCGGGGATGGTGAGGAAGGAGATGTTACCATATATAACAAGTTGCCATGCATTACATATGATATAATCTGATGACAAATTCCCTTTAACTCTTTTAAAGGGGTATACGGATACAAAATATTCTGTTCTCTTGCCACAATAAAAACCGAAATAAAACACATACCTTACTATCTTGTTCGCTCAGGGGTCCCCCCCATGAAGTCTGCCAATGCTTTGGCTGCTATTTCCAGATTAACTACCGTATTTTTCGCCTTATAAGACGCACTTTTTCTTCCCCAAAACTAGGGGGGGAGAAAAGTTGGTGCGTCTTATACGGCGAATACACCCCTATCGTGTCGGTCCCTGCGACCATCAACGGCCGGGACCCGCGGCTAATACAGGACATCACTGATCGTGGTGATGCCCTGTATTAACTCTTCAGATGCGGCGATCAAAGCTGACCGCCGCGTCTGAAGCAAAAGTCAGGCTGTTCGGGACCAGCCGCGGTGAAATCGCGGCGTCCCGAACAGCTTACAGGACACCGGGAGGGACCTTACCTGCCTCCTCGGTGTCTGCTCCGTGCTGGGATCCCCTGCATGGCCGGCGCTCTCCTTCGACGTCATTACATCATCGCGCACACCGTGCCGTCATCTAATAGGAGCGACGTGCATAGCGACATGATGACGGCGATGGAGAGCGTGGATCCCGGGGAAGAAGACGTCCGGAGCGTCGAGGACACCATGGGGATGCGGCGACAGCTATGGAGCGACATCCAGGGCAGCGGTGACGGGTCTGGAGTGGCGGGGTCACGTGAGTATTACCTCCTAACCAGTGGTCTTCAACTTGCGGACCTCCAGATGTTGCAAAACTACAACTCCCAGCATTCCCGGACAGCCAACGGCTGTCCGGGCATGCTGGGAGTTGTAGTTTTGCAACATCTGGAGGTCTGCAGGTTGAAGATCACTGTTGGGTGCAAAATCTTTTTTTTCCAGATTTTGCACCTTTAAAATTGGGTGCGTCTTACATGTCGGTGCGTCCTATAGGGCGAAAAATACGGTAATCTCCACAGTGACAGCCCAATCACCGACTGAGGCAGGACATGAGTCAGGACAAGTCCATCTTAAAAGTAGTGGCCGGAGTATACAACGGGAATCCAGAGAACTTCACATGGGGACGTATGAGGGAGCTAGGCAGGTCCAGAAATGCTGGGAGTTGTAGTTTTGAAACAGCTGGAGGCACCCTGATTGGGAAACCCTGCTTTAAATGCTGTTAACAGATAAGAGCAGAAGTTCAGGCAAGATGGCTGCCACCATAATAATGTAAAGAAAAAAAAAAAAGGGAAATAGAAACAGAATAGAAAAGAAAGATCTGGTTCAGTATCTGACTCTGATAAGTAAAAAAAAAAAAGAAAAGAAAAAAGAAAAGAAAAGAAGAAAAGAGGAAACAAAAACAACAACAACACAGCTGATACTTTCCCTTTTTAGCCTATGACATGATGTGTGCAGAGTCATACAGAGGTTATAGTGATCTATAAAAATTGTATGTTAACTGTAAATACCAAATAGCAAAATTGATATTATTGTCAGAAAGCGAGATACAGACACTAACGGCTTCCCGCTCTGGATATATATACATGTCCAGCGGTCAGGATATACGGATCGATCCATCTGACATTGTCTTCATATAGGAGGGAGAATATAACCAGCAGTCTACAGACAGACACATCCTTCAATAAAAAGAATTGCGCTTTACTATGATCGAAGAGAAGAAAATGACAATGAGCCAATCACTCTCTGGAATTTAATGATGAACATAAGAAAACGGTCACGAGAGGCTGAAATAAACACATAATAAATCCATCCACATACTGCAGTCATTTATTCATTTACATGGATTTCCGTATTACAAAATTTTAATAAGTAATTTGCATTTGCAAGTCTAGAAACCTTCATAGGCTGTACAGCACTTGGGCATCTCGGGGGCTCCCATAGAAAGGAATGCGCCATCTGCAGCTCGCAATCAGGCACTTTTACCCTATCCTGTGAATAGGGGAAGAGTTGTCAAATGCTGGATTACCCCAAACTCCATACTTATAATATTGTGCCCCTATTGGCTGAATGAGACTGCCCATGCCCTGTGGTCAGTGTATTTCATACACATTTTTCCTTAAAGGAGAACTTTGGAATAGGAAAATTATCATCCATACTCCCGGCAGTAAAAAAAATAAAGCTGTACATACCTTCCTTCGCTCCTCCGGTGCCTCCGGTAACTGGCTCCGGCCTCCGCCGCGATCACCTTTCTGGTTGCTGGTGGTCGGTGAGTCATACTGCACTCAGCCAATCACCGGCTGCAGTGAAGTCCCGGCTCGGCCGGCAATAGGATGAGCGGCATTGTGACGTTTTCGGCCCCGGCAGCAGGTGCCGGTGTAGTGAAGAATTTTGTGTCGCCAGCCGAGTCGGGACTTCACTGCGGCCGGTGAGTGCAGTATGACTCGCCAACCACCGGCAATCAGGAAGAGGATCGCGGCGGAGGCCGGAGCCGGTTACCAAAGGCATCGGGGGGAGTGAAGGAAGGTATGTACCTGTTTATTTTTTTACTGCCGGCAGTATGGATGATCATTTTCCTATTCTGGAGTTCTCCTTTAAATGGTTGCCGGCATTAGACAACCTTTTTTTTTTGTTTCAAGATCCTCCAGATATTAAAGAAGTAGTCCACTTAATACAAACTTTGTATAGGGGATCTGATCACGGCAGGGCCAACAGCTGGGACCTTGCGGTCTCCTATGTGGTTCCCCGTCTTTCACCTCTTTATTCAGGGTCTGTCCCTTTTTGCCAGTGCGCTCCGGCTCCCACCATCAGAGATGTGCTGTTCCTGTACATAAGTGACGACTTGGTAAGCCAATCATTGGCATAGAGAGGGGATCCCGGCGCTTGGACCCCCCACGATCAGACAGGGTCCTGTCTTAGCCAGTGATTGACTGAGCAGGCCATCATGTCTGTTCAGCACCAGCACGTCTCCGAGAATGGGATCGGAGCGCACTGGCAAAAAGTGTCAGACCCTGCATGAAAACATGAGAGACGGGGCCCATACAGGAGTTTGTGAGGGGTCCCAGCAGTTCGACCTCCTACGGTCAGATATTTCTCCCCTATCTTTTGGATAAGGGATACATTTTTAATTTAGTGGAGTACCACTTTAATATCTGGAGGATCTTAGGGAAACTGCCCATGATCACTGTCTCATTCAGGCAATAAGGGACAATATTATAGGTACCTCATAGGGGTTATCCAGCGTACGACAACTTAAACCCTATCCACATGATGGGGATAAGTGATTGATCGAGGCCTTGGTTTTGATAACTCTCCCCTATGATGTAACCACAGCATCAGCAACATTGTGCAGCCATTGGCAACCAAATGCTGGTGTGGTTTTGCTTGCCTATGATTATGGCTACATGTAACCAACCCTCTTGTCTTGTCTCAGAACCAAGCTGGAAGGGAGCGAGGAAAGTTAATACTTGTCCCACTCCCTGGACTACTGGCTATGGAGGGAACTACAGTGGACCCTATTCACTTGAATGGTGTTGTGCTGCGGTGGCTGTATATTCCTTTGCAAGGTGAGACTGTAAGGGTCTGGTTAATAGGACCATCCTAGAGAAGAAACCATTCCTGATATTCCGCAGCATTTTACAATTTTGAGGTTACAATAAAGACCAGTATAAGACATTACAATATTTCTCACTAAATATTTAAGCAGGATGAGTGAGGACCCTGCTCGCGAGAGGTTACAGACTACGAGGAACGTTGTTGAGGCAAAAGGCAGCAAGTACTTTTTATATACAATGGTCCAGCCATGTTTTATAAATTGGGAGATCACATAAAATGGTGGGTGAACCAGTCACCAATCCATCTCTGAATGCCTAAAAAGCAGAGGGGACTGTAATAAATGTACCTGTTCTTGCTTGCGCGCTGTATCCGTCCCCTGCGGAGCTCTGTGAGGGAAATCCTGGAATTTCTATTTAGACAAGCTCTGCGCCGAGATGTGTGTCATATTACTGACAGCCCTGCCGACCAATCAGGGAGTGGAGGCTCTGGGCCAATCAGCTAAGTGCTGGCGCTCACACCTTTTCAGGGAGGGATATTTAAAGCAACAGTTGCCTTGCGGCCACACCCATGTTTAGTACAATGCAGAGAAGAAGAATATCCAGCGCAGGATAGATGCAAGCAGGAGCTTTAATCAAAGTCACATGGATAACACAGAATAAACCAACGCGTTTCGGGTCAAGCTTGACCCTTAATCATGGCATGATTAAGGTTCCAGCTTGACCCGAAACACGTTGGTTTATTCTATGTTATCCATGTGACTTTGAATAAAGCTCCTGCTTGCATCTATCCTGCGCTGGATATTCTTCTTCTCTGCACTGTTACAGACCGGAGGCACTGCCGGTTAAGTCCCTGCGCAGGTGGGAGTGCTCAGCCCAGGTGAGCTGCCAAGTTCTCTCCTCTCATGTTTAGTACAACTAATAAGGGATTAACCAGGGCAAGCCAAAAGAGAAAAGGATACTCTTGGTTTCTGTCTCCTGGCTTGCCCTTGGTTAACACCTTGTCTACTGATTTTGTTTTTAGTCAGGCCATTTGTCACTGACCCAGCCTGTCTGACTATCCTGGCACCCCTGCACTTAGTCCAGCGTAGGGACCGTCATGCAGTTGGGGCCGGTGTTTAGGGCGGATCATCTAAGTAGGTAGGGGCAGTGTCTGGGGTAAGCATCAGTGTACACAGTTTCCTACCACCAGACATGGCAGGGACACTGCTGAATGATGGTGGAGGGACATATTGATAGTGGGGTGGGGGGGTGGGATGACCATTTAGGGCAGTGGTTGTTACGCCGAGCGCTCCGGGTCCCTGCTCCTCCCCGGAGCGCTCGTGGCGTTCCTCTCTCTGCAGCGCCCCGGTCAGACCCGCTGACCGGGAGCGCAGCACTGACACTGCCGGCGGGGATGCGATTCGCATAGCGGGACGCGCCCACTCGCGAATCGCATCCCAAGTCACTCACCTGTCCCGGTCCCCGGCTGTCACGTCCTGGTGCGCGCGGCTCTGCTCCTTAGGGTGCGCGCGCGCCAGCTCTCTAAGATTTAAGGGGCCAGTGCACCAATGATTGGTGCCTGGCCCAATCAGTCTAATTAGCCTCCACCTGCTCCCTGTCTATATTACCTCACTTCCCCTGCACTTCCTTGCCGGATCTTGTTGCCTTGTGCCAGAGAAAGCGTTTAGTGTTGTCCAAAGCCTGTGTTCCAGACCTTCTGCTATTGCTATTGACTACGAACCTTGCCGCCTGCCCCGACCTTCTGCTACGTCTGACCTTGCCTCTGTCTAGTCCTTCTGTCCCACGTCTTCTCAGCAGTCAGAGAGGTTGAGCCGTTGCCGGTGGATACGACCTGGTTGCTACCGCCGCAGCAAGACCATCCCGCTTTGCGGCGGGCTCTGGTGAAAACCAGTAGCAACTTAGAGCCGGTCCACCGACACGGTCCACGCCAATCCCTCGCTGACACAGAGGATCCACCTCCAGCCTGCCGAATCCTAACAGTGGTCTACAACCTGAGGACCTCCAGATGTTGCAAAACTACAACACCCAGCATGCCCGGACAGCCAACGGCTGTCCGGGCATGCTGGGAGTTGTAGTTTTGCAACATCTGGAGGTCCGCAGGTTGAAGACCACTGATTTAGGGAATGTCCTAAGGAAATGTATCTTTAGGGCACGTTTAAAACTGTGGATGTTCGGTATAAGTCTGAGGGTTTGAGGTATTGTATTCCAGAGAAGTGGAGGAGACGTAGCAAGATGATTATAGTAAAGTATATAGTGTAGTATAATTTTAGCCTCTGATTCTGCTGGAGCATAGCTGGGAGGGGTAGGCATTTACTCATAGACGTATATATATATATATATATATATATATATATATATGCAATAACATTTTTTTTAATACCTAGAATGGGGCTAAACACAAGATTTACTTTAGCAGCTCTATATCACAATACCACACACATCTACAGACTCAAATAAATCATTTGTTTGTGCCTTTTCCCTAAACTAGAGCAATCTTTTCAATTTTTTTCCCTCTTATTGCACAAATTGCAAAGCTTTATAAATTATTATATCCTCCGTCACATTGGAAGTCATAGCTGTTCACTCATGCAGTTTGCTGGATTATTTGTATTGTGAGCGCAATTTGCATACAGATTGTCAGATTTATGAGGTCTATATATTTCGAGTGGATGGGAATTGTTTAGTAAACTCCTGTATGGTCTGAAATATAGACACCTCCGGCTACTGCGCCAGAAAAGGTTCTGTTCTGTGCCCCTCTTATTTCTGATTCCTCTTTTTCCAAGGACATACAGTGACCCCCCGACCTATGATGGCCCCGCCATACGATCATTTCAGTATACAATGGTCTCTCAGAGGCCATCACATGTTGAAGGCAGCATCAACATACGATGCTTTTGTATGTCGGGGTCATCGCATAAACGGCTATCCGGCAGTGCAGACTGCTTCAGCTGCCCCCGGATAGCCGTTTACGGTGCCCCGTGTGGTCCACTGACGATCACTTACCTGTCCTCGGGGCTCCGGCGCGTCCTCTTCGGGATCCCCTGCATTGACGGCGCTCTCCATCGTCGTCATCACGTCGCTGCGCGCGCCGTCCCGTCATCCAATAGGAGCAGCGTGCGTGGTGATCTGATGGCGGCGGAGGAGAGCGACGTTCCCAGGCAGCAGAGACCTTCCCGGAGCGTCGGGGACGCGGCGACAGCGATGGAGGGCGACATCCAGACCAGCGGTGACGGTCCAGAGTGGGGGGGACACGTGAGTATTACCTCCAATGCCAGTGGTCTCCAACCTGCGGACCTCCAGATGTTGCAAAACTACAACTCCCAGCATGCCTGGACAGCCATTGGCTGTCCGGGAATGCTGGGATTTGTATTTTTGCAACATCTGGAGGTCCTCAGGATGGAGACCACTGTCCTATACTTTACATTGCACGAATCCCTCAACATACGATGGTTTCAACAAACGATGGTCCATTTGGAACGGATTACCATCGTATGTTGAGGGACCACTGTATTAGTTGACCTATACTGCTATGTAATCTATATGCAGAGTTAGTCTTAAAGGGCACATGTCAAATCTAATATGCATTATAATCTGCAGGCATCATATTATAGAGCAGGAGAAACTAATCAGATTGATATATCATTGTTTAGGAAAAGTTCCTGTAAATCTCTGTTCATTTTGGGCTAAGTAGTCAAATGGGCGGTCCTACTCAGAGAATGACAGCTATCTGTATATATATATATATATATATATATATATATATATATATATATGCATATCGAATGAGTCAATCACTGAGTAACCCCAACCATCTGACTATTTAAAGGGGTACTCCGGTGGAAAACAAAGGTTTTCAAATCAACTGCTGCCAGAAAAGTATACAGATTTGTAAATTCTATTTAAAAATCTTAATTCTTCCAGTACTTATCAGCTGCTGTATGCTCAAGAGCAAGTTGTGTAGTTCTTTCCAGTCTGCCAAAGTGCTCTCTGCTGCCACCTCTGTCCATGTCAGGAACTGTCCAGAGCAGGAGCAAATCCCCATAGAAAACCTCTTCTGCTCTGGACAGTTCCTGACATGGACAGAGGTGTCAGCAGAGAGCACTGTGGACAGACTGGAAAAAACTACACAACTTCCTGTAGAGCATACAGTAGCTGATAAGTACTGGAAGGATTAAGATTTTTAAATAAAACTTATTTACAGATCTGTATAATTTTCTGGCACCAGTTGATTTGGAAACATTAGTACCACTTTAAGGGGGTATCCAGCAAGAGAAAAAGCAATATATTTCTTCGCTCACAACACTCTATCTCCTCCACTCTACTAGTTATCATTATAGTACACTTGTCCATTAAAACAAATAAGGAATATGGGGGAGATTTATCCAAACCTGGGTAGAGGGAAAGTTGACCAGTTGTCCATAGCAACCAATCAGCTTGCTTCTTTCATTTTAACAAGGCTATGGGCAACTGGTCAACTTTCCTCTGTACAGTTTTTAAATCTCCCCCTATGGTCTTGACCATTCCCAGGAAGAAACAACACCTGTCACTGCAGGTAAATGTCCATGTAATGGTGGTACTGACCGTGGCTAAAAACATTATAAAGAGTGCGGATGACCCGCACCCCGCCATCTGACACTTATCCCCTATCTTTAGTATAAGTGATGAGTTTTTATATTCCAGAGATCTCTTTTAAAGGGGTACTCTGCCCCTAGACATCTCATCCCCTATTGAAAGGATAGGGGATAAGATGTCAGATCGGGGGGGTCCCGCCGCTGGGGACCCCCCGGGATCTTGGCTGCAGCACCCAGCTGTTGCGGCTTCTGGAAACAGATGAGATCGTGATGACACGACTCCGCCCCCGTGTGATGTCACTCCCCGCCCCTCAATGTAAGTCTATGGGAGGGGGCGTGGCAGCCGTCACGCCCCCTCCCATAGACTTGCATTGAGGGGGCGGGGCGTGACATCACACGGGGGGCGGAGTTGTGACGTCACGATCTCCTTTCACCGTGGTCGTGAGGCGTTAGGATGAGAGCCTCCGGCGCTCTGACATCCGGGATCTGACATCTTATCCCCTAGCCTTTCGATAGGGGATAAGATGTCTAGGGGCAGAGTACCCCTTTAATGTTATTTGCAATATAAGCTTATATAGTCTTTATTGAAATATTGGAAAAAAAATCTTATTTTGGTTTTCAACATATTTTATCGTTTTTACTTTTTACAAATCTAAAATGAAATCTATAAAAATAATATTGAACCATAAATCTGGTAAGCGCATGTGTTCAATTAATTCCCTATATGACTAATGATACAAACGTCTTTTAACAGGCATTTTGCATTTCCAAAAGGCGACATTTATTCTTTCCTTACCAAAAACGGGCAGATTATTAGTATGACTACTTGTTATTGTCCATTTTGGTTGTATTATTCAAGTCTATTCCTACCTTTAAATTCCCTTTCTCCAGAAGATCAGGGTGGTCATGTCCCACCGAGAACAGAATGTTACAGAACGTTCTAAAACTCTCAGATAAATGGGCGATAAGAAAATGACAACGAAAAGATCTTCTATTCCTCATAAAACCATAAAAACCTGCTGGTATAATTGCATCAACTATGTGTCTTGCCATACAATGCCGTCCTAGCTATAACTACACTATATTCAAATCATTATGTCTTAAGGACATCGGACCTTGCGTCTTGAGATACCATTAATTATACTCAACTTTATTCAAGTGAAAAAAAAAATGTAATGATCATGAACAATGTTTCCATAATATGAGCATCACTTTAGCTTTTGAAAAAGAAAAATGAAAAGAAAAAAAAAAAAGTTGCCACTTACATAATGATGGCAGAATATTTCCAAAGGCTACGATGAGTTCCTCTTAAGAGCCAACCCGAATCTTCACTGTTGGAAAGGTCTGTCTGAATCGACTTTCTCCTTTCCCGGATCTGGCTCATACGTGTTGAAGTTTCAATATAGTACGGCTAAATTGCCCTTTGCGAATGATAAAAGCTAAATTTCCTGTTGAGTGTAAAATTACTGTACGGATGTAGACAATGGAGATAAAAGTGTCACCACGTCTGTATACAGAGTTTGACAGATGTAAAATTATAAAAGTCGGGAAAAAAAAAGGGAGGGAGAATTTTTATTCATTGCGAGAAGACATAAAGAATCTTTTTTGTTTTTGATGAGATGAAAAAAAAGATGCAGGGAAGTGACTAATTTCTATGGTGAGGATAAAATGAGTAAAGATATCTATTGACCACATGTTCGATGGCAGAATGTTTCCAAAACAATTCTTCTAAAATAAAGTTGATCATAAGGATTCAAATCCAACTCAATGGGGTTGACGGCAGAAGAAAAATCACTTAAGGTGGACCACTAAGACCCCCCACGAAAACTAGAACACACCCGAATCACCCTGAGCATGGAATGGGGTTAACATGCCCCCTCCGTACATTTTTTTATGGGAGCTCCAGAGTGCCATACTTGGATGTCTTAGGTGCTCTGATACAGAATGTATGGAGGGGGCGCGTTGACCCGTTTTGTGCACAGGGACATTCGGGGACCATTCTGTAGATTGTGGGGGTCCCTGCAGTCAAATCCCATCCCTTGATCAGACACTTATCTCCTAAGTTGTTAAATGCTGGAGTACTCTTTGAAGTGTACCTAAACTTCCAACAAACTTCTGCCAGCATGCGGTGTACACAATAAAGACATCTACACTTCCATCTATCTCAACTTCTGACATGTAAATACACTGCTCAAAAAAATAAAGGGAAGACTTAAACAACACAATGTAACTCCAAGTCAATGACACTTCTGTGAAATCACACTGTCCACTCAGGAAGAACACAGATTGACAATCAATTTCACATGCTGTTGTGCAAATGGGACAGACAACAGGTGGAAATTATAGGCAATTAGCAAGACACCCCCAATAAAGGAGGGGTTCTGCAGGTGGTGACCACAGACCACTTCTCAGCTCCTATGCTTCCTGGCTGATGTTTTGGTCACTTTTGAATGCTGGCGGTGCTTTCACTCTAGTGGTAGCATGAGATGGAGTCTACAACCCACAGAAGTGGCTCAGGTAGTGCAGCTCATCCAGGATGGCACATCAATGCGAGCTGTGGCAAGAAGGTTTGCTGTGTCTGTCAGCCTAGTGTCCAGAGGATGGAGGCGCTACCAGGAGACAGGCCAGTACATCAGGAGACGTGGAGGAGTCCGTAGGAGGGGAACAACTCAGCAGCAGGACCTCTACCTCCGCTTTTGTGCAAGGAGGAGCACTGCCAGAGCCCTGCAAAATGACCTCCGGCAGGCCACAAATGTGCATGTATCCACTCAAACAGTCAGAAAGAGACTCCATGAGGGTGGTATGAGGGCCCGACGTCCACAGGTGGGGGTTTTGCTTACAGCCCAACACTGTGCAGGACATTTGGCATTTGCCAGAGAACAACAAGATTGGAAAATTCGCCACTGGCACCCTGTGCTCTTCAAAGATGAAAGCAGGTTTACACTGAGCACATGTGACAGACGTGACAGAGTCTGGAGACGGCGTGGAGAACGTTCTGCTGCATGCAACATCCTTCAGCATGACCGATTTGGCAGTTGGTCAGTAATGGTATGGGGTGGCATTTCTTTGGGGGGCCATACAGCCCTCCATGTGCTTGCCAGAGGTAGCCTGACTGCCATTAGGTACCGAGATGAGATCCTTAGACCCTTGTGAGACCATATGCTGGTGCGGTTGGCCCTGGGTTCCTCCTAATGCAAGACAATGCTAGACCTCATGTGGCTGGAGTGTGTCAGCAGTTCCTGCAAGAGGAAGGCATTGATGCTATGGACTGGCCCACCCGTTCCCCAGATCTGAATCCGATTGAGCACATCTGGGAGATCATGTCTTGCTCCATCCACCAACGCCAAGTTGCACCACAGACTGTCCAGGAGTTGGCGGATGCTTTAGTCCAGGTCTGGGAGGACATCCTCTGGGAGGACCACCTCATCAGGAGCATGCCCAGGCATAGTAGGGAGGTCATACGGGCACGTGGAGGCCACACACACTACTGAGCCTGATTGTGACTTGTATTAAGGACATTACATAAAGTTGGATCAGCCTGTAGTGCGGTTTTTCACTTTGATTTTGAGTGTGACTCCATATCCAGACCTCCATGGGTTGATACATTTGATTTCCATTGATAATTTTTGGTATGATTGTTTTTATCAGCACATTCAATTATGTAAAGACGAAAGTATTTCATACGATTAGTTCATTCATTCAGATCTAGGATGTTTTATCTTAGTGTTTTATATATGTCAGCTCTATTTGATGCCCAATTCTCCACCCCTGTCTACTTGGCTTCCAGCACTGAGCCTTGTACATTAATAATGCAGGGCAGGAAGGGCAGGAGAGGAAGGGGGCGTGCATGCTACAGCTCAGCCCGGCCTCCATGATATTTGAGCTTGGAGGGAAAACATGATTTTATAACTTTGCAAACAGTCATCAACTAAGAGACAAGTATCTTTTGTTTTATCTCAGTTATATTTTCATGGCTGTAACTCTGAGCATGATATAAAGCTGTGAGATTCGCTTTAAACAATAGGCTACATTCTCCTTCCATTTATTGGTAAATCTAAATAAAGAGGAGTTGTACCATTAATGCTTATGTCCTCTTCCCTACAGAAAAGCAGCAGATAGTCTCTACATTTTCCTCTCTCACAGGAAACATGCAAGACGAGACTTGGCCTCACAAGATGAAGAAGTAAAATTCCGTTTTCCAGGTACGTGAGTGAAGTTGATTAAAAAGGGAAAAAAAAGCTAAACAAAATAAATAAAGCAATTTACGATGAGAAAATTATATTCTGTAAAATGATATCACTGCTCTGCGGGAAACAAGTCTGTTGTGATTGCTTTATATTCTCATCATAATGTTCACAAAAATGAGAGAAATCCACACACAGCTGAACATTACCGGGAGATACCGAGAGAAATTAATAACCTCATTTTGGGGACAATGTGCTAATGGAAAGAAACTTTTATAATGGGTTACACCTAGGTATTTCTAAAAAAGTGGGGGGAGGCAATGATATGGGAATTTATTCAGTAAGCTGAATGATATGGGCAGGACTGGGCATCTTTTTAATGTGTGCTAGGGCTACCAATGGTGATGGCATATATTGGGGCAAAAAAAGATTTAGCATGTTACATATGCAGGTCTAAATTCTGATGGAAGATAAGCCACTGCCAGAAGTGTCTTAGAGTATTCCACTGCCTCTAGTAATAAGTTATATTGTTGAAGTACTAGTGCCCATGTGTATAAGTACATGTAGATTGGCAATGCTACTGTCCTAGATCTCTCCCAAATAGAGATGAGCGAACTTACAGTAAATTCGATACGTCACGAACTTCTCGGCTCGGCAGTTGATGACTTTTTCTGCATAAATTAGTTCAGCTTTCAGGTGCTCCGGTGGGCTGGAAAAGGTGGATACAGTCCTAGGAGACTCTTTCCTAGGAATGTATCCACCTTTTCCAGCCCACGGGAGCACCTGAAAGCTGAACTAATTTATGCAGGATAAGTCATCAACTGCCGAGCCGAGAAGTTCGTGACGAATCGAATTTACTGTAAGTTCGCTCATCTCTACTCCCAAACACGAAAATAATTGTGAAAGTAGCCTAAGATGTTGTCATTTGGGTGATGACTGATTATATCAATTCCTTTAAGGCAAAGCAGCCACTTATTAGCCTCTTTTCTTTGGCAATTTTGGGAGATTAGCTCTGTGAATCTAGGCAAATAAGGGCAAACAAGAGTAAGAGACATTTATAGCTCAACTTGTTAAGGATGCAGGGCATATGGGTACGCCCTTGCGTACTGGTACTTAAAGGGGTACTCCGGCCCCAATATATTTTATCCCCTATCCAAAGGATAGGGGATAAGATGTCTGATCGCGGGGGTCCCGCCACTGGGGACCCCCGCAATCTGTCATTAAGAATCCACCTTTGCGAGCTCTCCGCAGCACTGGAGGCTCCGAGTGTGTAGCGTGACGACCATGTGGCCGGGGTATCATGACATCACACCCCCGCCCCCGTGTGATGTCATGCCTCGCCCCCTCAATACAAGTCTATGGGAGGGGATTTAACGGGGTTAAATAGGGCTTCTCCTGTTTTTATTTTTCAGCATAAAAAAAAATACAGCCTTTATATTCAGTCACAAAATAAAAGTTAAACCCTGCTTCTCCAAGCACAAACTAGCACAATCTTCCCTATCTATACAAATGGCTTGCTACCAGCCACCAAACAGTAGAATCAAAATGTCCCTTAAATAGGTTTCCAACTTCCATCAGAGATTGCAGTTCCTCACAGCCTCAGCCTACAGACTGAGTTACACCTTGTTTAGAGCCCAATGACCAGATGTCTTCAGCACCTGTGTTGTTTTGGCCCTCTTTAAAAACCTGGGCTGGCAAGGAAGGGAATGACAAGCCCCACTACCAACAGGCCATTTATTCCATGAAAATCCAGAGCTGTAAACTGACTATGCCAAAAGTCCCCTAGCAGCTTTGGTCTGCTAAAGATTTCACACTATTATTGAAACCCTCATATCTCACCCAACTTTCTCTGGATGAGATAGTACTTCCTGAACCCTGATATATATATATATATATATATATATATATATATATATATATATATATATATATAGGTATATATGACAGTTACCTTGGGGGGGATATAGTGATACCAATCTCACACACAGAGTAAGCAAACATGTTTATAATGAAGTCAGAGGGAATAGCTGACAGCTGTATAAAGGGTTTACTTCAAAGTACCAGCTTTACTTCCGCTCCCCTCTTCTTGTCACACTTGCTTAAGCTTTGTATCGCTCACTGTATGATTGTCATTAACATGCACTATGGGTCACTTTAACTCTTCTATACATAGTAACTAACAATGTCACACATGCATGCACTTCTAAGGAGTTAGGCAAAAGCTTTAGACAGGTGGTACAGAAAACAATGTACCGAAGGGCTCTGAGCACTCACCACATTTATATACAGTATCTTCTACACAGATTATGATAACCTACATTGCAAAGGTTTAGTGAGCTTCAGTACATTGTTATCTGTACTATCTCATCTGTAGACCTGCCCTTCTATACCTGTTTGTTCTGTATTCATCATAATCCTTTGGACCCAGGATATGATAAAGCCCATTGTATCCATACCTAAACATATGGACACATTTTAATAGTTAAATGGGCACTGCCATTTGCAAAAACTTTTTATAAAATGTAGTAATTATATATATATATATATATATATATATATATATATATATTATTTATTTATTTTTTTATATCATTGGTTAAGAAATGTGTATACCTTTGGGTAAAAAAAATGCTGTCTTGTCTCGGGACAAGCAGGGCTCTGTGCACTGAGGACAAGCAGGGCTCTGTACACTGAGGACAAGCAGGGCTCTGTACACTGAGGACAAGCAGGGCTCTGTACACTGAGGACAAGCAGGGCTCTGTACACTGAGGACAAGCAGGCTTCTGTACACTGAGGACAAGCATGGCTCTGTACACTGAGGACAAGAAAGGTTCTGTACACTGAGGACGAGCAGGGCTCTGTACACTGAGGACAAGCAGGGCTTTGTACACTGAGGACAAGCAGGGCTCTGTACACTGAGGACAAGCCGGGTTCTGTACATTGAGGACAAGCAGGGCTCTGTACACTGAGGACAAGAAAAGCTCTGTACACTGAGGACAAGAAAGGCTCTGTACACTGAGGATGAGCAGGGCTCTGTACACTGAGGATGAGCAGGGCTCTGTACACTGAGGACGAGCAGGGCTCTGTACACTGAGGACAAGCAGGGCTCTGTACACTGAGGACTAGCAGGGCTCTGTGCAGTGAGGACTAGAAGGGCTCTGTACACTGAGGACGAGCAGGGCTCTGTACACTGAGGACAATCAGGGCTCTGTACACTGAGGATGAGCAGGTCTCTGTACACTGAGGACAAGCAGGGCTCTGTACACTGAGGATAAGCAGAGCTCCGGACAGGGCTCTGTACACTAAAAAGGGCGGCCCCACACAGGAACCTCTCCCTATTTCCACCTACAAATACTTCCATTTCCCACAGTTTTTAGGTGGAAATAGGGATTGGTTCCTGGGTGAGGTGCCTTTTTAAGACGAGTAACACTTTCCTCGAAAAGGTGGAAGGGAACAACGTATTTTCCATTGTAGCAGGTGTGGGTAAGGCCCTTCTCTCGCCCTATTAATTCCCTTCTTGGCAAGTGTTACTCACCCTAAAAAGGGCGGCCCCACACAGGAAACTCTCTATTTCCACCTAAAAATCCTGGGAAATGGCAGTGTTTGTAGGGGGAAATAGGGAGAGGTTCTTGTGTGTGGTCGCACTTTTTAGGGCAAGTAACATTTGCCAACAAGGGAATTAACCCCTTAAGGACCAAGCCCATTTTCACCTTAAGGACCAGGCCAATTTTATTTTTGCATTTTCGTTTTTTCCTCCTCGCCTTCTAAAATCCGTAACTCTTTCATATTTCCATCTACAGACCCATATAAGGGCTTGTTTGTCCGTGACCAATTGTACTTTGTAATGAAACCTCTCATTTTACCATAAAATGAACCCAAAAAAAAACTTTTTAAGAGAGGAAATTTAAATGAAAACCACAATTTTGCACTGGAGGGTTTCGTTTTCACAATGTACAATTTACGGAAAAATGACATGTTTTTTTTTATTCTGTGGGTTAATCCGATTAAAATGATACCTGTTACGCGGAGCGCTCCCGGTCCCTGCTCCTCCCGGGAGCACTCGCGGCGTTCTCCTCTCTGCAGCGCCCCGGTCAGACCCGCTGACCGGGAGCGCTGCACTGACATTCACGATGGGGATGCGATTCGCATAGCGGGACGCGCCCGCTCGCGTATCGCATCCCAAGCCACTTACCCGTCCCGGTCCCCAGCTGTCATGTTCTGGCGCGCGCAGCTCCGCTCTCTAGGGCGCGCGCGCGCCAGCTCTCTAAGATTTAAAGGGCCAGTGCGCCAGTGATTGGTGCCTGGCCCAATCAGCCTAATTAGCTTCCACCTGCTCCCTGTGTATATTACCTCACTTCCCCTGCACTTCCTTGCCGGATCTTGTTGCCTTGTGCCAGAGAAAGCGTTTAGTGATTTCCAAAGCCTGTGTTCCAGACCTTCTGCTATTGCTATTGACTACGAACCTTGCCGCCTGCCCTGACCTTCTGCTACGTCTGACCTTGCCTCTGTCTAGTCCTTCTGTCCCACGCCTTCTCAGCAGTCAGCGAGGTTGAGCCGTTGCCGGTGGATATGACCTGGTTGCTACCGCCGCAGCAAGACCATCCCGCTTTGCGGCGGGCTCTGGTGAATACCAGTAGCAACCTAGAACCGGTCCACCAACACGGTCCACGCCAATCCCTCGCTGACACAGAGGGTCCACCTCCAGCTTGCCGAATCATAACAGTACCCATGGCTAGATACTTTTATATTTTTGTACCGCTTAAAAAAAAATCTAAAACTTTTTGTACAAAATCAGTATTCTAAAATCGCCCTATTTTGACCACCTATAACTTTTTCATTGCTGTCATTTGAGCTTTTTAACGATACCACATTTGCATATATAAAACTTTTATATCATTTTTTATTAATTTTTTGGAATAAAATGTGACAAAAAAGCAGCATTTTTTGGCTTTTTTTTTTTTTTTTTTTTTAACTTTTACGCCGTTCACAGTACAGGATCATTAACATTATATTTTGATAGTTCGGACATTTATGCACGCAACGATACCAAATATGTTTATAAAAAATTACGCTTTTTGGGCGTAAAATGGGAAAAACTGACAATTTTTTTTTTATTGGGGGAGGGGATTTTTCACTTTTTTTTACTTTACACATTTACATTTTTCAACTTTTTTTTTCAACTTTTTATGTCCCCATAGGGGACTATCTATAGCAATACTTTGCTAATACTTTTCAGTGCTAGGCATTGGGCATAGCACTGATCAGTATGATAGGCTAACTCCTGCTCTGGTCTGCTCGATCTCAGACCAGAGCAGGAGACGCTGGGAGACGGACGGAGGCAGCCGTCCGCCATTACAGATCATCGGATCACCGCGGCAGCGCTGCGGGCGATCCGATCATCTATTTTATTTTGCGCATTGCCGCAGATGCCGTGATCTGTACAGATCACGGCATCTGAGGGGTTAATGGTGGACATCCGCGCGATTGCAGATGTCGGCCATTACCGGCGGGTCCCAGGTTGCTGATAGTGTATGACGCGAGCACCACTCCGATGCTCGCTATCATACACAGGATGCAAATGTACGTCCTGATGCGGGAAGTACCGCCAAACCAGGACGTGGTCGTTAAGGGGTTAATAATGCGAGAGTAGGGCCTTACAGGGGAAGTTTTTACCCCTGCCGGTTACAATGGACCATATGTTGTTCCCTTCCACCTTTTAAAGGTCTTTGCATCACATCAATACTTGGTGGTGTAGGTGGCACCTGGTGTTTTTTGCACACCTTTCCTTTTGCTTGATTAAAAAAAAAATTGGGTCCATATATTTTATCCTAAGGCCCCTTTCACACTCTGAGACCCGATGCGATCAGAAGTTATTAAACAGGGGAGCGGGCAGCATGCTCCACTACCCTGCAATGTACGATATTTTTTACTTTAAATAGAAGCGCTGCGGTGGGGAAAGATATATAGAATCACTGGGGGGGTATATGTCTGGTCCCCGCATCGCTTCTATATATCTTGCCCCACACAACGCATATATATTTCCCCCCGCAGCACATTACTACATTTTCCCCTCACAGCGCTATCATAAGCCCCTGGCAGCGCTATGAATGAAAAGTATTCTATTAGCAGCGCATCGGGCCGGGAAGCCGGCCGGCCCGATACGCTGCTGAAAGAATACTTGTCTTTCATAGCGTTGCGGCGGCATATGTACATAGAAGCACTGTGTGGCTTGGGGTGGCCTGGCTTGGGGTAAGCCATGTGCCGCAGGGGTTAACAAAATGTATGCCAACCACCTGGTGAGTGTAGACCCAAAATGTCTGACCCAACCATGTGGTCAGTGAATACAATATTCCAAAGCCCAGGTAAATTAGACACTTTAAGCAGAATTAGTGGAGCCTAAATGTATTCATAAGCACCCAAAGCCAACCTATTAATTTGAGGAATTCTGGCAGAGTTATATCCTAACAGTTACCAAACAATATTGACAATCACTCAGAATGCAGCAAAAGATAATAATGTTTAATAAGATAATAAACATATTCTAGTTAAACAGCTGTAAGGGTATGTTCAGACAAGCGGATCCACAGTGTATTTTTACGCTGCGGATCCGCCGCTGAAGAACCGCTACACGGTGCCTAAGATGTGCCTGCTCGGTGTGGCAATACGCCGCTACAAGCAGACACGTGCGAGTTGCCATGCGCATGCACAATATACTGGCTGCTCTCGGCCTAGCTCAGGGAGCAGGGGAGCGGCCGAAATATGTGTGAGTACACCGCGCATGCGCATCGACCCGCACATCACAGAGTGTGTCTGCTCGTAGCTGCATAGTGCCGCTCCGAGCAGGCACATCTAAAGGCACCATGTAGGGGTCCTTCGGCAGTGGATCCGTAGCGTAAGGATGCAGTAATTAGGTAGGAGGGGTGGTTAGGTATGTGGGGCCTGGGGGGGGGGAGGTAGTTGTTATTGGGGTAGACAGGTGAGGAGGGGGGGTTATTGGAGTAGGCAGATGGGGGGTTATTGGATAGGCAGGTGGGGGAGGGAAGTAGGAAGGTGGGGGGTTAACTATATGTATATGGTGGCACTGGCAGGCAGGTGGGGGAGCAGGTCGGTGGGGGGGGATTACCTATATGGTGGGTGGCAGGTGTTTCAACAAGAAGCCTGCCACCTGGCGCTGCGACATTCAGCAGCAGCGGCAGCTCAGATAGGCCCAGGACGCACTGAGAAGGGCACATTCGCACCTGCTGCGCGCTCCTCTCTGCCAGCCTGCCGGGAACACATCGCACGAAATCACTGACGTGACTTACCACTGACTTGCTCTACTCCCAGGCAGCCACTGTGTCTGGGAGGTAAGAAAGACTGCACCTCGGGAGCATGTCTGCACCTCCGCCCCTTTATAGATGCGCAGCGGCACCTGAGGAGACCCGGCTCGTACACTGCAGCGGCCGCCTGGGTCCTGGGGGGGGGGGTTCACGTCTGTGCCCCCTTAACAGAGGCTGTAGCAGCGCCTGAGGCTCTGAACAACATGATGTATCTAAAAAATACAATATTCAAATTTCTCCATTCTTACAGTCGGGAAAGTCATTCCAGAAGAACTGCAAATATACAGCAGTGTATTTAGCTAAATTGCTCCTGCTGACTTCCAAGCTAATAGATACAAATCACCGGCAGTCACAAGTGTAGTACAGTTCTTGAAGGTGGAAAAACTTCTTTAATTGAACTGTCGGAGCTGTCAACAAAAAAGTCACTAACCTCCCTGTTACACAAGGTTTGAGGTTCTGTTGACCACTGCACAGCGGCGCTCATAATCAGCGGCTAATAAGCACTCCTCATTCTCTTCCTCTGGATGAGGAGTAACAAGGGATATACTGCAGATTACTACAGTAACCTTAGAAACGGCTCGTACATAACATTTCTTACAAGGCGTAAGAGCCAAGTCCTTTGAGCGGTAGCACCCCAGAACTAATGAAATGAAAGAAACCAGTAGTTTAGTATGAACATCTTCCTTATAAAAAAATGATTTGAAATTATTTAAGGATAAATATAAAACAACCAATTTTCCCTCAATATACAGTATATACCTTTTAAGCATTAAGGGAGTACTCCACTGCTTCGGCGTTTGGAGCATGTTGTTCCGAAAGCTGAGTGCAGGTACCACGGTCATGCCCCCTCCCATAGACTTGCATTGAGGGGGAGTAGTGTGATGGCACAAGGGGGCGTGGCCGTGACAACACGAGCCCCAGCGCCGGCACTCTTCGTTCGCAACAAAATGTTCCGAACCCTGAAGACGGGGAGTACCCCTTAAAGAGGGGCAATCTAAAGTGTATGGCAGCTTCCCGACCCTTCGCCAACATCTTAGCTATGATAAAAGATTCAAAGAATTATATTTGTTGAGTATTAAGAAGAGATGTTTACAGCGTTACTGTTATTAAAGACAACTTTAGACATTACAAAATGATGGGACCGGATCAATCTTAAAGGGGTACTCCGCCCCTATACATCTTATCCCCTATCCAGAGGATAGGGGATAAAATGTCTGATCGCAGGGGTCCTGCCACTGGGAACCCCTGTGATCTCTCCTGCATCACCCCTGTTCTTCAGCTGCATGGAGCAAAGATCGCTCCGCGGCTGATGACGGGCGATACAGGGGCCGGGGCATCGTGACATCACAGCCCCACCCCTTTGTGACATCACACCCCGCCCCCTCAATATAAGTCTATGGGGGCATGGCGGTAGTCTTCGATCCGTGCAGCTGAAAAATGGGGGTGCTGCAGGAGAGATCGCGGGAGTCCCCAGCGGCAGGACCCCTGCGATCAGAATCTTATCCCCTATCCTTTAGATAGGGGATAAGATGTCTAGGGGCAGAGTACCCCTTTAAGTTATTATCTGGGGAAATGGGCGGCATTGCGCTCTGTTTCCTGGCTGGCTAAGAGATTTGTACATTTCTCTGTACAGAAGTCTATGCAGAGAAATCAATGGATAACTCGGCTGTCCGAGGAGCGGAATGCTGCCCATTTCCTTTGCTAATAACTCATTAAAATTATTTAAGGATAAATATAAAACAACCAATTTTCCTTCAATATACAGTATATACCTTTTAAGCATTAGGAGGGGCTGTACAAGATAAAAAAAACTGCTACTTTCTTATAGAATTAGTGCTCCTTTTGTCTATGGGCTACATCTAAAATCGCAACTCAGTCCCATTGAATTGAATGAGGCTGAACTCTAACTCCCCACAAGCTTTACACAAAAGTCAAACAAACCCACTGACTATGTGTGGTGACTGGGTGAGGCAATAATGTTACAGGGTCTGGTGGCATTAACCCTTGGTTTGTCGTGACGCCAGGGTGCGGTTGTTTTGTATAGAAGGGCCTGCCGACAACCGGCCCAAAAACGGCAGGAAATAAATAATGGAATGTCCACAGCAGGATTCATGAAATAACTGGAACTTTTACTTAAACGTCTTGTTTAACAGTCTTTACAGTTATTCAGTTTCTCTTGAGGTAAACGGGATGCAGGATACCTCACAGGCTTTGCTGGGAATAGTAGTCTTGAGATTTGAACAGGCCACTGTGCTACTAATTTTATGTTTGAGTTGAATAGTAGTCACTAGGAATTTGTAGATAGAGCTTGATAACTGGTTCCTTAGGCTTTGGCCTAGGTGAGATGAATTGAGTTAAGCTGATTGTTCTTGCTTTAGTGTCCAGCAGGAAGAGAGAAGAGAGCGAATTTAGAGACTACAGCCCCTTATATACTAGGGGGGCTGGACTAATCCCATGGGTTGTCAAGCCTGGAGGTCCTGTACCCAGGGAACTCTGGGTACATCACATGACATGATCACATGACCCAGGAAGGTCCTATACATTTTATTCATTTGTACAACCTTTATGCATACCGAACAATATGTACAATACATTTATAATGCATTTATATAAGACAATTATTACTGTCATAGGGAAAAAACAAAAAATATAACACAGTCTTTCTGCCCTAAAATGGTAACAGCAATCCTATAAACCTAAAAAAAAGATTATTCTCAAGAAAAAAAAATAAAACTTATATTCACCTTACCCCGATCCCATGTGTGGCTAAGGCCTTTTCTGGCTTGTAAAGTTAGAGGCTCGGGGCAATTGACATGATGCATTGATGTAATTGAACTGTCTGTGTTGGGATATTGACATCCTATTCATGGCCCTGGCATCTTGTAGGCCATATGCCTCAACTGGCATGTGGCCCATAAAAGCAAAAATGACAGAGAAGGAAGCCTATGACTCCTACTCTTCAATAAGCTTTAGCTTTATAGTAGAACATAGCACTCCCAAGTTGGACTTCCCAAACTTGGCCTTGAGGAACCACTTTTCCAGAGCCAACATATTAGCAAAATTCTCATCCTTGCACACTCACACCTCTAATTTGTAACCTCTTACCCCTATATGTAACCTCCTATGATCTCACATTTTATGTAATGACATCATGCTGTAATTGTATTAAGATGATGCTGAGCCAAGTGAGCTTTGAGAACAAGAGGTCCTTGATGTGACTCTAAAAACTCCAGGTCCTATTCCTCCTCCATTGAATATAAGCTGTTTTTATTAAATATGTGTAGATAACGTGAAATAAAGGAAACTTTGCCAGTTATTAATGTCTCAATAAAGCATGAATCATTTCACAATGACAAATAGCACTTGTGACTCCTGCTGATAGCATTTCAAGGTAATCCATTCAGTTCTCTAAATTTGTACCAAATGTGTTCCTGCTCTGTACAGTTCCTGACATGGATAGAGGTGTCAGCAGAGAGCACTGTGGTCAGATTGGAAAGAACTACACAACTTCCTCTGAAACATACAGCAGTTGATAAGTACTGGAAGGACTAAGATTTTAAATAGAAGTAATTTACAAATCTGTTTAACTTTCTTGCACCATTTGATTTAAGAAAAACATTTTTTTCCAGTGGAGTACCCCTGGCCCATACAAAAATATGGGGAAAAACTGACAGTCCATTGAAACAGAGGAGAAGCTTCACACCAAATCACGCCTTTTATTTACACATGAGTATATGGAGAATTTTCAGTTCTTTATTAAAAAATGACTCTACCGAAGAACTATAAAGGTTACTATATTGTAATGTCCGTTTCTGTGTTTTTGCATTTTTAAGTTTTATTCCTTGTTCAGACTTTGTTTTTATGCATGAAAGTTCTCTATACTCTTCTCCCCGGTTAGGGAAAAGTTAATGCTATTAGCCAATGGGAACTCGGGCAGGGCTATGTAGACCCAAGCTCTGCTGAACTTTGTGGTGGTTATTAGTTTTACCTTTGCTATGTCTGTTTGTCTGAGTTTTAACCATGGTTAATAGTCCTGTATATGATATTGATTTTAGTCTGCTTGGTTTTATGTACATCTGTCAGCTTTTAGTACCATGTCATATCTTAGTCTGTGTTCGCACTGTAAGTCTTGCTTGTACCTGTGCTCTGTATTGAGTATTCCTGTTTGGTATCCTGACCTGTATTCCTCCATGGTATGGAGTTTGTGTAACGCCGAGCGCTCCGGGTCCCCGCTTCTCCCCGGAGCGCTCGCTACACTCTCGCTACTGCAGCGCTCCGGTCAGATCCTCTGACCCGGTGCGCTGCGATACCGCCTCCAGCCGGGATGCGATTCGCGATGCGGGTGGCGCCCGCTCGCGATGCGCACCTCGGCTCCCGTACCTGACTCGCTCTCCGTCGGTCCTGTCTCGGCGCGCGCGGCCCCGCTCCCTAGGGTGCGCGCGCGCCGGGTCTCTGCGATTTTAAGGGCCACTGCGCCGCTGATTGGCGCAGTGGTTATAATTAGTGTGTTCACCTGTGCACTCCCTATTTATACCTCACTTCCCTTGCACTCCCTCGCCGGATCTTGTTGCCATTGTGCCAGTGAAAGCGTTTCCTTGTGTGTTCCTAGCCTGTGTTCCAGACCTCCTGCCGTTGCCCCTGACTACAATCCTTGCTGCCTGCCCCGACCTTCTGCTACGTCCGACCTTGCTTCTGTCTACTCCCTTGTACCGCGCCTATCTTCAGCAGTCAGAGAGGTTGAGCCGTTGCTAGTGGATACGACCTGGTCACTATCGCCGCAGCAAGACCATCCCGCTTTGCGGCGGGCTCTGGTGAAAACCAGTAGTGTCTTAGAACCGGTCCACTAGCACGGTCCACGCCAATCCCTCTCTGGCACAGAGGATCCACCTCCTGCCAGCCGGCATCGTGACAGTAGATCCGGCCATGGATCCCGCTGAAGTTCCTCTGCCAGTTGTCGCCGACCTCACCACGGTGGTCGCCCAGCAGTCACAACAGATAGCGCAACAAGGCCACCAGCTGTCTCAACTGACCGTGATGCTACAGCAGCTACTACCACAGCTTCAGCAATCATCTCCTCCGCCAGCTCCTGCACCTCCTCCGCAGCGAGTGGCCGCTCCAGGCCTACGACTATCCTTGCCGGATAAATTTGATGGGGACTCTAAATTTTGCCGTGGCTTTCTTTCCCAATGTTCCCTGCACTTGGAGATGATGTCGGACCAGTTTCCTACTGAAAGGTCTAAGGTGGCTTTCGTAGTCAGCCTTCTGTCTGGAAAAGCTCTGTCATGGGCCACACCGCTCTGGGACCGCAATGACCCCGTCACTGCCTCTGTACACTCCTTCTTCTCAGAAATTCGAAGTGTCTTTGAGGAACCTGCCCGAGCCTCTTCTGCTGAGACTGCCCTGTTGAACCTGGTCCACGGTAATTCTTCCGTTGGCGAGTACGCCGTACAATTCCGTACTCTTGCTTCAGAACTATCCTGCAATAATGAGGCCCTCTGCGCGACCTTTAAAAAAGGCCTATCCAGCAACATTAAAGATGTTCTGGCCGCACGAGAAATCCCTGCTAACCTACATGAACTCATTCATCTAGCCACTCGCATTGACATGCGTTTTTCCGAAAGGCGTCAGGAGCTCCGCCAGGATATGGACTTTGTTCGCACGAGGCGTTTTCTCTCCCCGGCTCCTCTCTCCTCTGGTCCCCTGCAATCCGTTCCTGTGCCTCCCGCCGTGGAGGCTATGCAGGTCGACCGGTCTCGCCTGACACCTCAAGAGAGGACACGACGCCGCATGGAGAATCTCTGCCTGTACTGTGCCGGTACCGAACACTTCCTGAAGGATTGTCCTATCCGTCCTCCCCGCCTGGAAAGACGTACGCTGACTCCGCACAAAGGTGAGACAGTCCTTGATGTCAACTCTGCTTCTCCACGTCTTACTGTGCCTGTGCGGATATCTGCCTCTACCTTCTCCTTCTCTACTATGGCCTTCTTGGATTCCGGATCTGCAGGAAATTTTATTCTGGCCTCTCTCATCAACAGGTTCAACATCCCGGTGACCAGTCTCGCCAGACCCCTCTACATCAATTGTGTTAACAATGAAAGATTGGACTGTACCATACGTCTCCGCACGGAGCCCCTCCTAATGTGCATCGGACCTATTCACGAGAAAATTGAGTTTTTGGTCCTCCCCAATTGCACTTCCGAAATTCTCCTTGGACTACCCTGGCTTCAACACCATTCCCCAACCCTGGATTGGTCCACTGGAGAGATCAAGAGTTGGGGCCCCTCTTGTTTCAAGGACTGCCTTAAACCGGTTCCCAGTACTCCTTGCCGTGACTCTGTGGTTCCCCCTGTAACCGGTCTCCCTAATGCCTATATGGACTTTGCGGATGTTTTTTGCAAAAAACAAGCTGAGACTCTACCTCCTCACAGGCCTTATGACTGTCCTATTGACCTCCTCCCGGGCACTACTCCACCCCGGGGCAGAATTTATCCTCTCTCTGCCCCAGAGACTCTTGCTATGTCTGAGTACATCCAGGAAAATTTAAAAAAGGGCTTTATCCGCAAATCCTCCTCTCCTGCCGGAGCCGGATTTTTCTTTGTGTCCAAAAAAGATGGCTCCCTACGTCCTTGCATTGACTACCGCGGTCTTAATAAAATCACGGTAAAGAACCGCTACCCCCTACCTCTCATCTCTGAACTCTTTGATCGCCTCCAAGGTGCCCACATCTTTACCAAACTGGACTTAAGAGGTGCTTATAATCTCATCCGCATCAGAGAGGGGGATGAATGGAAAACGGCATTTAACACTAGAGATGGACACTTTGAGTATCTGGTCATGCCCTTTGGCCTGTGCAACGCCCCTGCCGTCTTCCAAGACTTTGTTAATGAAATTTTTCGTGACCTCTTATACTCCTGTGTTGTTGTATATCTGGACGATATCCTGATTTTTTCTGCCAATCTAGAAGAACACCGCCAGCATGTCCGTATGGTTCTTCAGAGACTTCGTGACAATCAACTTTATGCCAAGATGGAGAAATGTCTGTTTGAATGCCAATCTCTTCCTTTCCTAGGATACTTGGTCTCTGGCCAGGGACTACAAATGGATCCAGACAAACTCTCTGCCGTCTTAGATTGGCCACGCCCCTCCGGACTCCGTGCTATCCAACGTTTTTTGGGGTTCGCCAATTATTACAGACAATTTATTCCACATTTTTCTACCATTGTGGCTCCTATCGTGGCTTTAACCAAAAAGAATGCCAATCCTAAGTCATGGCCTCCTCAAGCGGAAGACGCCTTTAAACAGCTCAAGTCTGCCTTTTTTTCGGCTCCCGTGCTCTCCAGACCTGACCCATCTAAACCCTTCCTATTGGAGGTTGATGCCTCCTCAGTAGGAGCTGGAGCGGTCCTTCTACAAAAAAATTCTTCCGGGCATGCTGTTACTTGTGGTTTTTTTTCTAGGACCTTCTCTCCGGCGGAGAGGAACTACTCCATCGGGGATCGAGAGCTTCTAGCCATTAAATTAGCACTTGAGGAATGGAGGCATCTGCTAGAGGGATCAAGATTTCCAGTTATTATTTACACCGATCACAAGAACCTCTCCTATCTCCAGTCTGCCCAACGGCTGAATCCTCGCCAGGCCAGGTGGTCTCTGTTCTTTGCCCGATTTAATTTTGAAATTCACTTTCGGCCTGCCGATAAGAACATTAGGGCCGATGCTCTCTCTCGTTCCTCGGATGCCTAGGAAGTAGAGCTCTCTCCGCAACACATCATTCCTCCTGACTGCCTGATCTCCACTTCTCCAGCCTCCATCAGGCAAACTCCTCCAGGGAAGACCTTCGTCTCTCCACGCCAACGCCTCGGAATCCTCAAATGGGGTCACTCCTCCCATCTCGCAGGTCATGCGGGCATCAAGAAATCCGTGCAACTCATCTCTCGTTTCTATTGGTGGCCGACTCTGGAGACGGATGTCCTGGATTTTGTGCGAGCCTGCACTGTCTGTGCCCGGGATAAGACTCCTCGCCAGAAGCCCGCTGGTCTTCTTCATCCTCTGCCTGTCCCCGAACAGCCTTGGTCTCTGATTGGTATGGACTTTATTACAGACTTACCCCCATCCCGTGGCAACACTGTTGTTTGGGTGGTCGTTGATCGATTCTCCAAAATGGCACATTTCATCCCTCTTCCTGGTCTTCCTTCAGCGCCTCAGTTGGCAAAACAATTTTTTGTACACATTTTTCGTCTTCACGGGTTGCCCACGCAGATCGTCTCGGATAGAGGCGTCCAATTCGTGTCAAAATTCTGGAGGGCTCTCTGTAAACAACTCAAGATTAAATTAAACTTTTCTTCTGCATATCATCCTCAATCCAATGGGCAAGTAGAAAGAATTAACCAGGTCTTGGGTGATTATTTACGGCATTTTGTTTCCTCCCGCCAGGATGACTGGGCAGATCTTCTACCATGGGCCGAATTCTCGTATAACTTCAGAATCTCTGAATCTTCCTCCAAATCCACATTTTTCGTGGTGTACGGCCGTCACCCTCTTCCCCCCCTCCCTACTCCCTTGCCCTCTGGTTTGCCGGCTGTGGATGAAATATCTCGTGATCTTTCCACCATATGGAAAGAGACCCAAAATTCTCTCTTACAGGCTTCATCACGCATGAAGAAGTTTGCTGATAAAAAAAGAAGAGCTCCCCCCATTTTTTCTCCTGGAGACAAGGTATGGCTCTCCGCCAAATATGTCCGCTTCCGTGTCCCTAGCTACAAATTGGGACCACGCTATCTTGGTCCTTTCAAAATTTTGTGCCAGATTAATCCTGTCTCTTACAAACTTCTTCTTCCTCCTTCTCTTCGTATTCCTAATGCCTTTCACGTTTCTCTTCTTAAACCACTCATCATCAACCGTTTCTCTCCCAAACTTGTTTCTCCCACTCCTGTTTCCGGCTCCTCGGACATCTTCTCCGTAAAGGAGATACTGGCCTCCAAGAAGGTCAGAGGGAAAACTTTTTTTTTAGTCGATTGGGAGGGTTGTGGTCCTGAAGAGAGATCCTGGGAACCTGAGGACAATATCCTAGACAAAAGTCTGCTCCTCAGGTTCTCAGGCTCTAAGAAGAGGGGGAGACCCAAGGGGGGGGGTACTGTTACGCCGAGCGCTCCGGGTCCCCGCTCCTCCCCGGAGCGCTCGCTACACTCTCGCTACTGCAGCGCTCCGGTCAGATCCTCTGACCCGGTGCGCTGCGATACCGCCTCCAGCCGGGATGCGATTCGCGATGCGGGTGGCGCCCGCTCGCGATGCGCACCCCGGCTCCCGTACCTGACTCGCTCTCCGTCGGTCCTGTCTCGGCGCGCGCGGCCCCGCTCCCTAGGGCGCGCGCGCGCCGGGTCTCTGCGATTTAAAGGGCCACTGCGCCGCTGATTTGCGCAGTGGTTCTAATTAGTGTGTTCACCTGTGCACTCCCTATTGATACCTCACTTCCCTTGCACTCCCTCGCCGGATCTTGTTGCCATTGTGCCAGTGAAAGCGTTTCCTTGTGTGTTCCTAGCCTGTGTTCCAGACCTCCTGCCGTTGCCCCTGACTACGATCCTTGCTGCCTGCCCCGACCTTCTGCTACGTCCGACCTTGCTTCTGTCTACTCCCTTGTACCGCGCCTATCTTCAGCAGTCAGAGAGGTTGAGCCGTTGCTAGTGGATACGACCTGGTCACTACCGCCGCAGCAAGACCATCCCGCTTTGCGGCGGGCTCTGGTGAAAACCAGTAGTGTCTTAGAACCGGTCCACTAGCACGGTCCACGCCAATCCCTCTCTGGCACAGAGGATCCACCTCCTGCCAGCCGGCATCGTGACAGTTTGGTTTTGTATTTTCCTGTTTTGTATCCTGACCTGTATTCCGCCATTTTTTGGAGTATGGCTTTTGATTTTTTCTCTGGAATCTATTTTGACTCATCCAGTTCTCAGTCTAGTGTTCTGTGTATTATATTTCTGTTTCCTTCTCGGCCAGTGTCTTGATCACACGGTGGTGTGTGCCCACTGGTTAGCAGTCTATTTGACTTTGGTATTGTTGTCCCTCCATGTTTGGAGTGGGGAGTCTGGTTTGTTCTTTGTTCAGTGTCCAGTGTGAACAGTGTTCTATGTTTCCTGACCTGTTTAGTGTTTTACATTCAGTTCATCTGTTCATCCTCTGCATCTCCTGGTTTCTGCTGTATACTTATTCCATATCTAGTCTTCTAATATCTAGTTAATTTATTCATATTAGCCATTTGTCTTGATTCAGGTTTCTGAACTGCATGTTAGTACGTTATATCCTGCCCTGTTTGCATATTTATATCCTGCCTGTTTATCAGGTTGTTTTCCTGAAACGTTTCTGACCTGTCCCCGACTATGTACGGTATGATTTGTGTACCTTTACGCCAATTGCACTTTAGCGCACGGAGGGACAGGGTCCAAGTTGTCGATCCGCCATTTAGGGCAAATGGGCAAGTAGTCAGGGAGAGTGTTTCTAGGGACAGCTTAGGGCTCACTCCCCCTGTCATTATACATATATACTGTTGATAGGTAAATAAAAGCCATAATTTGGAGTGAAGTTTGGTGTACTGCTTCTCATCTATTTGGATTCTTAATGCTAGTTATATATAACCAAAGTACACAGTGCAAGGACTGTATATACTCGAGTATAAGCCGAATTTTTCAGCACGATTTTTCGTGCTGAAAACACCCCCCTCGAGTGAACTCTCCGCCTGTTCAGTGGTCTTCAACCTGCGGACCTCCAGATGTTGCAAAACTACAACTCCCAGCATGCCCGGACAGCCATTGGCTGTCCGGGCATGCTGGGAGTTGTAGTTTTGAAACATCTGGAGGTCCACAGGTTTAAAACGACTGCGGCCTTCGTCATCATCCAGCCCCCCCTTTTGTTTTGTACTCAACTCCCCTTGGTGGGAATGAATGGTTAGCTGGTTCTGGCCATCTGTGCTGCAGGGACCGTCCGGTGGGGAGGGATAGTCGTTCATCTTCACCGTGTGCACCTCTTATCCGCGCTTCGGGCCCGGCCCCGGACTAGTGACGTTGCCTTGACGACGAAGCACAGGGACGTTGCGCATGAAAGTCCCTGTGCGTCGTCATCAAGGCAATGTCTCTAGTCCGGGACCGGGCCCGAAGCACGGAGAAGAGGCCCCCCCGGTGAAGATGGACAGCCCGGAACGACTATCTTTCCCACCGAGGGGATGTGAGTACAAAACTAAAGGGGGGGGGGGGGGTCTGGATGATGACAAAGGCCACAGTGGTCTTCAACCTGCGGACCTTGCCGATGGCTGTCCGGGCATGCTAGGAGTTGTAGTTTTGAAACATCTGGAGGTCTGCAGGTTGAAGACCACTGTGACATTGAAAGGCGGTGATGATGAAGGGGGGGGGGTGTATGGATTGATGACAGGTGGTGATGATGAAGGGGGGTGTGGGATGATGACAGGGGAATGATGACAGGCGGTGATGATGAAGGGGGGTGTGGGGTGATGACAGGGGGATGACGTCAGGCGGTGATGATGAAGGGGGGGTGTGGGATGTAGGGATGTCGCGAACATAAAATTTTCGGTTTGCGAACCGCGAACGCGAACTTCCGCAAATGTTCGCGAACCGGGCAAATCGCCATTGACTTCAATGGGCAGGTGAATTTTAAAACCCACAGGGACTCTTTCTGGCCACAATAGTGATTTAAAAGTTGTTTCAAGGGGACTAACACCTGGACTGTGGCGTGCTGGAGGGGGATCCATGGCAAAACTCCGATGGAAAATTACATAGTTGATGCAGAGTCTGGTTTTAATCCATAAAGGGCATAAATCAGCTATTATTCCTAAATTCTTTGGAATAACGTGCTTTAGCCCCCTTTAGGCAGCACATAGAGCCCCTTTAGGCCGCACATAGAGCCCCCCTTTAGGCATCACATAGTTAGATCCCCCTTTAGGCAGCACATAGAGCCCCCCTTTAGGCATCACATAGTTAGATCCACCCTTTAGGCAGTACATAGATTCCCCCATATTAGGCAGCACATAGTTAGAGCCCCCCTTTAGGCAGCACATAGGTAGAGCCTCCCTTTAGGCAGCACATAGAGCCCCCTTTAGGCAGCACATAGTTAGATCCCCCCTTTAGGCAGCACATAGATTCCCCCATGTTAGGCAGCACATAGTTAGAGCCCCCCTTTAGGCAGCACATAGAGCCCCCCTTTAGGCAGCACATAGATTCCCCCATATTAGGCAGCACATAGTTAGAGCCTCCCTTTAGGCAGCACATAGATTCCCCCATATTAGGCAGCACATAGTTAGAGCCCCCCTTTAGGCAGCACTGGTTTTATTTCACAGCCAAAAAAGTTTTTTTTTTTTTATTTGAACAACTGTCACACCAAATGTGATTTGCACTAGTGTGACAATGAGCAATAAATGTTGCCAGCGGAGTTCCCCTTTTAAGCAGAGGTCCCCAACCAGGGTGCCTCCAGCAGTTGCAAGACACACGGACTGAACTTATAGCCCTTTTAATACTGTAGTTAGTTGCTTGAAGGAACTTAAGTTTTACACTGGAGTACCCCTTTTAACCAGTGGTACCCTCCCAACCAGGGTGCCTCCAGCTGTTGCAAGACACACGGACTGATATTTGAGCCCTAAAAAGTTTTTTTTTGGGTGCTGTCCTTATAGCAGATGTTAGACTAGTGCTTTAGGAGTAAACTGGACCCTGAATACACCACCTAGCAGCAACCTAGCTATCACTTTCCCTATTACAGCAGGAGCAGCTTCTCTGTCCCTCCACTTTCTAAGCCTTCAGCATGCCAAATGATGGTAAAATGGCGTCCGTGCAGGAGGTAGGAGGGTCTGGAAGGGAGGGACTGATGCTGATTGGCTGTAATGTGTCTGCTGACTCTGACTCCCAGGGTCAAAGTTTACCGCAATGTTAAAGTATAGGGGGCGAATCGAACTTCACATATGTTCGCCCGGCGATGTGATCGCGAACATGCTAAGTTCGCCGGGAACTGTTCGCCGGTGAACAATTCGCGACATCTCTAGTGGGATGATGACAGGGGGATGATGACAGGCGGTGATGATGAAGGGGGGATGATGACAGGGTAATGATAAAGGGGGGGGATGATGACAGGCGGTGATGATGAAGGGGGTTGATGAAGCAGGGGATGATGACAGGGTAATGATGAAAGGGGGATGATGACAGGCGGTGATGATGAAGGGGGGGATGATGACAGGGTAATGATGAAGGGGGGGATGATGACAGGCGGTGATGATGAAGGGGGGGATGATGACAGGGTAATGATAAAGGGAGGGATGATGACAGGCGGTGATGATGAAGGGGGGGATAATGACAGGGTAATGATGAAGGGGGGATGATGACAGGCGGTGATGATGAAGGGGGCGATGATGACAGGGTGATGATGATGAGGGTGTTAATGACGTTATGGATGATGACAATGGGGGATGATGTATTTCCCACCCTAGGCTTATAGTCGAGTCAATAACTTTTCCTGGGTTTTTGGGGTGAAATTAGGGGCCTCGGCTTATATTTGGGTTGGCTTATACTCGAGTATATACGGTACATATAAACCTCATTTGTAGAACCAGTTGTCTTGTGTAGCTGTTTTTCCTCTTTGACAAACAAGAGGTTAATAAAGCATGAGGAGCTTTTTTTTTTTAGTCTATAAATTTGTAATAACCTGCGTTGACATGTTTCCATGTATCTCGGTGTGAGAGAAGACGCCTGCTCTGTACACGTGTGTCTGCAGCTGGGTAGGGGGTGGTCCCCCATTACAGAGGGCTTATCCTTCATCAAACCATCTCGCTCCAAGCAGCTGCCTACCATAGACTACGCTGCTGTCCTGTTGACAGGGATCTGTCCTCGCTCTTCTCATAAATGCAAAGAAACCCCTTTCTCACACGAGGGACTTTAAACAATCGTGTGTCTCCATGGAAACTAAACACCCATAACAGTACACTCATATGCCTGAAGTGTTGTGTCAAATTGACTCTCCTATTTTATCTATTCTTGCTAATTTACACCTGGGCGAGGGAAATGAATGGAAAAGAACACATCTTCCAATCACATTACTCTTGTATACCTTCTTCTAAATGAAATAACTCTGAAATCTAATGCATGTACTGAATGAGGCACTTCGGCACCATATTGTATGGCCATCGGCTGCTGCGTTTCAGCCGCTTGCATCCACCGGCTTGTGTGGCCTCACCCTTACACACATAGTATTTTGGTAATTATGTGAAAACACTTACTAAATACTGATCAATACTATGTGTGAACACAACCTAAGAGTACTGTTAAAGTAACACATTCGATTCAAACTATTGTCTTCCTATCACGACAAAGCGTCCCCCCTCTCTATTTCAAGTATAAAAGTATTTAAAAAAAAAAAAACATATGCTGCTCTCTTTGGGTTTGTTCCCCTGTTCAGGTTTTTTTTTCATGCAGTTTTGGAAGCCAAAGTCATTCATGTCCTCAATTCCTGGCTTTGGCTGCATAAAAAAACATGAAGGTGTGAAGACACCCAAGTGGCCTTATCGTAAGTGATATGCTAGATGTCATCTGGTGGACTTTTGGTTTGTTTATCTGGCAGTATCTATAACCACTCCTGTTGGATTGTTTGAAGGCACCGTGGGACCTTTGTCCTGTGGAGGGGAACTTTCCTGGGACAATATAGATGACAGTGTCGTGCCCCTGCGCTCTTTCTGCCACAGCCAGTGGATCTCACGTCAACGCTCCATGCAGTGATAGTTGCTGACATCTTCCCGCATCCTATCATTATTGTCTTGGGTACTTTTGGACCCACATGTCCTGGCTCCTACATGCTTAAAGTGCTAGTGTGTGCCACTGCTCTTCCTCCACCAATGTCATGGCCCCATAACCTATTTAATGGGAACCTGTCACTACCTTTATGCTTTTCAGTCATTTGGGCCCCATCAGCCTTGACTGATAGATCTCTACCTATTTGCATATAGGGAAAAATCTATCGATTAAGGTTGTCATGGCAGGGAGAAGCCCCTGGGGACACCCTGATCACTCATGTTGTATAAAAGTGAGGCCAGGTTTCCTTTAAAGAAATCTTCCGTATCAACCAACGACTTGAGCAGTAAGGTTGTATAGACCTCAGGGTCTGCATTAGTCAACTTCCTCATTTTGATCCATCTTGCTCATGATCATTCTCTTTGTTTGCTGCAGCTCGGATTTATCACCTGCAACTCATTTTGACCAAAATCTACCTAACTTGATGCACTGCTTGTTACCTATGTTGACTAAAGTTCATCTGTACCAACCTCAGCTTCATTGACTAGGTCTTCTGCCTGCTCTAACAGTACTGCAATTGGACTAGTTAGCCCTTGTTATTGGAGATTACATCGGGGGTTGTTACCTGGGGTCTTTCCTGCAGCAGAGTCCAGTAAAAGGGAGAAGACAAGCAGGACCCTTAGGCTTAAAGGGGTTATCCAGGAAAAAACTTTTATTTATATATCAACTGGCTCCAGAAAGTTTAACAGATTTGTAAATTACTTCTATTAAAAAAATCTTAATCCTTTCAGTACTTTTGAGCTTCTGAAGTTAAGGTTGTTCTTTTCTGTCTAAGTGCTCTCTGATGACACGTGTCTCGGGAAACGCCCAGTTTAGAAGAGGTTTGCTATGGGGATTTGCTTCTAAACTGGGCGTTTCCCGAGACACGTGTCATCAGAGAGCACTGAGACAGAAAAGAACAACCTTAACTTCAGAAGCTCATAAGTACTGAAAGGATTAAGATTTTTTAATAGAAGTAATTTACAAATCTATTTAACTTGAGACAGTTGATATATAAAAAAAAAAGTTTTTTCCCTGGATAACTCCTTTAACTCCCTGATGTAGCCTTATGTTAAATATACAGCAGCCCAGATGAGATTCATAA